>NC_137664.1:23094734-23484734 GCF_963422515.1 Blennius ocellaris | reverse complement strand
GCCGCCGCCGCCACCGCCGCCGTGAGACATGGCCACAACTTCCATGTTCTCCACACTGTTTAGTCGCAATGGTTTGCGGCCCTCCCGTCACACCAGGGAGGGGGGAAATCGGTGGCGAGGGAATTCGCCTAGCTTCTAACTGCCTACCTCTGGACACTAACCCCATTCACCGCTACAGCCGACCACCACCCGCCTCCGTAGCGAGGCCGGACGGCTACGCCCGATAACGGCAGCTTCCCTCTTTTGACTAATGGCACTTGGTGAATGTGCTCGGTTACGTCTGTTTTAGAGGTTGGGAGAAAACCCCAGGGGTTACTTCATGGACAATGGGGGACTAGAATAACCTGTGAGAACCTTTATGAGTGATGTCTACAAGCACGACGACTTCACTCTTTACCGCCAGGACAAAGTACAGGGGAACTTCACTTTAACTGCAATGGGTATATTTATTATTGGGAGTAAAATTCAGCAGGGGTTCGGCAACAGCATTCAGATTCATGGTTACATCAGATTATATTTGTTCTTAACACGCATAGGGTACACTTCATTCTACTACTGAGCCTTCTTGAGTCTATTCATACGACCTGATTCGTTGTCTTGTTTTTTGGGGGAGAGGGAGGAGGTGAGGCGGGCTGCCACCTGGCCGCTCCCGTACCGGTCTAGGAAATCGATCCGCCCCCCTTTGAGGGGGAATCCCGCTCTGTTAGAATGTTTTTATATATAGTTACCATATTCATGCTTAATCTCAGTCTTATTTCTTCTGTCTTTATTTAGCAGCGTCACTCAGGCGCTGTTGTTTAACTTTGACTAATCATGTGTTCTGAGCTTGATAAGGGAACCCTGACCGAGACTGATAAACAGGGAAAGCCGCATCTTCCACACAGCTGCCGTCTCGGCGTCCCATGAGCGCGGGATGTCCTGAGATTGTACTTATGGTTGATAAACTGCTAAGCATACAAAATGTTTGTTTCTATGATGTATATCCTGTGAACCCTCCCCTTTGTTAAATGAAATAAAGACGCAGGAGAAATGGTCTGGAGCCAGAGTGGGTAGGAGGTGTAATCTGGACACGCTCCTGGCCATTCTCCTCGTGAGTAATCAAAGCTCATTCGTGTTGTCTTCTTCTTTCTTGCAGATTTAAGAAATGTCTGTAGCCTAAACCTGACACGCTCGACGCAGGCTGTACAGCACAGAGTCCGGGTCGTCCGCAGGGGAGGGTCTTCTTCCGTCGACAGGGAGAGTGGATTCTTCGCCGCGAAATACTACAAATCTTCGGAGTTGCAACCTGTCGCTAATTTCGGTGTTGGGCCACGGAGGTCGGCGTCGGCTTCCGGAGAAAGTGGGAAGCTCCTCTTCGCCCTGGCCTCGGTCTTCGTACGGCTCCGGTCGGCGCCCCCCCCCCCCCCCTCCTTGCAGATGGAAAGGCTCACGCGCACTCACACAGGAGACGTTGATGATCCGTACGGTCGCACATCCTTCGGTGGTGTCGTCTGGATATCGGTTGCAAAATCCTTTTCTTCCGGGCTCGTCCGCCTCTCCGGAGGTTCCTTCATGGGCAGGCTCCGTAGCTCAGATGCATCTTCCCTCGGCGAAGGACTCCGCACAACTCTGTTGATTTGCATAAGTCACCAGTCTTTGTTTCCTCAAAGTCCTCTTTCTGCAACCCCTCCTGTCTGTGTTTGTAGTTCTTTCTAGCAGCTACCCATCCACTTCTAAGTCCCCCTAGACTACCCCTCCCCTCTGTGTCTGTAGTCCTCTTTACACTCCGAGGGCAGCCATACACGTTGTCCGCCATTCTCCCCTCTCTCCTAATTTCAATTCTGCTTTTTCTGAGACTTCAGGAAGGCCCAGGCTCTAGTCTTAGCTAAAATAACATCCTGACATTACACCATACCCTCTGGCTTCTCATGAGACCGGCGAGTGTGTGTGTATGTGTGCGAGAGTGTGTCAACACGAGTTCCCACATTACACTTCCAACTATCATACATTCCCCCCCCGGCTCCTTTTCCTTCTACCCATGCACATATGGTTCAGGTATGTCTTGAAACAACATTTAATCAACTCATAATCCTCGTTATTTACATTTCTAACCAGCTATGTATTTGTTCTTTTATTACATACAAATTGAATCAGCAAAGTCATTCTTTCAGTTCCTGTTTTCCCCTCACAGGCTCTGTGATGTGTGCTGGGATCTCCACACATCTCAGTCCCACTTGACAACACCCATAGACACAATATACTGACTGCTGCTGCCCATAGACATTATAAAGAGTAGACGCCATTATAAGTTAATACGGTAGTGGTTCTCTGTTCTGAGGTATAACTTTAGCTGCTTTATCAAAGTACAAAAAACATTTATGGTTTTATTTTTTACTCTTCAATGTTAAGATTAGATTTCCAAGACATACTTAAACTGCTAATGTGTGAAGCGAACGCTGCAGTTTAATATCAATTTTTTGTTGACATTGTTTCTAAAGAACAAAAAAGGTGCCGCAGTATTTGTTAGATAAAAATCCCTACTCTTGAATTATTGACGTTTGTGCGTAACAATGTCACAAACTGTTTTCAGCTGCGATTATTCAATAATGATTGACTCCTAAACCTGCACTTATTAGTAGCACGGCTCCAGTTCAGCGGGTGTGGCGCCCCCTGCTGGGTCCTGATGGAGATGCACTGGAGAAAGTCCAGTCTGACGTCAGGAATGCTAGAATACGTGAGTCGGGATGGAGAGTGAAACACGGAGTGAGGAGCAGAGCGGGGCGGGCCTGCAGGGGAGACAACAATGGAATGCAAGGTGACAACAGGAGTTTCTGTCCAACTGGTTGAGCTGCACGGACGTGATGCGTTCACTGGCATCTGTTCAAAGGAGCGCCCTCCTGCACACGCACACACACACACACACACACACACACACACACACACACACACACACACACCACACACACACACACACACACACACACACACACACACACACACACACACACACACACACACACACACACACACACACACACACTCCATCTGTTCACTCCCTGGGTTTGTATGGAAACGTTTTACCTTCTGAATGGGATCATATGTAGGGACACACTCAAACCAACCTCCCAGAATACAATGAATATGTTTCAGAAGGTTTGGAGGAGGAGGAGGAGGAGGAGGGGGAGGGGGAGGGGGAGGAGGTGGAGGAGGAGGGGGAGGACGGGGGGAAGAGGAGGAGGAGGAGGAGGAGGAGGAAGAGGTCAGCTTCAGAGAGGAGGGGGAGGAGGAGGAGGGGGAGGGGGAGGGGGAGGAGGAGGAGGAGGAGGGGAGGACGGGGGGAGGAGGAGGAGGAGGAGGAAGAGGTCAGCTTCAGAGAGGAGGGGGGGAGGAGGAGGGGGAGGAGAAGGAGGTGGAGGAGGAGGGGAGGAGGTGGAGGAGGACGGGAGAGGAGAAGGAGGAGGAGGAAGAGGTCAGCTTCAGAGAGGAGGGGGAGGAGGAGGAGGTCAGCTTCAGAGAGGAGAAGGAGGAGGGGGAGGAGGAGAAGGAGGAGGAGGAGGAGGAAGAGGTCAGCTTCAGAGAGGAGGGGGAGGAGGAGAAGGAGGAGGAGGAGGAGGAAGAGGTCAGCTTCAGAGAGGAGAAGGAGGAGGGGGAGGAGGAGAAGGAGGAGGAGGAGGAGGAAGAGGTCAGCTTCAGAGAGGAGGGGGAGGAGGAGAAGGAGGAGGAGGAGGAGGAAGAGGTCAGCTTCAGAGAGGAGGGGGAGGAGGAGAAGGAGGAGGAGGAGGAGGAAGAGGTCAGCTTCAGAGAGGAGGGGGAGGAGGGGGAGGAGGAGGAGAAGGAGGAGGAGGAGGAGGAAGAGGTCAGCTTCAGAGAGGAGGGGGAGGAGGGGGAGGAGGGGGAGGAGGAGGAGAAGGAGGAGGAGGAAGAGGTCAGCTTCAGAGAGGAGGGGGAGGAGGGGGAGGAGGAGGAGAAGGAGGAGGAGGAGGAGGAAGAGGTCAGCTTCAGAGAGGAGGGGGAGGAGGGGGAGAAGGAGGAGGAGGAAGAGGTCAGCTTCAGAGAGGAGGGGGAGGAGGGGGAGGAGGAGGAGAAGGAGGAGGAGGAGGAGGAAGAGGTCAGCTTCAGAGAGGAGGGGGAGGAGGGGGAGGAGGAGGAGAAGGAGGAGGAGGAAGAGGTCAGCTTCAGAGAGGAGGGGGAATCAGAAGCTGGTGGAACCGGTTTGGGTGAGGCCTGAGAGAGAGAGAGAGAGAGAGAGAGAGAGAGAGAGAGAGAGAGAGAGAGAGAGAGAGAGAGAGAGCGAAAGACACACACACAGTCAGATTTGTTGTGGCATTTCTTCGACTGGAGCTTTAATTCTGGACTCAGAAACAGAAAGAGGCCAAAGAGGAAGAGGGGGCAGTGGGCTGTGAAGAGGTGAGTTCACTGTACACATATTTGGGCAGAAACACACAGTGTTGTTAGGATTACCAGTAAAATGTGTCCATTATCCGAGTTAAGAGTGAAAGAGGGCTACTGTCGGGACAAAGCCCTGGAAGTGTTCTAAATGTACTTTTAAACACTGTTCGCCTACTCCAGGTTCACAGGGTTGAGGGTTTATCACAATCCTTGACTTTTTACTGCAGTATTAAGTCTTCAAAACCATTGAAGTAATTGAGTGATTGCTAACTAGTAGTGTCCGTCTGTCCTGTCCAGGAAACACTTTGCTTTTACGGGGATTTCAGCTCTATACTGCAGTATTGAGCTCGCCACACTGGCGCAGCAGTCAGGAAGTAAAGGTTTGGGCCTCTGTTTATTGCATGAGGCTCTGCTGATTAACATCAGGTGCTGAAAGGAGGACGGCCCAGAGACACAGGTGTGACCGGTGGGGAAACACAGGTACCTGGAAGAGGCAGTGTGACGGCGTGATTCCTTTTAAACAAAGAAAAGAGTGGTGCGTCTGTCTCCGTAAGGCTTCTGTGTGAGGACACAAAGGTTCTGGGAAGACGTTGTCCAGTTTATATCTCGGCCTTCTGTCTTAAAAGACAACGTCCAAATTCACAGGGTTTGTTTCAAAAACTTCGTGAATAGAGTTGGTCTCAAAAGAAAGCCACGCGTTGCAAGGAAAGTGTCAGTGCGATTAAAAGAGATTTAAAAAAACAACCAAAAATGTCAATTGGGTGGTTGTTAAGCAGTCGAGCTGCCATTTTAACCTGAAATACCAGCTTGTCAATATTTGTTGTTGCTGTGTGGCTGTGGTTCAGTTGGGCGAGCGTGTCGTCTGTCAATCGGAAGAGCTATATAAGAGAAATCTTTTCTTTATTTTTCTCTCTCTATTCAGGTATATATACGGTTCTTTGAATGTTCACTGTGCTCTGACATGTAAATGAACTTCTTTTTTTTTTAGACTGAGAGGTTCATAGATGATGTCACGGTCATTTGATAAGCAGCCTGTGAATACTTTCTGACTGTAGAAATCCTTCACCAGCTAGTATTTCACACAGCGTGACGGCCACTAACAACTAATGGACACAAGTGGCCCAACGATCACAATGACAGTAGCACGTCACCAAAACGGCAACGAGCCAATTCACCAGGAGTTCAAATATTTCACCAGATCATATTTTCCATCTGCTCCAATGCCAAACTATTTACCTGCATATGAATCCTATCGGAACGTCTGCAGCCTCACAGCTTCCTTAACGTCCTGAAGGCAGTGATGGCTGAGGGACAGGGTGACTGCTTCTCTTGTGGAGTGAGATGCACTGGCATTACCTCGGATTCTGAGGAGAGCAAACTTCTCTTCATACATGTGCCAACATATCATTCTGAAGTAAATTCACAAGCGTACATAAATCAAGGATATAGTTCAATACTAAAAAAAATCAAAGTGTATGACATTCATCTTTCAGTCTCTCTAGCCCAGGGGTCGGCAACCTTTAATGCTCAAAGAGCCATTTGGTCCCGTTTCCCACTGAACCCAACACCCAGAGAGCCGCACACATTTTATTTTGACAGTCCCACAGGCAGACCATGCCAGGAGGACACGACACACAAAACCTTCTTCACTGCTGGTTGACAACTTACAACTAATAAACTAAACTACATGAACTAAACAACACAACACAATTATTACCGACACTACAAACCTAACATAACCCCCAATAATTACATTTAAAACACGTCAAACAGAAACTCCCATAATGCATTGCAGCTCTCAGCTCCTTTATTGCTACACATTATTAAAATGGAAGATAAATGTGGGAGATGTGGATTGTTAGAACCATGAGTGTGATGGTGTGTCTTTAATGTCCTGTAGTTGTTGTGTAATTCACTAGAATGTTCCGTCACTCTCAACAAGTTTGTAATGAACCTCCTGGAACTGTCGGCGCTCCGCAGCGCAGCGCTTTTACTCTGAAAGGAGCAGGAAGCTCTCAGCTTCAGACACCAGTTGAGCCGCTGTCATGACCTGCAGCCGCAATTCTACTTCTTCATCCATTATTGTTGCGTAATGACGTTACATCACTGCGTCGTTCACGACCCTACATTTTACCACTGTTTGTAGCGGGACTGCGCTCTGGGTGGCTTTGCCTCCTTACGTCCCTCTCTGGGTGGCTTTGCCTCCTTACGTCCCTCTCTGGGTGGCTTTGCCTCCTTACGTCCCTCTCTGGGTGGCTTTGCCTCCTTACGTCCCTCTCTGGGTGGCTTTACCTCCTTACGCCCCTCTCTGGGTGGCTTTGCCTCCTTACGTCCCTCTCTGGGTGGCTTTGCCTCCTTACGTCCCTCTCTGGGTGGCTTTGCCTCCTTACGTCCCTCTCTGGGTGGCTTTGCCTCCTTACGTCCCTCTCTGGGTGGCTTTACCTCCTTTTGTCCCTCTCTGGGTGGCTTTGAAACTCCAACCATTGTTCAAGTTGAGAGAAATATCATCTTTTGAGTTTTGAGAACTTCAGAGTTTTTAAACATACTTGTCGTGTCCCTCCATGGTTTGACCTTTGGAGGAATTTATTAGAGGGAAAGACAGTAATGCTGGAACGAGAAGAGACTGTGAGGTTCCATCCAGACCAACCACCACTGGACAAAACACCACTTCAGGGAAAGGGTCAACAAGCTGGAATAGTTATTACTATTACTATTATTATTGTTTTGTTTTGGGCATATGGTGTCCTGGTGAATGTAATGTACTGACCGCCGTGTGAGTTGTATGGATCTGACTGCTCTGCTGCCCTGAGTATTGCGACACATTAATTGCCCTGTGGGATCAATAAGGTTTTCTGAATCTGAATCTACTACTATTACTATTTCTATTGTAGGGATTTCTTACTTCATAAGGATCACTAAGGTACCATTTATGTTGTGCAGTCCACCCACGGGGTACCATCTTGGTTGTGTTTGGCTATCAATAATGATTAATAGTTATCAAAGATAGTTATTAATAATGTTATTGAAATGTAATCTGATGTGTACCAGAACCTCGGAGCTCCACCTGTCTTAACAGGAAATGATAGCCAATTCAGTTCTATCAGTCTCATAAGATATACTAAACAGTTAATCAGGAATTTGAATTAATAGTTAAATTAATTACAGTTACCAGAATTAACAGTAAAGATTGAAGGATTTTGGAGTTCTTGACACAGAAGAGTCGACATTTCATTCACCTTTGTGCTCATTAATAAAACAGCAAGTATGATTCCAAACATTATATTTATTTACAATGAAAACAAATAAACACAGATTCTAACTACCTGTATACAGCTTGGTGTGTGTGTGTGTGTGTGTGTGTGTGTGTGTGTGTGTGTGTGTGTGTGTGTGTGTGTGTGTGTGTGTGTGTGTGTGTGTGTGTGTGTGTGTGTGTGTAGGTGTGCGTGTGTGTGTGGAGAGAGAAAGAGAGAGAGAGAGTTGGAGGGAGTGTGTGTGAGACGTGTGATGGAACTACAAAACAAGATGGCGGATCACAAGAAACTACATTCCAAATGGAGGTTATCAGAGAGCAGGAGGTCTGTCCTGGGTCTCCACCATGTGCTGGAGAACAATGGAACATGGAAGCTAGTCTTTAGCATCTGCTTCCTGTGTGTCTCTGCTAAAGGACCATTTCTAGAATGACTTGATGTGAATGAGACTTGTTTTGTAAAACGTCAGGAGTCGTCAGATGGTGTTCAGTTACTGTGTGATGTTGTCTTTGATGTGATATGTGTAGGATTGTGAGTTAACTAGTTAGTAAAGCAAAGATTAGCATGCAGACCCTGTGTCTGTGGCAGAGCTAACGTTGGTTTACAAGTTGATAACGGCTCCTAATATCATTATCTATAGAACTCAATCACTGTAACAGAATCAACACATCTTCATAAAGTTAAACAGTTCTATCATAGCATCAGGTTTAACTAATCTCAAGTAATGCCCAGTTGTTACCACTTCCTTGAAGGAGTTCAGTTGTTGTCCTGCTGGAGGGAAGCTGGTGTCTTCTCCTGTAGTTAGCACCTCCTGCTAACTGTGGTTGCTGGTTCTGCAGGCTGAGGAGAAGAAGATGAAGTTGATGTTTCAGGAGTTCTTCTTTACAGCTCCTGGTTGTTCCTTTGTTCAGACTGAGGAGCTGGTCGCTCAGGTCTGTGATGATTTTCCTGCTGGTTGAGGAAAACACAAAGAAGTTCTGTGAGGCGTCATTTCCCTGGTCCCGTCCTGGAGGAACCGGTTGGTTTTCCTCGGAGATCAGACTCTGGGTGCTGGTCTCTGGATCAGGGGAAGGTCTGACCCTCGTGGTCGGGTCAGTAGAGGAGTTGAGGAGTGGAGGCCCCTGGTTGCAGGCCTCTGGTGTTAGCTGTTAGCAGGCTGGGCACCAGCTGAGCTGCTGGGATGCAGCTCCTCCCCGGTGTTCACAGGGGAAGACGGTCTTCCAAAGGCTTTTTTTTGATGAAGGTTCAGGGATTCGAAAGTGTGAAAGCCTGAGAGCCTGAGAGCCTCACCCATTCGATGACTGGCTGAGTGCATGGGGGAAGTGAGTCTCCTCTGAGCAGAAAGGGAGGGAGGCTGCAGTGGTAGCAGGACCCCCTGCTGGGTGTGATACTGGGAGATTCCTGAGTCAGAATTCACATGTCATGACTGTGTATCATGACAAATGAACATTTCTTTCCTGAGGAATGAACCAACTTTCTGTGGTGTTGTGAGATCCCAACACTATTACTATTACTATTACTATTACTATTACTATTACTATTACTATTACTATTACTATTACTATTACTTTTAGAGAGTCTTCCGCTTTTACAGCATTTACAAAAGAGCTCAAACTCTGGTTAAAGGTTAATCAAGCTTGTGATCACTGGTAAGACCTCAACTCAACTCAACTCAACTTTATTTATAAAGCGCTTTAAGCAGCCTTAGCTGAGACAAAGTGCTGTACATTGAAATAAAAATATAAGAGGCAACATAAAAACATTTAAAACAATAAAAACAATAAAAAAGTTAAAGCAATAAAAACAATCAGATGGTAAAACAATAAACAAAACATAAAAACAATTTTAAAAAAAATGTTATAGACTGGGGGATTTGTTTATATTGTAGGGGTGGTTGTAAATAGTGTATATACTCAATATCCATGTTTGTGTGTTTTTAAATAATTGTTGTTGCTTTAAATGTAGGAGGGCCGCGGGTGAGAAAGTAGCCCATGGCTAAATGTGGCGCATTTCCACAAAGTGACTTCTGAGTGTCCATTAATGTGCGCCGTCCTCTGGGAATAAACTAAGAAAGAAAGAAAGACGGTAACCATACATTACCTGAAGGTCAGAAACACAGATTCTCAATGAACACGGATGTTTTTCTTCTTTGCAGGGACAGTTCTGTGTGACTGTAACTGCACCCGTTGGTGGTCAGCTGGAGTTTGACCCTCACGTCGCGCTGCCATGCAGTCAAAGATCAACGTGACGCCCGACAACCCCTACAGCGAGGTGCACATCCCGCGGGCTAAGCTGCGCTCCTCTGATGACGTCTCCACGGTGATAGCCAATCCCATGGCTGTGAGCAACAATGACGGGAACCCCTATGGTGTCTCCAATTCGGCTCCGCCGCCGCCGTACATGGTGAAGGAAGACGTGGGGGAGGAGGAGGGAGGACGATGTCCCGCATGCTGTTATCGCTGCAGGAGGAAAAAGTGAGGAGGACTGGCATCAGCTCAGCAGAGCAGGAGAACGTGGACTGGAGAAAGGTCATTCCGTGGCAGCCATTCTGGGCCTTTCAATGGCTCCCAATTCAAAATGTTCACTGGAATTCTATGAAAGGCTCACGAAGCTGTCAGAGCTGAAAAATCACCGGCGTTGCATGAGGATGTGTGCAGGATAAGAATTCCACCTGAAACCAACCCATCATCTGTTCTTGGTTCATACTTGTTGAACTGCTGAAGTTCCTCTGTTCTGCTGTTGCCATAGTAACAGACAAAGTCTGCGGAAATCGTAAAGATAATTACCAAATTTTCTTCGTAAAATGTTGCATTAATTTCATGCAATCATTTTATATATGCTCTATTTTCGCTGTGTTCTCTTTTTTTTTACTATCAATTTTATGTTTGTAATTTATTCAGTTGCTGTTAAGGTTTGAAGGCATGAAGCAGAGTTCAGTTGAAAACAAGGGGTACATTTAAATAAAATGTTGTGATAAAATCTTCACCAGAAATGTGAATCTAATAAACTATTTCAGTGATTGTAATATTTAAAAAAAACAGAGATCATTTTGGAACATGAATCTTTTCTTCAGTTGAAGACCGTTCAATTAAATGACGTTGGATTACTGAAATCTGATTTTCTGAATCTACTGACAAATGAATGGAAATCACATGTTTGATATGTATATTACACACAACTGGTGAAATAATTAAGATCCATTTTTAGAAAGGGTTTTGTCTTGCAGAAGTATTTATATGCCTCACTTCTATACATAAATAAATATCAATAAAAGCATAAGTAGAGCACATTACTTTGTAAATAGATATTTTAAAGGAGTCATGTCACACAACTTTTCAACACTTTCACATGGTTCTTATTTTTCCTAAAAACATTGTATTCAAAGTTTTTTTCCCCCCCAAATCCAGCTTGTCCCTGATTCTCAGCCAGTTGAATATTTGATGGTTGAGCCTCATTCAGGATCTGCTGGTTTCAGGAGCTGGACTGGCTCCGCCCACATGCCCATCTTGGGAAGAGGAGGAAGTGCTTCCTCCCCTCGTGCCATGTGTTATTGTTTACATTCTACCTGTCACTACATTATGGAGAAACGCAGTTCAACCAAACCAATAAGAACCAGAAGGACCCAGAAGGAGAAACTCCTGAACAAGTTGTGACTCTGCTGCTGCTGCAGGACGTTTCAGAATGTTAGTCAAACTTATTGTGTCTCAATATGTTCATCATGACTCTGACCTCCAACTATGTGAGATCAGATCATTAATGATCTAATGATCATTATTAGTAGCAGACAGGAGAAAATCCTGAACCTCCATTTAATCATAGTTATATAAAAAGATCACCTCACAATGATCAAGCCCACACACACACCTCAGACTCTGCAAAGCCTCCATTTGATCTACAGTCTCTATCAGCACAACTTAGTACACATGAACCTCACAATAAACAATACCTCATAATAAACAATACCTCACAATAAACAATACCTCACAATCAACAATACCTCACAATAAACAATACCTCATAATCAACAATACCTCACAATCAACAATACCTCACAATAAACAATACCTCACAATAAACAATACCTCACAATAAACAATACCTCATAATAAACAATACCTCACAATAAACAATATCTCACAATGAACAAAAAAAACAACCTGAGATTAACTGTTGCATACTAACCAGCCTGGTGCTTCGAAAAGTAATATAAAGGCATATAAATCAGAATATTTTACTTACAGTTCTCACATTTACGTTATTTGAAGTTTTGTAGCAAATCCAGCTTCGTTCTGGACATGTTGTGAAAAAAAATGGTGTCACTGGGGGCGAGATGCACTAATGTAATACACGCTGCATGGTGAGAGAGGGGCGAGCTGCACTAATGTAATACACACTGCATGGTGAGAGAGGGGCGAGCTACACTAATGTAATACACACTGCATGGTGAGAGAGGGGCGAGCTGCACTAATGTAATACACACTGCATGGTGAGAGAGGGGCGAGCTACACTAATGTAATACACACTGCATGGTGAGAGAGAGGCGAGCAACACTAATGTAATACACACTGCATGGTGAGAGAGGGGCGAGCTACACTAATGTAATACACACTGCATGGTGAGAGAGGGGCGAGCAACACTAATGTAATACACACTGCATGGTGAGAGAGGGGCGAGCTACACTAATGTAATACACGCTGCATGGTGAGAGAGGGTCGAGCTGCACTAATGTAATACACACTGCATGGTGAGAGAGGGGCGAGCTACACTAATGTAATACACACTGCATGGTGAGAGAGGGGCGAGCTGCACTAATATAATACACACTGCATGGTGAGAGAGGGGCGAGCTGCACTAATGTAATACACACTGCATGGTGAGAGAGGGTCGAGCTACACTAATGTAATACACGCTGCATGGTGAGAGAGGGTCGAGCTGCACTAGTGTAATACACACTGCATGGTGAGAGAGATAGCTACACTAATGTAATACACACTGCATGGTGAGAGAGGGGCGAGCTACACTAATGTAATACACACTGCATGGTGAGAGAGGGGCGAGCTACACTAATGTAAAACACACTGCATGGTGAGAGAGGGTCGAGCTGCACTAATGTAATACACACTGCATGGTGAGAGAGGGGCAAGCTACACTAATGTAATACACACTGCATGGTGAGAGAGGGGCGAGCTGCACTAATATAATACACACTGCATGGTGAGAGAGGGGCGAGCTGCACTAATGTAATACACACTGCATGGTGAGAGAGGGTCGAGCTACACTAATGTAATACACGCTGCATGGTGAGAGAGGGTCGACCTGCACTAGTGTAATACACACTGCATGGTGAGAGAGGGGCGAGCGACACTAATGTAATACACACTGCATGGTGAGAGAAGGGCGAGCTACACTAATGTAATACACACTGCATGGTGAGAGAGGGGCGAGCGACACTAATGTAATACACACTGCATGGTGAGAGAGGGGTGAGCGACACTAATGTAATACACACTGCATGGTGAGAGAGGGTCGAGCTGCACTAGTGTAATACACACTGCATGGTGAGAGAGGGTCGAGCTGCACTAGTGTAATACACACTGCATGGTGAGAGAGGGGCGAGCTACACTAGTGTAATACACACTGCATGGTGAGAGAGGGGCGAGCTACACTAATGTAATACACACTGCATGGTGAGAGAGGGGCGAGCGACACTAGTGTAATACACACTGCATGGTGAGAGAGAGAGCTACACTAATGTAATACACACTGCATGGTGAGAGAGGGGCGAGCTACACTAATGTAATACACACTGCATGGTGAGAGAGGGTCGAGCTACACTAATGTAATACACACTGCAGGGTGAGAGAGGGGCGAGCGACACTAATGTAATACACACTGCATGGTGAGAGAAGGGCGAGCTACATTAATGTAATACACACTGCATGGTGAGAGAGGGGCGAGCGACACTAATGTAATACACACTGCATGGTGAGAGAGGGGTGAGCGACACTAATGTAATACACACTGCATGGTGAGAGAGAGTCGAGCTGCACTAGTGTAATACACACTGCATGGTGAGAGAGGGTCGAGCTGCACTAGTGTAATACACACTGCATGGTGAGAGAGGGGCGAGCTACACTAGTGTAATACACACTGCATGGTGAGAGAGAGAGCTACACTAATGTAATACACACTGCATGGTGAGAGAGGGGCGAGCTACACTAATGTAATACACACTGCATGGTGAGAGAGGGGCGAGCTACACTAATGTAAAACACACTGCATGGTGAGAGAGGGTCGAGCTGCACTAATGTAATACACACTGCATGGTGAGAGAGGGGCGAGCTACACTAATGTAATACACACTGCATGGTGAGAGAGGGGCGAGCTGCACTAATATAATACACACTGCATGGTGAGAGAGGGGCGAGCTGCACTAATGTAATACACACTGCATGGTGAGAGAGGGTCGAGCTACACTAATGTAATACACGCTGCATGGTGAGAGAGGGTCGACCTGCACTAGTGTAATACACACTGCATGGTGAGAGAGGGGCGAGCGACACTAATGTAATACACACTGCATGGTGAGAGAAGGGCGAGCTACACTAATGTAATACACACTGCATGGTGAGAGAGGGGCGAGCGACACTAATGTAATACACACTGCATGGTGAGAGAGGGGTGAGCGACACTAATGTAATACACACTGCATGGTGAGAGAGGGTCGAGCTGCACTAGTGTAATACACACTGCATGGTGAGAGAGGGTCGAGCTGCACTAGTGTAATACACACTGCATGGTGAGAGAGGGGCGAGCTACACTAGTGTAATACACACTGCATGGTGAGAGAGGGGCGAGCTACACTAATGTAATACACACTGCATGGTGAGAGAGCGGCGAGCGACACTAATGTAATACACACTGCATGGTGAGAGAGGGGCGAGCGACACCAATGTAATACACACTGCATGGTGAGAGAGGGGCGAGCTACACTAATGTAATACACACTGCATGGTGAGAGAGGGGCGAGCTACACTAATGTAATACACACTGCATGGTGAGAGAGAGAGCTACACTGATGTAATACACACTGCATGGTGAGAGAGGGGCGAGCTCCACTAATGTAATACACACTGCATGGTGAGAGAGGGACGAGCGACACTAATGTAATACACACTGCATGGTGAGAGAGGGGCGAGCTACACTAATGTAATACACACTGCATGGTGAGAGAGGGGCGAGCGACACTAATGTAATACACACTGCATGGTGAGAGAGGGGCGAGCTACACTAATGTAATACACACTGCATGGTGAGAGAGGGGCGAGCGACACTGATGCACCATCGGTGTGGATCAGGAGAAAACGAAGCCTCAAGCAGCAAGAAGAGACCGATAACCAGGGAGTACAGTCCTCATACAATGATTATTTAATATGTAAGAGGAGGTTTAGAATTAATAGCATACTTTACATGCAGTTCTATCTGATGACTCCAGGTGGCGCTCAGCCCTACATGCCCCCGAGGACCAGTCGCCCCTGCCTCGGACCCTCTGCCACACGAACTGTCGGCTCTGTCTTCCTCACCTGGCCTCATTACCTGTAGCGTCATCTCCTCATTACGTTGACCAGACCGCCATCTAGTGGATGACCGTACAAACTGCACATACGACCAGTCTTCAGGGTAAACAGACAAGATACACGTGAGGAGGGCTCTGACAGCTGATGACGGTTATTGTGAATCATATTATGGGAGGGAAATGTTGTAGTTTGATTGAGGTAGTTTTTATTGAAAGCAATTGTTGGACACTTCTGTAAAAGATGTCCCACATAATAGGTAATTAAGACGTCTTTTATTCTGAAAGGCGAGTCGTGTTTCCGGTTGGCAGACGAACTGTGGTGAATCAGCAGGAGCTCACGGAGACTTCAGCCGGGACAGAGGCTCTCTGTGTGGACCACAGCCTGACCCCGGTATGCCCCCCGGTGGGCGGGAGCAGGGTAATCCCCGGTGAGCGGCTGGCTCCGGTGTAACCGGAAGGTCGTAGAGGAGTACCCGAGTCCGGAACAGCTGTGAGCAGCCTGCGGAGCTCCGTGGTTCCCCCGCCGGGATGAAGCCCGGCTGAGCAGTGGGTGGACCTCCGGCCCGGTACCGGCACTCGCACCGGTACCGGCCCTCCGGCAGCAGCGCCGTGTGACCGGGAGAGAAGTGGACGTTTCCGCGTCCTGCGGGCTCCGTGATGCCGCTGCGTCCACGTCAGCAGCCCCACAGACAACGGCAGCATTGATCGGGCGGTGAGTCCCCGGGCGCCGCGGAGCATGGCGGGGAAGGCCCGCGGACCGTGGACCGCGCTGCTGCTCGGGCTCTTCCTCGGCTTCATGGCGTCCTCCTGGCTCCTGGTGCCGCAGGTCCTGGACGGGAAGCGGCGGAGAGCCCCGGGGTGCCGGTACCGGGACCTCACGCCGGGACGCAGCCCGGCCCCGGGGAGCGAGCGGCTCGGCCCGGAGGCGGTGCCACCCGTCCAGGGGAACGGCTCCGGGCCGCCGCTCGGCCCGCCCAGACACTTCCTCTATGTCGGCGTCATGACGGCCAAGAAGTACATCGGCTCTCGGGCCGTGGCGGCCCACCGGACCTGGGCCCGGTCCATACCGGGGAAGGTGGAGTTCTACTCCAGCTCCGGCTCCGAGGTGGTCCCGGTGGCCGTCCCCCTCCCGCTGGTCTCCCTGCCCGAGGTGGACGACTCCTACCCGCCGCAGAAGAAGTCCTTCATGATGCTCAAGTACATCCACGACCATTACCTGGAGGAGTACGAGTGGTTCATGAGGGCGGACGACGACGCCTACGTCAGAGGTGTGTGTGTGTGTGTGTGTGTGTGTGTGTGTGTGTGTGTGTGTGTGTGTGTGTGTGTGTGTGTGTGTGTGTGTGTGTGTGTGTGTGTGTGTGTGTGTGTGTGTGTGTGTGTGTGTGTGTGTGTGTTTCCACGTTTCCCAGGAGGTTTGATTCGGTTCCAAAAGTGCAGCTTGAATGCAAAGCAGCCCCCCCCCCCCCCCCCCCCCCCCCCCCCCATTAGGTGAAAAACCTGCTGAATGATAGAAAAGAGACAACCCCAGTATCGAGAGCAATAATAGTCACAACAATCAACATTTCTTGCTCAAGGGCAGAGAGTGAAGTCACCTCACAGCTCGTTCTTCCCTCTGCTGCCCGCTTTTGTTCCCAACATTGAAGTAGGCGGTTACTTTCTTATTCCATGATACAACAATGCAGGTTAACACTGGATCTCAGGCCTGTGTGTGTGTGTGTGTGTGTGTGTGTGTGTGTGTGTGTGTGTGTGTGTGTGTGTGTGTGTGTGTGTGTGTGTGTGTGTGTGTGTGTGTGTGTGTGTGTGTGTGTGTGTGTGTGTGTGTGTGTGTGTGTGTGTGTGTGTGTGTAAGTACATTTCTATGTGAGCTGAGAAGGTGGGAACGCTATAAGATAAGATATTCCTCCAGAGACCTTGAAGACGTCTCTGAGCGGCACCGTTAAAATATCTTCTCATCAGTACAAGGTACAATGACTCGTGGCCTGGCGGGCGTAAAGCAGCCAACAACACAAACGTGCATGAGTCAACGATAACTTGCAAAATGTTAATTCCCATTATAAAACCAAGTACAAATTTACTTATCACCCCCCCCACCCAGTAAACATTGGAAAGGGGGGTTCACCCCTTCATTGGTCTGGAGCAGAAGCAGGTGGTCAGACCGGCTGCAGCAGCAGGAGGAAGGTTGTGCAGCGCCTCCATGTTCAGAGGGCTGCTGTGGTTGTGGTGTTGCAGGTGAGAAGCTGGAGGCCTTCCTGCGCTCCCTGAACAGCAGCAAGCCTCACTACCTGGGTCAGACGGGCCTGGGCATGGCCCAGGAGGTGGGCCAGCTGGCCCTGGAGCCCGGGGAGAACTACTGCATGGGGGGCCCGGGGATGATCTTCAGCCGGGAGGTGCTCCGCAGGATGGTCCCCTTCATCGGCACCTGCCTGAGGGAGATGTTCACCACCCATGAGGACGTGGAGGTCGGCCGCTGTGTGAGGCGCTTCGGGGGGACGCAGTGTGTGTGGTCGTATGAGGTGAGGCCTCTCTTCTTCTCATCCTCATCCTCATCCTCTCTTCTTCTCATCCTCATCCTCTCTTCTTCTCATCCTCATCCTCTCTTCTTCTCATCCTCTCTTCTTCTCATCCTCATCCTCTCTTCTTCTCATCCTCATCCTCTCCTCTTCTCATGTTCTCAGCATCTCATCTTCTCAGCCTCATCCTCTCTTCTTCTCATCCTCTCTTCTTCTCATGTTCTCAGCATCTCATGTTCTCATCCTCATCCTCTCAGCCTCAGCATCTCATAACATGTTCAGTGTGTTGACAGTGTGTTGTTGTTGGGTTGACAGTGTGTGTTGTTGTGTTGACAGTGTGTGTTGTTGTGTTGACAGTGTGTTGTTGTGTTGACGGTGTGTGTTGTTGTGTTGACAGTGTGTGTTGTTGTGTTGACAGTGTGTTGTTGTGTTGACAGTGTGTTGTGTTGACGGTGTGTGTTGTTGTGTTGACAGTGTGTTGTTGTTGTGTTGACAGTGTGTGTTGTTGTGTTGACAGTGTGTTGTGTTGACAGTGTGTGTTGTTGTGTTGACAGTGTGTTGTTGTGTTGACAGTGTGTGTTGTTGTGTTGGCAGTGTGTTGTTGTTGTGTTGACAGTGTGTTGTTGTTGTGTTGACAGTGTGTTGTTGTTGTGTTGACAGTGTGTGCTGTTGTGTTGACAGTGTGTTGTTGTTGTGTTGACAGTGTGTGTTGTTGTGTTGACAGTGTGTTGTTGTGTTGACAGTGTGTGTTGTGTTGACAGTGTGTTGTTGTTGTGTTGACAGTGTGTTGTTGTGTTGACAGTGTGTGTTGTGTTGACAGTGTGTTGTTGTTGTGTTGTGTTGACAGTGTGTTGTTGTGTTGACAGTGTGTTGTTGTGTTGACAGTGTGTTGTTGCGTTGAGTGTGTTGTTGCGTTGACAGTGTGTTGACAGTGTGTGTTGTGTTGACAGTGTGTGTTGTGTTGACAGTGTGTTGTTGTTGTGTTGTGTTGACAGTGTGTTGTTGTGTTGAGTGTGTTGTTGTGTTGACAGTGTGTTGTTGTGTTGACAGTGTGTGTTGTGTTGACAGTGTGTTGTTGTGTTGACAGTGTGTTGTTGTGTTGACAGTGTGTGTTGTGTTGACAGTGTGTTGTTGTGTTGACAGTGTGTTGTTGTGTTGACAGTGTGTTGTTGTGTTGACAGTGTGGGTTGTTTTGACAGTGTGTGTTGTTGCGTTGACAGTGTGTTGACAGTGTGTGTTGTGTTGACAGTGTGTTGTTGCGTTGACAGTGTGTTGACAGTGTGTGTTGTGTTGACAGTGTGTTGTTGTTGTGTTGTGTTGACAGTGTGTGTTGTGTTGACAGTGTGTTGTTGTTGTGTTGTGTTGACAGTGTGTTGACAGTGTGTTGTTGTTGCGTTGACAGTGTGTTGACAGTGTGTGTTGTGTTGACAGTGTGTTGTTGTTGTGTTGTGTTGTGTTGACAGTGTGTTGACAGTGTGTTGTTGTTGTGTTGTGTTGTGTTGACAGTGTGTTGACAGTGTGTTGTTGTGTTGACAGTGTGTTGTTGTGTTGACAGTGTGTGTTGTGTTGACAGTGTGTTGTTGTTGTGTTGTGTTGACAGTGTGTTGTTGTGTTGACAGTGTGTGTTGTGTTGACAGTGTGTTGTTGTTGTGTTGACAGTGTGTTGTTGTTGTGTTGACAGTGTGTTGTTGCGTTGACAGTGTGATGACAGTGTGTTGTTGTGTTGACAGTGTGTGTTGTGTTGACAGTGTGTGTTGTGTTGACAGTGTGTTGTTGCGTTGACAGTGTGTTGACAGTGTGTGTTGTGTTGACAGTGTGTTGTGTTGACAGTGTGTGTCGTGTTGACAGTGTGTGTTGTGTTGACAGTGTGTTGTGTTGACAGTGTGTTGTGTTGACAGTGTGTTGTTGTGTTGACAGTGTGTTGTGTTGACAGTGTGTTGTTGCGTTGACAGTGTGTTGACAGTGTGTGTTGTGTTGACAGTGTGTTGTGTTGACAGTGTGTTGTTGTTGTGTTGTGTTGACAGTGTGTTGACAGTGTGTTGTTGTGTTGACAGTGTGTTGTTGTTGTGTTGACAGTGTGTGTTGTTGTGTTGACAGTGTGTTGTTGTTGTGTTGACAGTGTGTTGTGTTGACAGTGTGTGTCGTGTTGACAGTGTGTGTTGTGTTGACAGTGTGTTGTGTTGACAGTGTGTTGTGTTGACAGTGTGTTGTTGTGTTGACAGTGTGTTGTGTTGACAGTGTGTTGTTGCGTTGACAGTGTGTTGACAGTGTGTGTTGTGTTGACAGTGTGTTGACAGTGTGTGTTGTGTTGACAGTGTGTTGTGTTGACAGTGTGTTGTTGTTGTGTTGTGTTGACAGTGTGTTGACAGTGTGTTGTTGTGTTGACAGTGTGTTGTTGTTGTGTTGACAGTGTGTGTTGTTGTGTTGACAGTGTGTTGTTGTTGTGTTGACAGTGTGTTGTGTTGACAGTGTGTTGTTGTTGTGTTGACAGTGTGTTGTTGTTGTGTTGATAGTGTGTTGTGTTGACAGTGTGTTGTTGTGTTGACAGTGTGTTGACAGTGTGTGTTGTGTTGACAGTGTGTGTTGTGTTGACAGTGTGTTGACAGTGTGTGTTGTGTTGACAGTGTGTTGTTGTGTTGACAGTGTGTTGTTGTGTTGACAGTGTGTTGACAGTGTGTGTTGTGTTGACAGTGTGTTGACAGTGTGTGTTGTGTTGACAGTGTGTTGTTGTGTTGACAGTGTGTTGTTGTGTTGTTGTGTTGACAGTGTGTTGACAGTGTGTGTTGTGTTGACAGTGTGTTGTTGTGTTGACAGTGTGTGTTGTGTTGACAGTGTGTTGACAGTGTGTTGTGTTGACAGTGTGTTGTTGTGTTGTTGTGTTGACAGTGTGTGTTGTGTTGACAGTGTGTTGTTGTGTTGACAGTGTGTGTTGTGTTGACAGTGTGTTGACAGTGTGTTGTGTTGACAGTGTGTTGTTGTGTTGTTGTGTTGACAGTGTGTTGACAGTGTGTGTTGTGTTGACAGTGTGTTGTTGTGTTGACAGTGTGTGTTGTGTTGACAGTGTGTTGACAGTGTGTTGTTGTGTTGACAGTGTGTTGTGTTGACAGTGTGTTGTTGTGTTGACAGTGTGTTGTGTTGACAGTGTGTTGTTGCGTTGACAGTGTGTTGACAGTGTGTGTTGTGTTGACAGTGTGTGTTGTGTTGACAGTGTGTTGTGTTGACAGTGTGTTGTTGTTGTGTTGTGTTGACAGTGTGTTGACAGTGTGTTGTTGTTGTGTTGACAGTGTGTGTTGTTGTGTTGACAGTGTGTTGTTGTTGTGTTGACAGTGTGTTGTTGTTGTGTTGACAGTGTGTTGTGTTGACAGTGTGTTGTTGTTGTGTTGACAGTGTGTTGTGTTGACAGTGTGTGTTGTGTTGACAGTGTGTGTTGTGTTGACAGTGTGTTGACAGTGTGTGTTGTGTTGACAGTGTGTTGTTGTGTTGACAGTGTGTTGTTGTGTTGTTATGTTGACAGTGTGTTGACAGTGTGTGTTGTGTTGACAGTGTGTTGTTGTGTTGACAGTGTGTTGACAGTGTGTGTTGTGTTGACAGTGTGTTGTTGTGTTGACAGTGTGTGTTGTGTTGACAGTGTGTGTTGTGTTGACAGTGTGTTGTGTTGACAGTGTGTTGACAGTGTGTGTTGTGTTGACAGTGTGTTGTGTTGACAGTGTGTTGACAGTGTGTGTTGTGTTGACAGTGTGTTGACAGTGTGTGTTGTGTTGACAGTGTGTTGTGTTGACAGTGTGTTGACAGTGTGTGTTGTGTTGACAGTGTGTTGACAGTGTGTTGTTGTGTTGACAGTGTGTTGTTGTGTTGACAGTGTGTTGTGTTGACAGTGTGTTGTGTTGACAGTGTGTTGTTGTGTTGACAGTGTGTGTTGTTGACAGTGTGTTGTTGTGTTGACAGTGTGTTGTGTTGACAGTGTGTGTTGTGTTGACAGTGTGTTGTGTTGACAGTGTGTTGTTGTGTTGACAGTGTGTTGACAGTGTGTGTTGTGTTGACAGTGTGTTGACAGTGTGTGTTGTGTTGACAGTGTGTTGTTGTGTTGACAGTGTGTTGACAGTGTGTGTTGTGTTGACAGTGTGTTGACAGTGTGTGTTGTGTTGACAGTGTGTTGTTGTGTTGACAGTGTGTTGTTGTGTTGTTGTGTTGACAGTGTGTGTTGTGTTGACAGTGTGTTGTTGTGTTGACAGTGTGTGTTGTGTTGACAGTGTGTTGACAGTGTGTTGTGTTGACAGTGTGTTGACAGTGTGTGTTGTGTTGACAGTGTGTTGTTGTGTTGACAGTGTGTTGACAGTGTGTGTTGTGTTGACAGTGTGTTGTTGTGTTGACAGTGTGTTGACAGTGTGTGTTGTGTTGACAGTGTGTGTTGTGTTGACAGTGTGTTGACAGTGTGTGTTGTGTTGACAGTGTGTTATGTTGACAGTGTGTGTTGTGTTGACAGTGTGTTGACAGTGTGTTGTTGTGTTGACAGTGTGTTGTTGTGTTGACAGTGTGTGTTGTGTTGACAGTGTGTTGTTGTGTTGACAGTGTGTTGTGTTGACAGTGTGTGTTGTTGTGTTGACAGTGTGTGTTGTGTTGACAGTGTGTTGTTGTGTTGACAGTGTGTGTTGTGTTGACAGTGTGTTGTTGTGTTGACAGTGTGTGTTGTGTTGACAGTGTGTGTTGTGTTGACAGTGTGTTGTTGTGTTGACAGTGTGTGTTGTGTTGACAGTGTGTTGTTGTGTTGACAGTGTGTGTTGTGTTGACAGTGTGTTGTTGTGTTCCAGATGCAGCAGCTGTTCTCTGAGCACTCCAGACAGAACCAGAGAGGTTCCATTGAGGAGCTCCAGAGCAGGAGGGTCCTGAAGGCCATCACGCTGCACCCCAACAAGGACCCGTCCTACCAGTACCGTCTGCACAGCTTCCTGCTGGGCCGCCGGGTGTCGCTGCTGCGGCACCGCACCCTGGTCCTGCACCGCGAGGGTCTGACCATGAGCCGCCTGAGCGACTCCGAGGTCCTGTGGGAGGACCAGCAGCTGGGCTCGCCGCCATCCTACATGCGCTACCGGCCCCAGGACAGGAAGGACGTCCTCTCCTGGGGCTTCCTGACCGGCCGCCACGTTTACTCCGCCGTGGAGGACAAGCCGGCCCGGCGGAGCCTGGGGAACCTGCTGGGCGCCGCGCTGGACGACGTCGTCCTGCAGGTCATGGAGATGATCAACGAGAACTCCAAGACGCGTGGCCGCGTGATCGACTTCAAGGAGGTGCAGTACGGGTACTACCGAGTGGATCCCATGCACGGGGCGGAGTACGTCCTGGACCTGCTGCTGCTGTACAGGAAGCACAAAGGCCGCAAGGTCACGGTGCCGGTCCGGCGCCACGCCTACCTGCAGCAGTCCTTCAGCAGACCCTTCGTCGCCGAGGTCCGGGACATCGACGTGGCCCAGCTGGTGGCCGCCATCAACTCCGAGTCCCAGTCCACGTCCTTCCTGTCCAACTCGCTGAGGTTCCTGTCCCCGTTCCAGTTCCACGAGTCCACCGGGGAGCTGTGGGAGCAGAGTCAGAGGACGGTCCACGTCCTGGTCCCGCTGGCCGGCCGCCACGACGCCTTGGTCCGCTTCATGGAGAACTTCGAGAAGGTGTGCTTGGTGCCGCAGCAGAACGTGAAGCTGTCTGTGATCGTGGCGGACGGCGACGGCAGCAGGAGGCCAGCGGCGCTGCTGGAGGAGTATGGCAGGAAGTACCCCCGGGCGGAGCTGGCCGTCATCCCCATGGCGGGGAACTTCTCCCGGGGCCTGGCGCTGGAGCTGGGCTCCTCGCCGCTCCACAACGACTCCCTGCTCTTCTTCTGCGACGTGGACCTGCAGTTCGGCGCCGACGCGCTGCAGCGCTGCCGGGACAACGCGGCGCAGGGCCGCCAGGCCTACTTCCCCATCGTCTTCAGCCTGTACGACCCCGCGGTCGTGTACGGCGAGAAGCCTCCCGCCGGCGACCCGCCGGTCCTGACCGCCAAGAGCGGCTTCTGGCGGGACTACGGCTTCGGCACCGCCTGCATGTTCAAGAGCGACTTGGTGAGGGCGGGCGGCTTCAACACCTCCATCCTGGGCTGGGGCCTGGAGGACGTGGACCTCTTCACCAAAGTCGTGAGCGCGGGCGTGAAGGTGGTGCGCAGCCAGGAGCCCGGCGTGGTGCATGTCCACCACCCGGTGCTCTGCAACGCCAGTCTGGAGCAGAAGCAGCACCGGATGTGCGTCGCCTCCAGGGCCGCCACGTTTGCGTCGGCGATACAGCTGGCGGAGCTCTGGCTGGAGAAGCACGCCGACAACGGCTACAACCGAACCTCCTCCTGACGCCGAGCGGACCGACCGTAATGCGCGTCAGGGCCAAACGAAGCCACGCCCACACGGCGGCGGCGGCGGCCAAATCAGACGGCGCCGACCCCACTGGACATCCGGTACGCAGTCGTGCTCTGAGGCTGTGATAAGCTGAGGGGAATCCAGAAGGTTTTACTTTGAGTCTCTTTATGACCCACAATGCACTGCTGTCACTTCCTGTCTGGATTCTTCCTCTTGGACAGACGTGTTGGTGGAAACACCGTCGCTCAGGACTCCTCCCTCTCTGTGTTGTGACACTCCGACGTACACACACACACACACACACACACACGCACGCAGGCACACGCACACACACACACACACACACACACACACACTCTTCATGAGCAATCTGATTGGTTGATGGGATTTAGTGTTTGCTGTGTGAGAACAGGAGTCATTGCTCCTCCAGTGAGTCGTCATGATGAAGATGAAGGTGGCCTGTCGGCGTGATGAAGATGAAGGTGGCCTGTCGGCGTGATGAAGATGAAGCCGGCCTGTCGGCGTGATGAAGATGAAGGTGGCCTGTCGGCGTGATGAAGATGAAGGTGGCCTGTCGACGTGATGAAGATGAAGGTGGCCTGTCGGCGTGATGAAGATGAAGGTGGCCTGTCGGCGTGATGAAGATGAAGGTGGCCTGTCGGCGTGATGAAGATGAAGGTGGCCTGTCGACGTGATGAAGGTGGCCTGTCGGCGTGATGAAGATGAAGGTGGCCTGTCGGCGTGATGAAGATGAAGGTGGCCTGTCGGCGTGATGAAGATGAAGGTGGCCTGTCGGCGTGATGAAGAGGAAGGTGGCCTGTCGACGTGATGAAGATGAAGGTGGCCTGTCGACGTGATGAAGGTGGCCTGTCGGCGTGATGAAGATGACGGTGGCCTGTCGGCGTGATGAAGATGAAGGTGGCCTGTCGGCGTGATGAAGACCAGTTCCCTCCACGTGGCAGCAGGACCAGAACCTGCAGCTCTGATCAGGTAAACTTCACGTTTTCACGTCTTGCAAACGTGAAGCTCCAGAGAAACTTCCAGTGTTTGTTTTTGTGTGTGTTTGTCCTCGTGGCAGCGTCCTGCTGGACAATCAACAACTCCCTCCGCAGAGATCAAAGAGTAGAGACACGAGACACGGTGGAAGCAGTGGGGGGGGGGGGTGACGAGTGGCCTCTCCTCCACCCTCCCGCTCATGTTTGCTCTGCAATGTGGAGGAATCACAACTTTGATCCAGCTTCTTCTCCTAAAAGCTTCCAGGACTAAACAGCATTTCGTCTCTTCCACTTCCATAATCCAGCTGCTAGCAGATAATAAACAAACACTTCCGTCTTCAGTTTCAGCCAAAGGCTTGTTTCTACCAAACCAGATTTCCTCGTACAGGTACAGATCACCTGTCCAGGTACAACTGAACAGGTCCAGGTACACAGCAGCTCTGTCACGCAGTTAAACTCTGGGATTCAGAAATGTTCAGATTTTCTATTGCCATGCACCAAAAACAAGCGGGGATGTATTTTGTAATTCCTCTTGAATGTGTAGAACCACGACTTCCTGTTCTCACTCCACTTCCTGTTCTCACTCCACTTCCTGTTCTCACTCCACTTCCTGTTCTCACTCCACTTCCTGTTCTCACTCCACTTCCTGTTCTCACTCCACTTCCTGTTCTCACTCCACTTCCTGTTCTCACTCCACTTCCTGTTCTCACTCCACTTGGTCTCCGAGCTCGTCAGTCCGATTGACTTGTCCCTGTTTCTGCTGCAGTGCGGCTCTGTGTGTTGTAATCTGGATTATTTCCATCAATCTGCTCCAGTCAGTGACTTTAACCCTTTATCAGACTCATGGCAGCCTTTTGTTATTTCCCCAGAGTCACACGTGTCAAACCTGTAAAACACCAGTTGTGTCTGTGATTTATTTAAAGTAGGTTTCCTACGCAGCCTGCCGAGGTGCCAGCAGCAGCCTGGTACAACAGATTTTATTCATTTATGTTTACATCCTTTGTGTTTCTTAACCTATTTATTTCAATGTTTTCAGTTTGAGCACTTCGATGGCCTGATAAAGGGTTAAAGTCTGCCAGCAATAATAAATGCTGTATGAATATTTAATGCTTTAATAAATCTTTAAACTCTTTATTGATTATCGGTGTGTGTTTCCTTCTCACGATGTAGAGCTCAATTGCGCAGAGACAAAAACCTTCCACAGACGACACGTCTGAACTGAAAGGAGAGCCGGGCTTAGAAAGTATGAACTGATTTACACTTTAAACTATTTTAAAAACAACAAATCAGAGACAATGTACAAATACAATTCCACACAACTACTTGAAATATTTGGCCCCGTGTCAGTAGGAGATAAGATTTGTTCATGATCTGTGAATGATTGAGAAGTGAAATAATGTCACAAGTAAATGTTTATTTTGATATTAGCTTGGCTGTATTCAACATATCCACGTCATTCTTTGATAAAGCACTTCTCAAAACCGAACTTGCAGAGTGCTTTAAAGGATTTCACTCTGGGATTATAAAGTGTTTTATTCCATTACATTAGTAATTAAAAAGCCCCCTGAACGCAACATTGTGCTTCAGATGTCCCACGCTACCTCTGGTTCCTGAACGCAGCACGGAGCGTTAGGTGTCCCACGCTGCCTCAAGGTCCCTGAACGCAGCAGCGCTCCTCCAGGAAGAAGCCGGATAAACATGGCGGTGGGGCAGCAGTGGGTGTTGGTGGAAATGGTTCAGGCTTTTTACGAGGTGGGTGTTTGTTATTCTGATCCTGGTGAAGAGAGTGAGTTTTCACAGATCCTTCGATCTAAAACCATCTTTAACCTCATTAATCCTCCTTAGCTGAAGTATGTTTCCATTCTTTCCTCACCGAGTCCACAGTGCTCTCCTGGGTGATTGACAAGTGAGCGCAGCCAATCAGCTGGCGCTTCTCAGCCAGTCCCGCCCTCTGCTGCCACATTTACCAATCAGCCCGCAGTGCTTGAGTCGCTCGATGTAGTTTAAAGCACAATAAACGTATCGAAAGCGCATTTTGTTCCCGGATTATGAAGCGGAAACGGTCAGAATGAGGCGCGATGTTCCAGGACTCCGTTTGAGTCTCAGCATGTGACACATGAACTGTCACCGCGAGGAGCACATCGTCCAGAGCACTTCTGGGTTTGACACCGCCACACCGTGTCACGTGACTCAGCCTCGCGCCACCTACACCAAATCTGAATCACTTCAACTTTATACAAATACGTTGCTCCAAAAATATAGGGAACACTCAAATAGCACATCCTAGATCTTAATCAAAATATCCTCGTTGAAAATCTTTATTTCAGTACATAGTGGAACAAAATAACAATTATGGATTTACAATCCTACTCAAATTAAAAGTGTAAACTGACAACTGGGTTGACCCAGCTTCCTTCACACCAGTCAGAAGGAGGCCCAGCAGGGGGTGAGGCCTGTAGGACCTCCCTACAACACCTGGGCCTGCTGCTGGTGTTTGGCGGGACCTCTTCCCAGACCTGGGTTAAAGCACCAGTCCACTCCAGGGGCCTGGGTTACCAACATGCCAGGATATGTGTTACCTGGACTAACTCACCCTGTCACCCTGGACCCTGATCAGCATTAACACGAAGCAGGTCATCAACTCAGTTTCCCCTTCAGGAACATTGCGTTCACATTAAAGGGGCGGAGTTGTAGCGTTGTACCAATCGTAGCGGTCATTCCACGTCACAGTGACAGTCGACCATCCCAAGATACCACTCATTGAATGTGAAGGAATTCCGATGTGTTATCTTAAAGTAAAAGAACTTCCCAATTTTCAAAGTTCTTTTATTTTGAAATGGCACAATTCTGTAATATTAACTGGGCAACACACTACTAGAATGCAAGAGATTGTTATTGTCATGTTACTTTCTTCTTGCGAACAGCTGCATTTCTGATGTGCTCAAACCTTCATCCAGATGTGGAGAGATTCAGTGTTCGAACGCGATCTTTCCACAGAGCATCCACATGTAGTAGTAGTGTAGAGTAGTGTAGTGTAGAAGGTGAGTGCAGTCCCGTGGCGTCGTGTGACAACATGACTCTTCCATTTAGGGTGTTCAGAGTCGGACAGACAGCAGAGAGACTCAAAGGTCAGAGGTCACAGCTACACCACACATTCACTGAGACTCAAGTTGTGTCTGATAGAACTTGACATCCAAGAAGAGTTTTTTGAAACATTTGAAAGGCTCATATCATACAAAGTCCACTTCCTAAAGGTTCTCCAGCATTACTAATCGTCTCCACACCTGGAACGACGCCCCAGAAGTGAAGGAAGTGTGTCCTCTCTCTTCCTGGTTGTTCCAGGTTTTAAAAAGTGAGTTGCTCCAACCAGCCAATCAGAAATCAAACCCTATATACTGTCATCGGGGGTTTAGCCAATCACAATCAAGGTAGGCTCCTCCCTTTGACTCCTCCTACAATGAGGCAGCTCTGCTCTGGCACATGGCACCACGAGAGGAAGTACATCCTCCTATTCCCAAGATGGACATGTGTGGGCGGAGCCAGTCCAGCTCACACAGACACAGCAGATTCTGAATGCAGCTCCTATAATCCAATATTCAAATGGTTTACTGTGGTAACATGGTACCTGCAGTAACGTTGCACCTGCAGTATCGTTGCACCTGCAGTATCGTTGCACCTGCAGTATTGTTGCACCTGCAGGAACGTTGCACCTGCAGTATCGTTGCACCTGCAGTATCGTTGCACCTGCAGTATCGTTGTACCTGCAGTATCGTTGCACCTGCAGTATCGTTGCACCTGCAGTATCGTTGCACCTGCAGTATCGTTGCACCTGCAGTATCGTTGCACCTGCAGTATCGTTGCACCCGCAGTAACGTTGTACCCGCAGTATCGTTGCACCTGCAGTATCGTTGTACCTGCAGTATCGTTGCACCTGCAGTATCGTTGTACCTGCAGTATCGTTGCACCTGCAGTATCGTTGCACCTGCAGTATCGTTCCAGTTTTTGTTTGAGAAAGCGAGCAAAAGATCTCGTATCGTTTTGTGAAAGTTCAACATTGGAGTTCAATTCTGACACATTTCTGCTCAAACTGACAGGTTCCCAGTATTTTCCCCATAACCCCCCATGGCTATCCCCCAACATTAACCCCCCATGTTACCCCCAACGTTACACCCAAATGTTAAACCCCCATGTTACCCCCCAAGACCCCTCCCTCATCTTATCCCCACCGTTAACCCCCATGTTACCAGCAGTTACCCCCCCCCCCCCCAACATTAAAGGTGTACAGGAGGATTTTCCCGAATTTTAGGAAAGACCCGCCCTCTCCACCTTTTGAAAAAATGCACATGCGCAACGCTCTCCCTGCTCCCGAGACGGAACGCCGACTAAAACGTGTGCGAGAGACGTGCACGAGCCCAGTTCTCCTCCTGCACGCTCTGTTTACAAGTCACAAGTCGGCAAAACAAACTAATCAACCCTGGAAAGTTACAATCTAGACGTAGAGAACTTTTACTGGAAGTGATTTGAAATGGATTTCTCCAAATAGAAGCCAAACTTTACCTGTGGAGTAGAAACTTGGCGACTGAAGCGTCAGTGGGAAGCCCAACCTGGGCTTTCAGCGCCATCGTGTGAAACTATCTCCCAAAAACACTCTGGTCTTCTTTCTCTCTTCCTTTAGAAGCCTTTCTCTTCTTCTCATACACTTCCAAGACACTTGTTCTCTTGCGACCCTCTGCCATGTTCAAAGTACCCGGTGAGAACTGCGAGCTCGCTGAAGGCGTAGCTCACCATAGACACCTGGAAGCGCGCATGCGCAGAAAGTGAAAACTAATAGATCCACGCTACCTGGGGACGAGCACGTACGACGGCCTTACGTAATATATCACCACAATGATTGACAATTGGGAGGACCAATAGTCTTGATGATCCACCCGGAAATAGAAGATCCTGCTGTACACCTTTAACTCAACCCCATCTTACCCTCCTCCGTTAACCCCCAACGTTCACCCCCATGTTACCCTTCAACGTTATCCCCCCTCAATGTTAACCCCATGGTAACCCCCCATGTTAGACCCATTCCTCGCCCTTAGAGCTGGACCCTGGTCCTGGTCTTTGATGTGGTCTTGGTCTGCCCCCCCAGGCTCCGGCCTACCACCTGATCCTGGAGGGAATCCTCATCCTCTGGATCATCAGACTGCTTTTCTCCAAAACCTACAAACTGCACGAGACCTACAGGCTGACGGAGAAGGTACAGTCACACCGTCACGTTCACACGCTCACACGCCCACACATTCACACGTTGTTCACGTTCCAGGAGAAAGAGGACCTGATTGAGGAATGGCAACCGGAGCCTCTCGTGCCCCCAGTGTCCAGAGATCATCCCTCGCTCAGCTACGATGTGGTCACAGGGTAAAACATGCAAACTGTCTGGAACCATGTGAAACGATCACATGTTCAATCTTAGCGTGTTCAATCTTAGCATGTTCTCATCAGTGTCTTACATATTTCTTCTAAATCTCAACATGGAAATGCTAAGAACCAATAAATAGATCAACAAATGAGTGATTAGCTGCCAGTGATTAAATACAGAAGATAACTGCTCCTCTATTCTCACCATTACGGTACTCGGCTCACCTGCTCTCCTGTTGATGCTCCGGTGAGTTCTCCAGTGTAGCCCCGCCCTCAAATTGCGATGCAGCCAATTAGCCCTGCTCCACGTCGTGGTGACGGTTAAACATGCCTTCAATATGAGAAACACAACAAAAAGTAATATGAAGTGCATGAAACAACTAATTTTAACGCTAAACCAGGAGGAATCCTGAATTTGTTTCTCTGCAACCAGATGGCCCCACCTAGTGGTGACGGGAGGCATGACGCCTGGAGTGTCCAGGCTGCTCCGAGCTTTGGTTTTGGTTGCTGTCGCTGTAGAAACCCTGCTTCCCTGTGGTTGCTTTAGCATTTTATGTCCTTGTTGGTTTTATTTAGCTGCATTCTGTGTTTTGAGGGGGAGAGATTCCTTCTGTGCTCAGGATTCGTGTGACTGTCAAAATAAAGTTCAGGTATTATTTTGTCTCCATCCTTCCTGTTTGTTCGCGTCAGCGCTACAGTATGAAATGGTTTTACCTCCAGGAAGGAAGTGGGTGTAGGCTGAGAGGATCTGAGACTTTCCAAAATAAAACATTGTTCAGAATCGGACAATAAATAAAACTGAAGTACTGTAAATTATGAATTCTGTCTGTGGCCCGGGACGAAGACTACTGCTGTAATCTGATCAAATACTGATCCTGTCGCAACCAAAGAACAAACACGTTTCATTCTTTATCATCTCAGCAGGTGAATTAGTAGAGAAGTCAGGCGCTCAAAAGGCTGATTTAATCCCACTGACATTTAATCTTACTGGCATTTAATCCCTCTAATATTTAATCTCACTGACATTTAATCTTACTGGCATTTAATCCCTCTAATATTTAATCCCACTGACATTTAATCTTACTGGCATTTAATCCCTCTAATATTTAATCCCACTGACATTTAATCTTACTGGCATTTAATCCCTCTAATATTTAATCTCACTGACATTTAATCTTACTGGCATTTAATCCCTCTAATATTTAATCCCACTGACATTTAATCTTACTGGCATTTAATCCCTCTAATATTTAATCTCACTGACATTTAATCTCACTGATATTTAATCTCACTGACATTGAATCTCACTGATATTGAATCTCACTGATATTGAATCTCATTTACATTTAATCCCATTGATATTTAATCCCACTGATATTTAATCTCACTGATATTGAATCTCATTTACATTTAATCCCACTGATATTTAACCCCACTTATATTTAATCTCACTGACATTTAATCCCACTGATATTGAGTCTCATTTACATTTAATCCCACTGCGTTGCTCCCTGCATCGGTTTAATTCAGTTTTCCTGCTGCAGACCTCCGAGCCACAACATCATCATCAACGGGAAAGAGTGCATCAACTTCGCCTCCTTTAACTTCCTGGGTCTGCTGGACAATGAGCGTGTGAAGGTCGGGATTAAACGCTGAGTCAGGCTTCAAACGGAACGTTCAGGAGTTAATCTGGTTTTTTCTTCTCCTGGCAGGAAAAAGCTTTGGCGTCGCTGAAGAAGTACGGCGTGGGAACGTGTGGACCGCGAGGCTTCTACGGAACATTCGGTGAGTGAACCTTCGACCAATCATCAGCTGCCCCCCCCCCCCCCAGCGCTCTGTCACCTAATCTGAACTTTAATCCAGACGGACTTTCTCTTTAAGAAGCATCCAACATGAATATCAATGAGGGTCAGAGAGAGAATGAGTGTATATTGTAGCGTCGGCAGTCTCATGCTGGTCCTTTAATAAACTAGCAGAAGTATTGTCACGTCTCCTTCACATGATCTGCAGAGGTCTAATCTGTAATCCTGTATGCAGCGATGATAATCCTGTGTGGTTTTCCATAATAATGAAGGTTGACACATAAAAATCAATAGAAGATCAGCTGATGATCAATATGTCAATAATCTTTAAACCTAAATTACATTAAAACGTTAAAACATTGGATTCTGTCCCTTATAATCCAGATTACAGGTCAGGATGACCAGCTGCTGCTCCATTCTGTGTGAGTGGATGAATGAGTGCGTGAATGCTTTGCGCTTTGTCCCCAGACGTTCACCTGGAGCTGGAGAGTCGCCTGGCGGCCTTCATGAAGACGGAGGAAGCCATCATCTACTCGTACGGCTTCGCCACCATCGCCAGCGCCATCCCCGCCTACTCCAAGAGGGGCGACATCATCTTCGTGTGAGGCCCGCTCGCTTCTCCTCCCAACACAAACGCACCACTCGTCAACAACAATAATAACAACAATCCTTTCGTCGGGGCCATTGAGTGACTGAATGTGGGCGGAGCTTCAGCGCTCTGTGGTTTATTCATTTTATAACGAGTCCAATCAACTTTCTGTTAAATTCTTGCTTGTGTGTGTGTGTGTGTGTGTGCGTGTGTGTGTGTGTGTGTGTGTGTGTGTGCGTGTGCGTGTGTGTGTAGGGATGAAGCAGCCTGTTTCTCCATCCAGAAAGGCCTCCAGGCGTCTCGCAGCTTCATCAAGTACTTCAAACACAACGACCTGGGCGACCTGGAGCGGCTGCTGAAGGAGCAGGAGGTGGAGGACCAAAAGGTCAGAGCGCCCGCCTCCCGGGGGGGAGGGAGGGGGGGGGTCAGTCAACTACAGATCCACTTGGTAGAGCGCACACCTTCGCCAACGCCACATTTGTTTGTGGAACCGAGTCAGCCTCGCCCAGCACGAGAGCTCATATCGATGCGAACTTGGTAGCTACGTCACCGTGTGAAACCTGACTTGTCGCTATGGAAACTGCTCAGCTACCAGGTTACGGAGAAGCTGCGAGGCTTTCTGAGAGACGTACTGTTGCTGCTACTACTAGAAACTTCGTGTGGTGAGATGACAGGAATGTATGGGACGTTGTTATTTGCAGTTTGAGGGGGTTGATTGGGGAACAGTTTGCCGTTCACGTCCCAAAGTCTAATCGATTGGTCCTTCCATGATGACAAATCATCCCTGGAAACTTCATGGAATTCGGTTGAGTAGTTTTTGTGAAAAGTTGGTTACCTACATACGTACATACAAACCAGTAAATACATGCAGACAAAATCAGAACCTTACGCCGTGTTTCCACTGCACAAAAAGGTTTCCACTGCAGAAAGTAGGTTCAAAAGTAGGCGGGGCTTAGGGCGCCGCAGATATGTGACGTTACAACAGTGGTCTCAGCCGGGGCGGCAGGTCTGGATCTTATGAATCCTTTGTTGTTGTTGTTTACATCCTCCACTTTGCACTAGTTGTTTTGTTAATGTTTACTTTGTGCAGCCACAGAGCTGCAGCTGTAGCGTCCTAGTTGGTCCAGAGAGAGAGAACGCTCCGGTGACTTGCCCCGGCCGGCCGCGGCACAGAGCCGCGCCGGCACACGGAGTCTGGTCCGCGGTCCGTCCCGACACCGCGCCTTGTGCCCGACCACCGGCAGCGTGGACGCCATGCTTTCTGTTCAAAAGCGATGCAGCGGCGCTGATCTCGGTTGAACAGAAAGCTCAGACGTGATGCAAAGTCCTGAGCCCCGGACTCCCTCTGCCCCACGTCTGATCTGTCACGTGTGTGTGTGTGTGTGTGTGTGTGTGTGTGTGTGTGTGTGTGTGTGTGTGTGTGTGTGTGTGTGTGTGTGTGTGTGTGTGTGTGTGTGTGTGTGTGTGTGTGTGTGTGTGTGTGTGTGTGTGCGTGCGCGTGTGCTGCAGAATCCCCGTAAAGCTCGAGTGACGAGGAAGTTCATGGTGGTGGAGGGCCTCTACATGAACACGGCTGACATCTGTCCTCTGCCGGAGCTGGTGAGGAGGAGACGCGACTCCTCATAGTCCTCAGACGTTTCCACTGCTGCAGCACAGCAGGAAGTCACCCAGGAGAAAGGCCTGGTGACCTTCTAATCCTGTGATTGACCCCGTTTGACCCCCAGGTGAAGCTCAAGTACAAGTACAAGGTTCGGATCTTCCTGGAGGAGAGTTTATCATTTGGCGTTCTGGGGGAACACGGCCGAGGAGTCACTGAGCACTTTGGGGTCAATGTGAGTACCTACAGGTACAGGTACAGGTACAGGTACGGCTACAAGTGCAGCTAAGCCGCTGTTCCACCATAGAGTACGTGACGGAGCGGGGCAGAGCGGGAGGTCACGGTACGGCAAAGTGCACCCTGGACCAACTCTGTCTCTGGTCCCCCCACAGGAAGTAGGGTCGAATGTGGGCGGGGTTGTGAACGACTCAGACGCTCCAGCGAAGAACATAGAAGAGGCCGTTTAAGTCCTTCTCTTGTGACTCAGGTTAAACTCTGTCACGGTGAACAGCAGCGTCCAGCTCCTGCTGAAGCTCCGCCTCCTGTTCCTGAGAGGAGGAGCTCCTGCTGAAGCTCCGCCTCCTGTTCCTGAGAGGAGCGACACCACACCGCGGTCTTTTAATGACCTGGTAGAAAGAGCACGGTGTGGTGGAGCACCAACGTTTCAATAAACCCAGTTAACAAGTCAACCAGTGAGCACAAAGCGGCGCATGGGAACAACAATCACCACCAACCAGCAGACGGCGGCGCCGTCGCTCCTCCTCACAGACCCGTTCCTCGGTGCTGGGTACTTCAACAGAGAGGAAGCGGAAATAAGTACCCGGCGGTTGCGGGTTCTTTCCGTACCATCCACAACTTTTAAGTCGGACCATGAGAAAACCCGTCCCGCCCCGCTCCGCCCCGCCCCGCACCGCCCCGCCCCGCCCCGCTCCACACCGCCCCGCCCCGCCCCGCCCCGCTCAGCTCCATGATATAAAGCACAGTAGAACTGGACCTTTACAGTCACAGTACTGTATTTCCCCCACTATGTCACATTTGTTGAGAAATGTACATCACAAAGTGAGGATTGTCTGCAGCTCACTTCCTGTGTTGAACAGTGACGGTCGTCTCTCGGTGTCCCTCCAGATCGACGACATCGACCTCATCAGTGCCAACATGGAGAACGCCGTGGCGTCCATCGGAGGGTTCTGCTGTGGACGCTCCTTCGTCATCGACCACCAGGTGGAGATGTTGAGTGGTCGGGTTGATCCCGCCTCAATACAGACTGAACACTGGTTCCTCTAGTTCCTCTAGTTCCTCTGGTTCCACTAGTTCCTCTGGTTCCTCTAGTTCCTCTGGTTCCACTAGTTCCTCTGGTTCCACTAGTTCCGCTGGTTCCACTGGTTCCACTAGTTCCTCTAGTTCCTCTGGTTCCACTGGTTCCACTAGTTCCTCTAGTTCCTCTGGTTCCACTGGTTCCACTAGTTCCTCTGGTTCCACTAGTTCCTCTGGTTCCACTAGTTCCTCTGGTTCCACTAGTTCCTCTGGTTCCTCTAGTTCCTCTGGTTCCACTAGTTCCTGTGGTTCCACTGCGCCGATGAACACGTGAATTCACTTCAACTTCATTGATATAAAAACACAACAAAGTCATTTCAAGGTGTTTTAACAGAGAACACTAACAATTCACCTGAAACCTGCAGAACCAGAGTCTGAGGACTGGAAACCTGTAGAACCAGAGTCTAGGTTCTGGTGTGTCCACAGTGCCTGTCCGGTCAGTGTTGCTGGTCCAGGTGCTGGTTCTGGTTCTGACTCAGGTTCTGGTATCCACAGCGCCTGTCCGGTCAGGGTTACTGCTTCTCCGCTTCACTTCCCCCCATGCTGGCTGCTGCCGCCATCGAAGCTCTGGACATCATGGAGGAAGATCCAGGTACCGGACTTGATCCTGGATCTGCAAAACCAGACCTGCTGCACCACCTTAGATTACACTACAGCACCGTATATTACAATACATAATATTACATTATATTAGATTATAGTATATCAGATTACATTAGATTACATTACATCAGAGTACATTACCTACCTGTTGGAGACCCGGTTCAGAATCCCATTTATTTGGCAGTAAATAGTAACTTTACTCTTTAAGTTTGAAGGAAACGTTTCATCTCCTCACGTTTGTTTCCTGCAGACGTCTTCAGCCTTCTGAGGCAGAAGTGCCGGCAGCTCTACCAGGCCTTACAGGGGTGAGTGACTTCACCCCTCTGGAGCTTCGCACTTAGCATTAGCATTGTCCCTGCAGGACTCTGGGGTTAGTTTTTAGAATTAGTATTGTCCCTGTTGGGCTCTGGGGGTTAGCTTTTAGCATTAGCATTGTCCCTGCAGGACTCTGGGGTTAGTATTTAGCATTAGCACTGTACCCTGCAGAGCTCTGTAGCTAAGCAATTAGTATTGTCCCTGGAAGACTCTGTAGCTTAGCATTTAGCATTGTCCCTGCGGGACTCTGTATCCTATCATTACCATTGTCCCTGCAGGACTCTGTAGCATAGCATTTAGCATGAGCATTGTCCCTGCAGGACTCTGTAGCTTAGCATTTAGCATTAGCATTGTCCCTTCAGGACTGTGGTGCTTAGCATTTAGCATTGTTCCTGCAGGACTCTGTTGCTTAGCATTTAGCATTAGCATTGTCCCTGCAGAGTGTATTGAGGCCATTTCCCAATTTCAAGTATGCAAGTACATACTGGCAGTACTCAGCAAGTTTATACTCAGAACTTTAGGAATTTCTTGCAAAATGCATTATGGGTCATTTGGCTTCATACAAGTCTGGTCTTGATGCATCCTCGATTATGTCAGCGGAGCGAGAACACATCTGGGTGTTTAATCCTGACTCTGTGTGTACTTTGAATTGGGTCAGACGATGTTTTTCAAGTACCCCAGAACTGAAGTACAAGTTGACATGTTGAGAGACGGCCTCTGAGCCTCCGTGACGAAGTGAAGTGGATCGCCGACTCTCAGAAGTGTAAACACTGTCCTCCAAATTCTCATCAGCATTAGTGTTAGCTTTGTTTAGTGATCAGTCAAGAGGTCAAAAGGTCAATCCTCTGTTGGATCACACGTGACATTTAGACAATTCAAACTGTGTGTGTGTGTGTGTGTGTGTGTGTGTGTGTGTGTGTGTGTGTGTGTGTGTGTGTGTGTGTGTGTGTGTGTGTGTGTGTGTGTGTGTGTGTGTGTGTGTGTGTGTGTGTGTGTGTGTGTGTGTGTGTGTGTGTGTGTGTGTGTGTGTGTGTGTGTGTGTGTCAGTATTCCTGGTCTGAGGTTGGAGGGCGTCCCGGTGGCTCCTGCTCTTCACCTCCAGCTGGAGGCGCCGTCGGGCTCCAGAGACGGAGACATGAAGCTTCTCAGGAGCATCGTGGACTATGTGAGTACTTTCCTCCGTCTGAGCTCTGTTTCCATGGCAACGGAGGCAAAACTGAAACATTACAGACCATCAGAGTCTTTAGAGACCTGGAGGTCCTCCATGGTCCTGCTGGAGGTCCTCCATGGTCCTGCTGAAGGTCCTCCATGGTCCTGCTGGAGGTCCTCCATGGTCCTGCTGGAGGTCCTCCATGGTCCTGCTGAAGGGCCCACAGGGTCCTGTTGTGTGACGGTCTCTGTTTGTTCTGCCAGTGCCTGGACCGACAGGTGGCTCTGACTCTGGCTCGGTACCTGGACAAGGAGGAGCGCTTCCTTCCTCCCCCCAGGTGAGACTCAGGTCCTGATCCTGGATCCACCAGGTCCCGGAGACCGGATCTCTGCTCACGGTCTGATTGATTTCTGTCCTGCTCACTGAATAAAGTGATCAGATTGATCAGCTAGTGGATCAATCCCATGATGCTTTGGGCAGAACTGATCAGGGACCTGGACTACGACCCAGGATTAACATACCTGGATTAACATACCAGGATATCTGTTACCTAGATTCTCCTCTCCGCTGCAGCTCAGAGATGAACCCGCCCACCAATCACCATCATTTAGGAATGGACGGTTCATTTCCCAAGAGATCTGATTGGTCAGGAGGCGGAGCTTTACACTCACTGTGATCTTATCCAGAACATATCCTGCTCTGGAGCAGGTTAGACACTCAGAGTCAGTTACCATGGTGATTTATCCTGGGAAGACGTGAACCAGCGTCGTAGTACGGAAAACCTGAGTTAATCCTGAAGTTACTCTCGAAGAGAAAACCAGAGTTAATCCTAAAGTTACCTGGATAAGAGAAAAGCAGAGTTAATCCTGAAGTTAATCTAGAAGAGAAAACCAGAGTTAATCCTGAAGTTAATCTAGAAGAGAAAACCAGAGTTAATCCTGAAGTTAATCTAGAAGAGAAAACCAGAGTTAATTCTGAAGTTAATCTCAAGGAGAAAACCAGAGTTAATTGTAAAGAGAAAAACCAGAGTTAATCCTGAAGTTACCTGTATAAGAGAAAACCAGAGTTAATCCTGAAGTTAACCTAGAAGAGAAAACCAGAGTTAATTCTGAAGTTAATCTCGAAGCGAAAACCAGAGTTAATCCTGAAGTTAATCTCGAAGAGAAAACCAGAGTTAATCCTGAAGTTAATCTCGAAGAGAAAACCAGAGTTAATCCTGAAGTTAATCTAGAAGAGAAAACCAGAGTTAATTCTGAAGTTAACCTAGAAGAGAAAACCAGAGTTAATCCTGAAGTTAACCTAGAAGAGAAAACCAGAGTTAATTCTGAAGTTAATCTCGAAGAGAAAACCAGAGTTAATCCTGAAGTTAATCTCGAAGAGAAAACCAGAGTTAATCCTGAAGTTAATCTAGAAGAGAAAACCAGAGTTAATTCTGAAGTTAACCTAGAAGAGAAAACCAGAGTTAATCGAGAAGAGAAAACCAGAGTTAATTCTGAAGTTAATCTCGAAGAGAAAACCACAGTTAATCCTGAAGTTAATCTCGAAGAGAAAACCAGAGTTTATCTAGAAGAGAAAACCACAGTTAATCCTGAAGTTAATCTCGAAGAGAAAACCAGAGTTTATCTAGAAGAGAAAACCAGAGTTAATCCTGAAGTTAATCTAGAAGAGAAAACCAGAGTTAATCCTAAAGTTACCTGGATAAGAGAAAAGCAAAGTTAATCCTGAACTTAAAGGTATACAGGAGGATTTTCAGGAATTTTAGGAAAGAACCGCCCTCTCCACCGTTTGAAAAAAATGCACATGTGCAACGCTGTACCTGCTCCCGAGACGGAACGCCTACTAAAACGCGTGCGAGAGACGTGCACGAGCCCAGTTCTCCTCGTGCACGCTCTGTTTACAAGTCACAAGTCGACATCGCTCACACAAGCTCACTTTACAAGAAGATTTGCACCAGAGGGAGTGAAACTGTGTAAAAATGTCGGAGAATAATGCGTGGGGTCGGCCACCGGCATGATGAGGACCGTGTGGAGTGAGCTGTGCGCAGGGACGAGCACGTACGACGGGCTTACGTCATATATCACCAGAATGATTGACAATTGGGAGAACCAGTTATTTTGATGATCCACCCGGAAGAAGAAAATCCTCTACTATACCTTTAATCTAGAAGAGAAAACGTGTTAATTCTGAAGTTAATCTCGAAGAGAAAACAAGAGTTAATCGAGAAGAGAAAAACCAGAGTTAATCCTGAAGTTAACCTAGAAGAGAAAACCAGAGTTAATCTAGAAGAGAAAACCAGAGTTAATCCTGAAGTTAACCTAGAAGAGAAAACCAGAGTTAATCCTGAAGTTACCTGGATAAGAGAAGATCCAGTGTTGTAGTACAGACCTCTGGAAGGTCAGAGTCAATCAGACCCTTCAATTGGTAACATTGTTCCCCCGCCTGTCCCTCTTACCCCCCCCCCCCCCTCCCACCACCACCCTACCACCCTTGCCCCCCCAGTATCCGTGTGGTGGTCAGTGTGCAGCAGACCGAAGACGACATCCAGAAACTTATTGGTTGTATCAGAGAAGCAGCCGTCGTCTTGCTGAAGTGATGAAGTGGATCTTCTGGTGAGGGGGTGGGGGGGGGGGGGGGGGGGGGTGTTACTGGTGGGGGGACTGCAGCAGCAATGATGAAGACTGTAGCCTTCCTCATGGCTACAAACCGGATGACTGACTGACAGGCCTGCAGCTCAGGACTGAACACGATGGTTCTTTTACCTGCTGACCAACGTTCTCCTGCAAATAAAGACATTTTACACCCACAACCTTTTGGGACTTTACTTCCAACAGACCAGTTTTTCATGCAGCTTTTCCAGACATCCCACTTTTATTCTTAGACTCGTTGTTTTTTTGCACACAGAAACAAAACGAGCGCTACACTCGGGAGAGCGCTCACTTTCGCCAACGCCACATTTGTTCGTGGAACCGAGTTAGCATTGGTAGCATGTTAGCCATTAGCTCATATCAATGCCAACTCGCCTGTCGGGTAGATACACCACCGTGTAAAACACTGAGGAATGATTGTCTCCATGGCAACAGATGCTGATCTCCTTCACGGTGCCTGTCTCATCCGCTTTGTATGGGAAAAAAGTTTCACAGTTTTAGAGGGTTTATTTAAAATCACTTTACCGTTAACGCCCCAAACTCTGATTGGTTGGTCCTTCGTTGATGACAAATCATCCCCGAAGATTTCAAGTAATTCGGGTGAGTAGTTTTTGTGAAAAGTTTACATACATGGGTACATACAAACCAATAAATAAATTAAAGCTGCAAGCAGTGTTGGCCGGGACCTCGCTATGCCCGGGGGCTCTGGCCCGTCAGGGGTGGGCCCAATCGTGGCTTCTGGCCCAGTGACATACTGATCAGAAAGGTTGTTTTTGTTCTTAAAAAATGACCTTTATTTTGAAAAATATGAGGTCAAAGCTAGCTAATTAGCTAGTGATTTGTAACCGTAGGCCACCCACCAAATTTCAGCTCAATCGGACACTTTGTTAGCATGCTTTTAGTGAGCTACCCGATCTACCAGGTCATATCAGGTGTCCCCGGGCCAGAATCTGGTCTTATCGCATGTGCTGATATGCTAAGCTAACTATCTTGGCATTAACATCAGCATTATAAAGCATTATGTCAGGGCACATGAGCTGGTTATCTGCTCCACAAAACACGTCAGTCTGTTAGCTTGTTAACGTCATAGTTCACGTTAGCATGTTAGCTAGTCCTTGAACCACATATTTGCATGCTAGCTCAACCACAAAGCACACATTAGTACACGTGGTAGCCTGTTGATGTAGCACATGATAGCAGGTCAGTCCATAGACATGGGCATCTTCAGGTAGATCGGGTGGCTCGAAGCCTAGCATGCTAGTTAACATGCTAACAAAAATTTTCCAATGGAGCTGAATTTTGGTGGGTGGCCTAATGGGGGTGCTGCGGTCACGAATCACTACCTAATTAGCTAGTTTTGACCCCGTATTTTTCTAAATAAAAGTCATTTTGGGGAAAAAAACCTTAATATCTCAACATCTAACTGGGCCAAAGGCCAAGATTGGGCCCACCCCGACGGGCCAGAGCCCCCGGGCATAGCGAGGTCCCGGCCAACGCTGCATGCAGCTTTAGTAGTGTATAGTGCAGGGGTGTCAAACTCCGGTCCTCGAGGGCCGCAGCCCTGCACGTTCTCCACGTCTCCCTCCCCTGAATGTCCTGATGGTTCATCACCACGTTCTCCACGTCACCTCCCTGAATGTCCTGATGGTTCATCACCACGTTCTCCATGTCTCCTCCCTGAATGCCCTGATGGTTCATCACCACGTTCTCCACGTCTCCTCCCTGAATGTCCTGATGGTTCATCACCACGTTCTCCACGTCTCCTCCCTGAATGTCCTGATGGTTCATCACCACGTTCTCCATGTCTCCTCCCTGAATGTCCTGATGGTTCATCACCACGTTCTCCACGTCTCCTCCCTGAATGTCCTGATGGTTCATCATCACATTCTCCACGTCTCCTCCCTGAATGTCCTGATGGTTCATCACCACGTTCTCCATGTCTCCTCCCTGAATGTCCTGATGGTTCATCACCACGTTCTCCATGTCTCCCTCCCCTGAATGCCCTGATGGTTCATCACCACGTTCTCCACGTCTCCTCCCTGAATGCCCTGATGGTTCATCACCACGTTCTCCACGTCTCCTCCCTGAATGTCCTGATGGTTCATCACCACGTTCTCCACTTCTCCTCCCTGAATGTCCTGATGGTTCATCACCACGTTCTCCATGTCTCCTCCCTGAATGTCCTGATGGTTCATCACCACGTTCTCCACGTCTCCCTCCCTGAATGTCCTGATGGTTCATCACCACGTTCTCCATGTCTCCTCCCTGAATGTCCTGATGGTTCATCGCCACATTCAGCACAAAGCCAGATAACGAGCTGCTCATTGCAATCAGCTGTGTGGAAGCAGGGAGACATGGAGAACGTGCAGGCTGCTCTCGAGGACCGGAGTTTGAGACTAGAACAGGATTTCTGGAGGATTGAGAACGATTCACTGTGTTTGGGTGCCATTGATGGCAAACCTGTCCAAATAAGAGCCACGTGGAGGGACTCCTTCTCAATGTGGAGGGACTCCCTCTCAATGTGGAGGGACTCCCTCTCCACGTGGAGGGACTCCTTCTCCACATGGAGGGACTCCCTCTCAACGTGGAGGGACTCCCTCTCCACATGGAGGGACTCCATCTCAACGTGAAGAGACTCCTTCTCCACGTGAAGGGACTCCTCCACGTGGAGGGACTCCCTCTCCACGTGGAGGGACTGCATCTCCACGTGGAGGGACTCCTTCTCAATGTGGAGGAACTCCTTCTCCATGTGGAGGGACTCCTTCTCCACATGGAGGGACTCCCTCTCAACGTGGAGGGACTCCCTCTCCACATGGAGGGACTCCATCTCAACGTGAAGGGACTCCTTCTCCATGTGGAGGGACTCCCTCTCAACGTGGAGGGAGTTGTACCTCCAAGGGAGTTGAACCTCCAACTTACAATTGTATTGTGAGTTGGAGGTTCATTTGATGAATTATATCTATTGCTTTTTAAAATAAGCACTACATTAGACACAGACCCATTACTGCTCCTCACTGGGTTTATCTTCAGTAGGATCCTTAGAAAATGAGCTCAGCCTTTTCCCAACGACTTGTTTAGAGTCTTCGTAGTCCTTCAGTAGTCCTTCAGTAGTCCTTCATTAGTCCTTCAGTAGTCCTTCAGTAGTCCTTCAGTAGTCTTTCAGTAGTCCTTCAGTAGTTCTTCAGTAGTCCTTCAGTAGTCCTTCAGTAGTTCTTCAGCAGTCCTTCATTAGTCCTTCAGTAGTTCTTCAGTAGTCCTTCATTAGTCCTTCAGTAGTTCTTCAGTAGTCCTTCAGTAGTCCTTCAGTAGTCCTTCAGTAGTTCTTCAGTAGTCCTTCAGTAGTCCTTCATTAGTCCTTCAGTAGTTCTTCAGTAGTCCTTCAGTAGTCCTTCATTAGTCCTTCAGTAGTTCTTCAGTAGTCCTTCAGTAGTCCTTCATTAGTCCTTCAGTAGTTCTTCAGTAGTCCTTCAGCAGTCCTTCATTAGTCCTTCAGTAGTTCTTCAGTAGTCCTTCAGTAGTCCTTCATTAGTCCTTCAGTAGTTCTTCAGTAGTCCTTCAGTAGTCCTTCATTAGTCCTTCAGTAGTTCTTCAGTAGTCCTTCAGTAGTCCTTCATTAGTCCTTCAGTAGTCCTTCAGTAGTCCTTCAGTAGTCCTTCATTAGTCCTTCAGTAGTCCTTCATTAGTCCTTCAGTAGTCCTTCAGTAGTCCTTCAGTAGTCCTTCATTAGTCCTTCAGTAGTCCTTCAGTAGTCCTTCATTAGTCCTTCAGTAGTCCTTCAGTAGTCCTTCAGTAGTCCTTCATTAGTCCTTCAGTAGTCCTTCATTAGTCCTTCAGTAGTCCTTCAGTAGTCCTTCAGTAGTCCCGTATGGCTGCTTTGATACTGGACTGCAAAACCGTCCAGTATCGTGAGCCGGCTCTGACTTTTCTCCATCATCCCCTGTGTTTGGTTGTCCTTGGTAAGATTCTGAACACAATCACTAAATAACAGCCATTACTTGTAAATCAAGTCATGAATTGTAAACAAAACAATTGAGAAGAAATGTATTTGATAACTAATCTGTAAAATGTACTTGTCGTGGGATTTCTCAGGATTTTGTACTTTTTGGTGGAACCCTCATAACACCATGACGTCCAAGGTCACCTTTTGTGAAGGAATAAAAGTATGTTTTGGTTTATTTATGGCAGAACAACTTGGAGAACTTTTTTATTAATCAAGTAAGAAATGATTTGCTTCATTATATATTACTGACTCGGCTTGGGCATCGAGTATCGAGTGGAACCGGGACTAACTTACCCATTCTCCCGGACAGTGTTAATTTCGTAGACTAAGACTATGACGAAAAATGTTCGTCAACGAACCTTTTTCACGAACGAGAACTAAATAAAAACTAAATGAAAGTCAGATTTGATGACGAAGACTGAGACGAAGGATAACTGACACTATAGTCCACGAATAAAAACGAGACGAAACTCGAAGGCGTGACGAATGGAGAAGAGATCCAATCAGAACTACTCTTTTTGCGGGACAAGTTGGGAAGAAATCCAATCAGAGCGAATCTTTTGAGGATACGTTGATCTCATTGGTTGATCTGTGCGGAGGGAGGCAGCCATTTTAAAATGCCGCGGCAAATGCACGCGAGCAACAACAGGTAAACAAACCTGAAACAAACGCAGCAGCTAAGAGGAGAACAAAGTAACACAACGGTGTAGCCTACCATGTCCGAGGGAAACTGCATGTCTCGTGCACAATAGACATGTCAGGACTAGGGCGGAAACGAAGAATTGACATTTGGTCGCACTTCACATATGACAACAAGGAGAACAAGACCGTCTGTACAGCGTTTGGAGCAAAGCTCTCTGGGAAAAACACCACCAACTTGAAGCGACATTTACAGACGACTCATCAAGAAATACACGCGAAGGTAAGCTACGGTTATTTGATCATATCAACACATGTGTTTCTGCTAAACTTGGAGTACGATAGAAGCTAAAGGAATCCACCTTTGAACTGTATAGTGTGTTTTCACCGACGTCAGAATTTGGGCCATTACCCGGATGCGCGGCTTTTGCTGAGATATTGAATTAACACCAGTCAATGGAGATAAACTATCAAAGTTAAATTATAAGTTTAAAATGTCTTCTAAACAACAACAACGGCATTAAAGCACACCGCCCAGCGATAATCTATACAGCCATGCTAACCACAATCACCTCGGTTCTACAGACAACTGTCAGTAGACATTTACCTCTTTTCAAACCAACGTAATGCAGGAGTTTCGCTATGTTCGCCCAATATGTGCAACCGAAAATGCGGCAATGATCAACAATTTTCCCGTGCCTACTTTGAGTCTTGTTTATCGGTAAGTACAAAATTGCTGTAACTACTTTTATGTTGATGCTTTGCCTAAATTCGCAGCAATGGCCGCTCGATGACACGCCGTGTAAACACTCTATTGATAAGACTGAGTCTGAGACGATTATCTCGCTGAATTAATAGGATTATAAATATTCAATGTGGGTGTCATTGTCGCCTAAGCAGTTATTGAACTTTTATTTTGTAAGCCCCTGAATTGAACAGATTTCACACTGAGAGATGGCAGATTTATGAAGGCAAAAGCCAGCTTAATAAACATACGTGTGTGTGTGTGTGTGTGTGTGTGTGTGTGTGTGTGTGTGTGTGTGTGTGTGTGTGTGTGTGTGTGTGTGTGTGTGTGTGTGTGTGTGTGTGTGTGTGTGTGTCAGAGAGGTTTGAGGAGATTGGGCAAGAAAGAAAAGAATCACAGCTTGATTCCCCCCTTTTCACCCTCACAGATACAGAAGAAGTCTGATTACAAAGATGACCATGGGCCAAGTGGAAATAAAACTAGCGCTGCTAGTGAAACCGAGCAGCAGGCCATCTCTACAGCTTTCCAAAGTTCTTCAAAATACAAAACTGAATCGCAGGAACAACATACCAAGGAGCAGGCCATAGCTAGATGGATTGGACGCACAGGTTTACCAGCCACAACAATTGAAGACGAGGACTTTGTGCTAATGATGGAGATAGTAGATAGGAGACTAACAGTTCCAAAGAAAACCCAAATGAGCAATTTGATTGAAACACAGTATGAACATGAAAGACAGAAATTCAAAGAGAGACTGGCTGCTGCCCGGAGAGTATCGATTGGCCTTGACATGTGGACAAAAAAAGGACTGACAGCCTCATTCCTTGCCATAAGCGCATGCTACTTTTGTGTTGAACAAAGTAAACCTGTACACATATTGTTGGCCCTTGAACAAGTAGCTCACCCACACACTGCACTGTCTATCAAGGCATACGTGGATAAATGTATGCAGGAGTGGGCCATACCAAAGGAGAGGATCCTGACCGTAATAACGGACAATGGGAGTAACATGGTGGCAGCCTTTAAACACACAACAGCAGAAGAAACCAGCTCAGACTCAGAGGACGACTCCCCTGGGTCCACAATGGAAAGTGACCCTGAATCTGTAACTGAAGACCAGCGGTGAGCCATGATTAGTTTATTCTTTTACATGACAATTATCACATGAATGATTTTCCCCGACACATGTATAGAGTATACACACACACACCAGTCACTTTATTAGGTTTATACTTATTTGGTTGTCCTTTCTTCCTGTTTTTAGGTACCATCATGTCGACATGGAAATGGACCGGACACCGTGTGTGGTGCATACTATACAACTTGTGGTCCACATGTTGCAGAAAGAGACGACTGTCAAAAGAGTCCTCAATAAAGCAAGGTCGGTGGTGAAGCTCTTTCGCAAGTCCTCAGTTGCAACACAGAGGGTACTGGACCAGTGTGGTCTTATTGTTGTAAATGACTGCCCCACACGCTGGTCGAGCACATTCAGCATGGTCACACGACTCCTCACAGTCAAAGATGCAGTCTGTCAAATCGCAAGTGACATGGGATGGGACAGTTTGCTTACCAGTGAGTGGCAAAAGCTTTCATCAATCCAAGACCTACTGCTGCCTTTTGCGGAACACACTAAAACCCTCCAGAGTGACACCTCATCTATGTCCCTAGTGGTTCCTGCCCTCTTTGATCTGCTGAGTCACCTGACTGACTTTGCAGAGAGCACTCGGTACAGAGACCTCGCCACTCTTGCAGAGAAAATGAGAGCAAATCTGATCCAGCGTTTTGCTTGCTTCTTGGATTCAGCTGATGAAAAGTTCTCACCGCTTGCAGCAGCTGCCTGCTTTGTCAACCCAACTGTCTGTGAAATCCTTGTTAATGTTGATGTGGCTGATGAAAATATCCCGGAACTGCTGAAACAGGCTATGTGGTCAAATGCACTTTCCCACACACAAGACAGGAGGTGGACCAGACTGAAGAAGATGGAGAAGAAGAGGTGATTGAGGAACCAGAAGCAGCACCATCCTCAAAGCAGCCTGTATTTAGGCTCCTCTCAAAATGCCGCACCACGTGGCTTAAACAGAAAACCTCCACAACCAGCATCAGGCAGCAGATCATCAAGTACAAGGAAGAACTTTCACATCCCATCACTGACGATACAGGAACAGACTCCTGGCTGGAAAAGAGTGACAGTTTTTATCACAGTTTAAAGCCACTTGCATTAGACTTGTTGGCTATGCCAGCTTCTCAAGCTTTTGCAGAGAGGGTATTCAGCGTCACAGGTGACCTCACAAGAGGACGGCGCAACAGCGGAAGGGTCACATTGGAGCGAAGTGCTTTCCTTCAAATGAACAGAGAGAAATAGAACTGTTGTGTTCACTGCTATTTACAGCATTTCCTGTAGCTGCACAACTTGATATTGGTATTTGTTTTGTTTAATATGAGAGCAGAGATTTTTTGTTCCATGCAAAAATGGCATTACAGCTTAGCATGTAATTCACTTGTTTTGAGTTGAGCTCATTGATACCTCTTTTTATTTATTAACAGAAGAATTTAATTTTGTGTGCAATGACGATGCACATTTTCTTTTACATATTTGTTTTTCTTTTCAAATATCTGATTTTGCACTCAATGCATAGTAAGAGACGATGAAGAAGATGATGTTCACAGAGTTGTGTGCTTTTTTAGTTTAATGCAATGTTTACCTGTATTTTCAATGCTGAGAGACAAGGTTTTTCTTATTTACTTGAAGACAAAGGAGTACTCTTTGGTAGTTACAGCCAATACATCTTTTATTTTAAATTTCAGAATTGCACTCATCTGTTCTGTTTATATCTTGTTGATTTTGCACAGAGTCGCAATACGTGAGGCATTGTAGCCTAACCAGTTATTTAACTTGGATTTTGTTAAAAATAAGCCCCTGAATTCAACACATTTTAGATCTCATGCATTAATGATGCACATAGTCCACAGAAGATCAAACTGGAGATTGATGCAATATTGAAGGAGGCGAGTTCTGTTGTGACATTAAGAATAAAATACATGTTGTATTACAACCGTTATCTGTGTCTGTATTGCATATTTTGTATTGCAAACCCTTATACCTAACCGTTCCATGAAAAAAGAAACATTTAGACGACTAAGTCCACTGTAGATGTCGTCGACTAATATCTGCTAATGTTTAGTCTACTAAAACTAGACTAACACTAAAAGATTTCAGAAGACTAAAACTAGACTAAGACTAAATGGTGTGTTATTCAAAAGACTAAGACTAACACTAAATCAGAATTTGCTGCCAAAATTAACACTGCTCCCGGAATCCTTCACATTTTTTATTTTGATTCCCAGTCCGCAAAACACCAACGAAGAAGAATCCGCTGTACACCACCAACGAAGAAGAATCCGCTGTACACCACTAACGAAGAAGAATCCGCTGTCAACCAACGAAGAAGAATCCGCTGTCAACCAACGAAGAAGAATCCGCTGAGCACCAACGAAGAAGAATCCGTTAAACATCACCAACGAAGAAGAATCCGCTGAGCACCAACGAAGAAGAATCCGCTAAACATCACCAACGAAGAAGAATCCGCTGAGCACCAACGAAGAAGAATCCGCTGAGCACCAACGAAGAAGAATCCGCTGGCAACCAACGAAGAAGAATCTGCTGAGCACCAACGAAGAAGAATCCCCAAACACCACCAACGAAGAAGAATCCGCGGGGCACCAACGAAGAAGAATCCGCTGAGCACCAACGAAGAAGAATCCGCATAGCACCAACGAAGAAGAATCCACCGGGGGGGGGCAAGCATGGACGTGGTACGACGGCGGTCCAAAGTCTGGCTTCACTTCATTAAAATGAAGGAAAACTCGGCTCGGTGCAACATTTGTCAACATGTTCTATGACGCAAAGGAGGCTGCAGGACGAACACGAGCAAACACCTCCGTGTTCATGGTGGAGAAACAACAGAGTCCCGGTCTTTGCCGCGCTGCTTCGGCCGTCCTCCTCCCCTCTTCCTCCGGCTGCAACCCTCAGCCTGGCACCGCACTGCAGCACAAATCCAAGGGAAAGATGTCTGTGCAACAAATACAAGAGTGCCACACAGTATTTGTCATACAGAATACATCAGTGTTCTTGTGTAATTATATTATAAAGTTAATATTTCATACTTGTGTGATGATTGACACATAATACAGCCAATTCTTTTAAAGCAAGGAATGTGATTTAAAAATAAAAACATGTATTGTAACATGTTTGTGCACATAACATAGCATTATATAAATTATAGCTTTTTTTAATACAAATTACTCAGGCTTGTTTTGTATTTGTACTTTCTACTTTAACACTGAACGTAAGCAGCTGTTACACAAGCAATTCCCCTTTGGGATCAATAAAGTTCGTCTGATACTGACTTACTAAAGACAACATTAACTAGGAGCCTAAATGCAGTTCATTGATGTTGGTTAAAACGATAAATAATTTAAGTTCATCTAAAACAGCAGCAATGTAAGTTATTTAATTTGGAAGGAATTAGGAGGAGCATTTACAGGTATTTCAGTTCATACGGGCAATAATGTAATAAGTTAATTTTTAAAACGTTTGTGGGTCATTTAAGTGGATAAAAGTTTAATTTACGTGTTATTTGCAATGTTTGGAAATGGATCACTGGTGTTTAAGTGGCTGTGCACCTTTAATTGTTTGTTGATGCTCCAGGGGGTGGAGTGGGGGGGTTTCCTGTGACAGGGAGTCAGGCAGGGGAGAGTGGAGCCACACGCTTTTTCACCTCTCTCTCGCTCTCCTTTTCTTTTTGTCTCGTTTTCTTTGGATGAGTGATACTGATGGGATTTAACGGACAACTTATGTAACTTGGAACACCTTTGGACATTTCTTCTGTACCACCCTTTCGTTTGTTTTCTTTGAGAAGTAAACTGTTAAACTTTACGAGTGGTCCTGTGGGTTTTCTTCGATGTGGATAAAGAGAATGATAGAGCGTCAAGCTAAGGCTTCATTCAGTGGAAACTACATTAACTTTGTAGAGCAAGGTAGAGCTTTTATTTGTCATTATACATATTAATATGATGCCCTTGTTTTGATTTTTAAGTTTAATTTACTTTATTTAGAATATGAGTAAAAAATAAATGCACAAATATCGACATGAAAATGTGTTTGAAATGTTGGTTTGTTTGTTTGAATGCTGCCGGAATCATCCCTTGCCGCAAAAAATGAAACCTGCAGTTTCAATTTTGGCCTCTTGATATTAATTCATATCGTAATATGCTATATTGTAGATTGTTTTTCTCATCATTTCAGATTCAGTATTTGTCCATGTTAATTTTCCAAATTTCACAACTGATGCTACGTGTGTTGTGTCACAAGAATGAATGTACTGTCTTCCACCAAACAATACAAAATGCTAATTTTCCCCTGACACTTTCACATCATTACATGAGTGTTTTCTGCCACAAAATGCGTGAAAGAAAGCAAGTTGTAACTGTGTGTCTGAGGAGGACATGCATGTCACACACTACAATAACTTACTGGGTCTGGTGAATTGCTCTGTGCCTCTTCTTCATCACTGTCATGACTGCAGGACTGAAATCCTTCAAAATAAAAGCCATGAAAGCAACGACAGGTCTCGCCTGTTTTCAAATTGCAATAAAACAGAATCCTTCACAGGTTTACATCTAATTTCACTTCAGTGCAATACTAGACATACTCCTTTATTACAACAATAATATGAAAGACTTACTGTAGGAATTTGGAGTAAAGTACTCACTTTGAGCAAATTAACAAAAATAAGTCGTCTGTGTTCAAAATGCAATAAAAAGGAATCCTTCATAGGCTTATGCCTAATTTCACCTCAGTGCAATACTAGATATACTCCTTTATTACTACAAGCAATATTAATGAGAAGTAAAAAAAAAACCCAAAACAAATGATGAGATTTAAGTAAAATGTGATAATGGTTTGCTGATAAGAGCAACAGACAAAATCTCAGAATAATTCCGAATGTTTTTAATCATTTTATCATAGAAACTGCAATTGTATATCCTGGGTGGAAGAGTTGTTCTCAGCATGTCTTTTATTAGCTCACTATTTGTTATTCTGTGTGATTGCTCTGTTCTGATTTTACCACCAGTCTTGGTTGAAATTGGACGGGAAGTCATTACAACAGCGCCTACTAGTGGCCCAGCATGACAACTACATTGTTATTTTCCGACCCTGAAAGAGTTTCTTCCTCACATGTGATGAACCTCAACACGTCACTGCCTAGCAGTTGTGAGACACATGGACCTGATCCTCCACCGGTTTCTAGCTCCAGGGGTCAGTTTCTGGACTACGACAAGCACGATGTCGCGGCTCAACCCAGAGAGTGGAAGAAGTACGAGTTTCACTACCACAACGTCCTCTGGGCCTTCCTGACGCTGGAGAGGGCTGGCCATTGTAAGTCCTGATAAACTAAATAGGCTCACCGTTGACTGACTTGTACCCTAAATATGACAACGACATGTCTTTATTGGTCTCTCCTGACCATTGCAATCCGCCAGCACCAACCTAAACACCCTGCCAACACACAGCCAGCCACATGGTACGACATGAAACTAATGAACTTTGGCTACAACGTAAAGTTCGTTGTGTGCAAAAATCTAGTTTAGCAAAAACTGACATGAGTTTAGGAAATGTTGAGTCTGGATTCTTTAAGCATGTGATAATATCGTCAGCAAATAATCCTATTTTATGTTCTTGTGATATTGTAATTCCTTTAAGTTGGTCATTGTGTCTAGTTTCCTGGGCTAACGGCTCTATGAAGAGAGCAAATAGGGTGGGGCTCAGACATCATCCCTGCAGGGTGCCTCTATATAGTGTGAAACTCTCTGTTAAGGAACCGTTGATCTTAATTCTGGCGGTTGGCTCATCATAGAGGATTGGATACGTTTAATACATTGACTGCTGAAACTCATTGTCTCCAACACAGAGACGAGAAAGGACCAGCTGACCTGGTCAAAGGCCTTCTCTGCATGGAGGCTAGCTAAGGCTGCACTTGTTTTGTGTTTGTTAATGGGATCTATTAGCTGTATTGTCCTTCTAATATTATCTTGGGCTTGTCGGCCCTTTATGAAACCTGTCTGCTCTTCATCTATCAGCTCTGGTAGTCAATATTCCAGTCTTTTGGATATTATTGAAGTAAATCATTTGTAATGGACATTCAGAACAGAGATTGGTCGGTACGACTCACAGTATTCCTTATTTGGACCTTCTTTGGGGAGAACAGATATTATGGCTTCCCTCCAGGAGGGGGGTGTTAGCAGCTTGAGTGTCCAGTTCAATGAGTCCAACAACAAGGGGGGACGTCCTGCCTGAAGGTCTTCTACCACTCATTAGGGGGTCCATCACTCCCTGGACTTTTGTTAGTCTTCAGTTTACTGATGGCTTTGTCCAGCTCTTCTTTTGTTATTGGAGAGGTGAGATCTGTGTTTTGATTATTACCTATTGAGGGGAGATCCAGTTTTAACAAATATGTTTAATATCTGCTTTGTTTGTATTCTCGGGTGAGGAATATAACATTCTATAATAATCTTTAAATATTTTTTTAATAATGTCTGGTTCATGTGTTATTTCATTGCTGGATGGTTCTCTGATTGTGTGTCCTGAATGTTGGATTTGTTGTGTTCTGAGGCGCTTTGCCAGAATCTTTGTGGCTTTGGCTCCAGATTCATAAAACAATTGTTTTGTAAATCGTCGTTTCTTTTCCACCTCCTCAAGTACCAGAGTGTCTATGTCTTTTCTTATTTTTAAAATTTCTTCTACCAGTTCGTCACTATGGTCTGTTTGTTGTTGTTTTTCAAGTGTCCTTGACTGTTGATGTGATTTGTTGTATTTAAGCCTTTTAATTGTATTGATGTAAGATGTTCTTGAGATCAGATTACCTCTCATCACTGCTTTGACAGTGTCCCAGACTATTGTTGGCTCAACATTGTTATTTCCATTATGTTAATGCATTCTTTAATTTCTCTCTTTATATCTTCCACAGTAGTCATATTGTTTAGAATTCCTAAGTTCAGTCTCCATAAAGTGTTTTTGTTGATGTTGTCCAGGTTTATGGTTAAATAGACTGTAGTTTCCACTGAGATGTGGCCTTGGCTTGACGCTCTATCTCTTCTCTGGATCCTTCATCCACATCGTAAACAAAAAAAATCCACAGGCCCACTGGTATGGTTCAACAGTTTACTTGAAGAAACAAACAAAAGGGTGGTACAGAAAAAATGTCCAAAAGTACAGAGAGAGGGAGGTCAAAAAACCGTGTGGTTCCACTCTCACCTGCCTGACTTCCTCTCACAGGTAACCCCCCCAAACTCCCCCCACCCGGGAGCATCAACAAACAATTAAAGGTGCACAGGCACCAGAAAACACCAAACAGTTTCCCCTTCCCCAACATTGCAAATAATATAATTAAACTTTTATCCACTTAAATCAACCACTTAAATCAACCACAACATTTTAAATGATTAATTCATTACATCATTGCCCATGTGAACTAAAATACTTGTAAATGCTCCTCCTAATTCCTACCAAATTAAACGTCTTACATTGCTGCTGTTTTACATCAACTTAAATTATTTATCTTTTTAACCAATCTCAAAGAACTGTGTTTAGGCTCCTACGTAGACTGTGTTACATTCTTTAACTCTGTGTCTATGTGTAATGCTCATTAGAAAGTAATGTATTCTGGAGTGTAGCTTCTGAGTTGCTGAGTAATGTGTGAAGTCCCTCTCTCGTGGATGAAGTTCCCTCCACACATCAAACAGGCTGGATCCCTCATTAATATATTCATGCTTTTAGACAAGTTGTATTTGTGCCTTCTAGTACTTGTTGCATCCATATTATAGTTTCAAATAATGTTCCAGTCCCCTGCACAGATTACAATTCCATCACTCATGGATTCGATTTGATCAAAAACTGATTTTATAAATAATGTGTCACTCTCTGGGGGAGCGTATACATTCATTAGAGTCTATTTTTCCTTTGACTATTACATATCTTCCTTCTCTATCAATCACCTCTTTGATTAATTCAAAATTCACAGAATTAGGTAGCAATGTTATTACACCTCTTCTTCTACTGTTCTTACATGAGCTGTACAAGGAGTTCACGTAGCCCAGCTTTTTAAACTTTTCATGTTCTTTTTTTGATAAATGTGTTTCTTGCAGGAAAACAACACTTGGTTTGGCCTTTCTCAGTTTTGCTATTACCTTACTTCGCTTTGCGGGATTACCAAGGCCGTTCACATTTAAAGATGTTATATTATGCCTTATTGTTGTTTGTTTTTAATGCCATCAACGGCCTGGGTCTCTCTTACTTGTGTGATATTTTAACCCTACGTGACCCTGGTTCTTCTTACTTGTCTGATATTTTAACTCTACGTGACCTTGGCAGGGCCCTGGTTCTTCTTACCTGTCTGATATTTTAACCCTACGTGACCCTGGTTCTTCTTACCTGTCTGATATTTTAACTCTACGTGACCCTGGTTCTTCTTTCCTGTCTGATATTTTAACTCTACGTGACCCTGGTTCTTCTTACCTGTCTGATATTTTAACTCTACGTGACCCTGGTTCTTCTTTCCTGTCTGATATTTTAACTCTACGTGACCCTGGTTCTTCTTTCCTGTCTGATATTTTAACCCTACGTGACCCTGGTTCTTCTTACCTGTCTGATATTTTAACTCTACGTGACCCTGGTTCTTCTTTCCTGTCTGACATTTTAACTCTACGTGACCCTGGTTCTTCTTTCCTGTCTGATATTTTAACTCTACGTGACCCTGGTTCTTCTTTCCTGTCTGATATTTTAACTCTACGTGACCCTGGTTCTTCTTTCCTGTCTGATATTTTAACCCTACGTGACCCTGGTTCTTCTTACCTGTCTGATATTTTAACTCTACGTGACCCTGGTTCTTCTTTCCTGTCTGACATTTTAACTCTACGTGACCCTGGTTCTTCTTTCCTGTCTGATATTTTAACTCTACGTGACCCTGGTTCTTCTTTCCTGTCTGACATTTTAACTCTACGTGACCCTGGTTCTTCTTTCCTGTCTGATATTTTAACTCTACGTGACCCTGGTTCTTCTTTCCTGTCTGATATTTTAACTCTACGTGACCCTGGTTCTTCTTTCCTGTCTGATATTTTAACTCTACGTGACCCTGGTTCTTCTTTCCTGTCTGATATTTTAACCCTACGTGACCCTGGTTCTTCTTTCCTGTCTGATATTTTAACTCTACGTGACCCTGGTTCTTCTTTCCTGTCTGATATTTTAACTCTACGTGACCCTGGTTCTTCTTTCCTGTCTGACATTTTAACTCTACGTGACCCTGGTTCTTCTTACCTGTCTGATATTTTAACCCTACGTGACCCTGGTTCTTCTTACCTGTCTGATATTTTAACCCTACGTGACCCTGGTTCTTCTTACCTGTCTGATATTTTAACTCTACGTGACCCTGGTTCTTCTTTCCTGTCTGATATTTTAACCCTACGTGACCCTGGTTCTTCTTTCCTGTCTGACATTTTAACTCTACGTGACCCTGGTTCTTCTTACCTGTCTGATATTTTAACCCTACGTGACCCTGGTTCTTCTTACCTGTCTGATATTTTAACCCTACGTGACCCTGGTTCTTCTTTCCTGTCTGATATTTTAACCCTACGTGACCCTGGTTCTTCTTACCTGTCTGATATTTTAACTCTACGTGACCCTGGTTCTTCTTACCTGTCTGATATTTTAACTCTACGTGACCCTGGTTCTTCTTTCCTGTCTGACATTTTAACTCTACGTGACCCTGGTTCTTCTTTCCTGTCTGATATTTTAACCCTACGTGACCCTGGTTCTTCTTTCCTGTCTGACATTTTAACTCTACGTGACCCTGGTTCTTCTTTCCTGTCTGACATTTTAACTCTACGTGACCCTGGTTCTTCTTTCCTGTCTGATATTTTAACCCTACGTGACCCTGGTTCTTCTTACCTGTCTGATATTTTAACTCTACGTGACCCTGGTTCTTCTTTCCTGTCTGACATTTTAACTCTACGTGACCCTGGTTCTTCTTTCCTGTCTGATATTTTAACTCTACGTGACCCTGGTTCTTCTTTCCTGTCTGACATTTTAACCCTACGTGACCCTGGTTCTTCTTTCCTGTCTGATATTTTAACTCTACGTGACCCTGGTTCTTCTTTCCTGTCTGATATTTTAACTCTACGTGACCCTGGTTCTTCTTTCCTGTCTGACATTTTAACTCTACGTGACCCTGGTTCTTCTTACCTGTCTGATATTTTAACCCTACGTGACCCTGGTTCTTCTTACCTGTCTGATATTTTAACCCTACGTGACCCTGGTTCTTCTTACCTGTCTGATATTTTAACTCTACGTGACCCTGGTTCTTCTTACCTGTCTGATATTTTAACTCTACGTGACCCTGGTTCTTCTTTCCTGTCTGACATTTTAACTCTACGTGACCCTGGTTCTTCTTTCCTGTCTGATATTTTAACCCTACGTGACCCTGGTTCTTCTTTCCTGTCTGACATTTTAACTCTACGTGACCCTGGTTCTTCTTTCCTGTCTGACATTTTAACTCTACGTGACCCTGGTTCTTCTTTCCTGTCTGATATTTTAACTCTACGTGACCCTGGTTCTTCTTTCCTGTCTGACATTTTAACTCTACGTGACCCTGGTTCTTCTTACCTGTCTGATATTTTAACCCTACGTGACCCTGGTTCTTCTTACCTGTCTGATATTTTAACCCTACGTGACCCTGGTTCTTCTTACCTGTCTGATATTTTAACTCTACGTGACCCTGGTTCTTCTTACCTGTCTGATATTTTAACTCTACGTGACCCTGGTTCTTCTTTCCTGTCTGACATTTTAACTCTACGTGACCCTGGTTCTTCTTTCCTGTCTGATATTTTAACCCTACGTGACCCTGGTTCTTCTTACCTGTCTGATATTTTAACTCTACGTGACCCTGGTTCTTCTTTCCTGTCTGACATTTTAACTCTACGTGACCCTGGTTCTTCTTTCCTGTCTGATATTTTAACCCTACGTGACCCTGGTTCTTCTTACCTGTCTGATATTTTAACTCTACGTGACCCTGGTTCTTCTTTCCTGTCTGACATTTTAACTCTACGTGACCCTGGTTCTTCTTTCCTGTCTGATATTTTAACTCTACGTGACCCTGGTTCTTCTTTCCTGTCTGACATTTTAACTCTACGTGACCCTGGTTCTTCTTACCTGTCTGATATTTTAACTCTACGTGACCCTGGCAGGGCCCTGGTTCTTCTTACCTGTCTGATATTCTAACTCTACGTGACCCTGGTTCTTCTTACCTGTCTGATATTTTAACTCTACGTGACCCTGGAGGGCCCTGGTTCTTCTTACCTGTCTGATATTCTAACTCTACGTGACCCTGGTTCTTCTTACCTGTCTGATATTTTAACCCTACGTGACCCTGGCAGGGCCCTGGTTCTTCTTACTGTCTGATATTTTAACCCTACGTGACCCTGGCAGGGCCCTGGTTCTTCTTACCTGTCTGATATTTTAACCCTACGTGACCCTGGCAGGGCCCTGGTTCTTCTTACTTGTCTGATATTCTAACTCTACGTGACCCTGGCAGGGCCCTGGTTCTTCAGCTCAGCTTCTTCTAGACGTTCCAAGGTGGAGATATAAACAGTGGGGTGTCGCTGCTCCCAGACTGAGGAACAAACGGCCCCCCGACATTCGCACCACTACTGATCTCCGCCTTTTTAAATCAAAGCTGAAAACTCACTTTCTTAAGTTGGCTTTTAACTCTGTCGAGGGCACTGTATTTTATTCTGCATGCTCTGTTTCTAGGAATCTCTGGAAGGCTTCACCAACCTGCAGCACCGTCGCTCCTCCCACAGTCACACCTGTGTTTTATTTATTGTTTTTATGTATTATTCTCGTATATATTTCTTAATGTATTGTTTTTAGAGCTTTGTTGTAAAGCACTTTGGATACCACTGGGTGATTATAAAGGGCCATAGAAATAAAGTTTGATTGATTGATTGATGTTTTCTGAAAAAAAAAAATGGCTCTGTTGTTCTGCATTAATGCACTGTTGTGTGAAAATAAACTTCAAAGTCATTGAAGTGTGGGAAATTGTGAAACGGTGTAAGTGAGAAGCAATGGAAATAGTTAATTATTTCTGTGCTGAACAAATTGTCAGGGTGTAGGCTGAGGTCCCCTTTAAGAGTGGGCGGGCCATAGGTCTGGGCTGTCCAGCACCTCACCTGTGGCCACTTTCTGTAATCACCCTGCCCTATATATGTCCTGTCTGTGTGTTTGTTCAGTGTTGGTTTGTTTGTTATTGATGTCCTGTCCGTCCGGTCCAGTGTTCGTCGTCCATGTCTCGTCCGGTCTGTCCAGGGCGTTGGAGTCCAGTCTGCTGCACCCCGCATGTCAAGGAGCAACCGGCGGTTCATCTGTCTGTGCTGTCAGTCAATAAAAGACTTGTTTGAACTCAGCCTGTTTCCAGAGTCCTGCACTTGGGTCCTGTCCATGATCCGTGACACAAATACTTCTTCACAATAAATATTTAACTGTTCCAAACAAAAAGCTGTTCCCTTGCCATACAAACTAAGCCACACATAGAACCAAGGATTTCGCCTCTTGACTGGCAGATTTGAGACTTTCCTATTAACCTCCCAGACATTTTCTTCTGGACGCTGGGATAAAACCACAACATGCAGACAAAACCCAGTTCAGGCAGTGCAGCACGTGAACACATGAACTGTCAGGCAAAAACAATACAAGTGGGTTGAACTCGCCAGTCGCAGAGTTTATTCTTATTTACATATATACACAGGTGTGTAACGGAGATGGGCGGGGACCCAAGCACAGGGACTGGAAAGGGGCAGAGCTTTTTTTTTTATTATAAAAAAAAAGAAATGTTTAAATACATTACAGTCATTCCAAAGGGATTTTATAGAGAAAATAGAAAAGCCCAACATTTCCACATGAGCAAGCAGGTGTGTTTGTGACTGTGGAAAGAAAAAAGTCCCTCTGACAGGAAGAAACCTTTGTAGAAACCAGAGTCAGAGGTGGAGGAATTCTGCTGACTGGTTGGGGTGAAAGGATAGAGGAGAGGAGAGGAGGGGAGAGGAGGGGAGGGGAGGGGAGAGGAGAGGAGGGGAGGAGGGGAGAGGAGAGGAGAGGAGAGGGGAGAGGAGAGGAGGAGAGGAGGGGAGGAGAGCAGGGGAGAGGAGAGGATAGGAGAGGAGAGAGGAGAGGAGAGGAGGGAAGAGGAGAGGAGAGCAGGGGAGAGGAGGGGAGGGGAGGAGAGGAGAGAGGAGAGCAGGGGAGAGGAGAGGAGGGGAGGGGAGAGGAGAGGAGAGGGGAGAGGAGAGCAGGGGAGAGGAGAGGAGAGGAGGGGAGGAGAGGAGAGGAGGAGAGCAGGGGAGAGGAGAGGAGGGGAGGGGAGAGGAGAGGAGAGGAGAGGAGAGGAGGGGAGGGGAGAGGAGAGGAGAGGAGAGGGGAGAGGAGAGGAGGAGAGGAGAGGTGAGAGGAGGGGAGAGGAGAGGAGGGGAGGAGAGGAGAGGAGAGGGGAGAGGAGAGGAGAGGGGAGAGGAGAGGAGGGGAGGGGAGGGGAGGGGAGAGGAGAGGAGGGGAGTGGAGAGGAGAGGAGGGGAGGGGAGAGGAGAGGAGAGGAGAGGAGAGGGGAGAGGAGAGGAGAGGGGAGGGGAGAGGAGGAGAGGGGAGAGGAAAGACAGAGAGAGACTTGGTGGGGAGATATACAGGACTGTCTCAGAAAATTAGAATATTGTGATAAAGTCCTTTATTTTCTGTAATGCAATTAAAAAAACAAAAATGTCATACATTCTGGATTCATTACACATCAACTGAAATATTGCAAGCCTTTTGTTGTTTTAATATTGCTGATTATGACACAGCTTAAGAAAACTCAAAAATCCTATCTCGAAATATTAGAATATTTCCTCAGACCAAGTAAAAAAAAAGATTTCTAACAGCAAAACAAAATCAAACATTTGAAAATGTCAATTAATGCACTCAGTACTTGGTTGGGAATCCTTTTGCACGGATGACTGCATCAATGCGGTGTGGCATGGAAGCAATCAGCCTGTGGCCTTGCTGAGGTGTGATGATGCCCAGGATGCTTCAATAGCGGCCTTTAGCTCATTTGCATTATTGGGTCTGGTGTCTTTCATCTTCTTCTTCACAATACCCCACACATTCTCTCTGGGGTTCAGGTCAGGGGAGTTGGCAGGCCAATGGAGGACAGTAATGCCATGGTCAGTACACCAGGCACTGTGGGCAGGAGCCAGATCATGTTGGAAAATGAAATCATCATCTCCATAGAGCTTTTCAACAGATGGAAGCATGTAGTGCTCTAAAATCTCTTGGTACACGGCTGCATTGACTCTGGACTTGATGAAACCCAGTGGACCAACACCAGCAGCTGACATGGCTCCCAAACATTGCTGACTGTGGGAACTTCACTCTGGATTTCAAGCTCCTCTCCAGCCTTCCTCCAGACTCTAGCGCCTCTTCACGTTTAAAGTCAATCAGTTAATTAACAGCGACGGTCAATAAAATAAAAAATAAAACATTGATTATTTGTTACTGCGAAATCTTATTATTATTTACTACTTAATATAATACTTGTTATTTATATTTCTGCCATTTTGATCAAATTTAATTCTTAATTGTTAACCAATTTTCAAAAATGTAATAATTTCAAGAGTTTGTAGATATTTGTTTGTAGATGTGTGTATATAGATAATTATATATATTATATTTAATTGTATTGATAATAACTAATTAGTAATTGATTATAAATGATTAATCATTATTTAGGTAGATTGATAGATATCGGAAGATATAGATAGATATATAGATAGATACTGGTAGAAAGATAGATATATACTGGTAGAAAGATGGAGCTGGTAGATAGATAGATAGATAGATAGATAGATAGATAGATAGATAGATAGATAGATAGATAGATAGATAGATAGATAGATAGATAGGATTGACTGGTTTTCATGTTAACTGGTGACCCACGTCAGATATTCCAAACTCGAAAGAAATCCGTAGCAGTCCTGGCCAGCGGAATTTAAAAGCATTTACAATAAAGTTTCAAAGTGAGTCTTATTTTAGCGTCTGCAGTTTCGAGCAGTAACGACTAACGGAGGTCGGTCACCAGTTAACAGGGACGCCAGTTGATCCGAAACACCGGCGACAGACGTGAAGAAATAATTTACAAGCACAGGTTATCCCTGTCAATGAGCAACACAATTATTAATCCCGGTGGGTGGAAAAACAAGAGAAAAAGAAAATGGAGGAAGTAGAACAGTCAAAGGATTTTGTTCTACTTTGTTCTGTTTTTTTGGGGTTTTTTTTTACAAATTCTTCGTTGAATAAAAAAAATCCAGACATTCCAATATATGGGAGAAAATTGATTTCTTACTGTTGTTTGAACAGACATTTTTATTATGATAAATTCAATGAACAAACATTTTTGTTATGATAAAGTATTTTCTGTTTACCTAACAACTAATTGTGTCCTAGGTTTTAACTAATCAAGAAAGCAAAAGAACTATCTTTAAAAAATTTAAAAGTCATGAAAGTATATCCCGATTTATCCGTTTGATGATGCATTAACCTTGAATGTTAAAAAGTATCGGTATGGGATCGGTCTGGGCGATACTGGCTCTGTATTTACTTGGTATGGGATCGATACCCAATCTTGGAGTATCGACATCACGACCAACGAGCCTACAGCGTAGACATATGCTAGTGTATCCTTCACTATGCCTCTAGTTTTCACACCATATAGTAAACCATCTGAGAGGATGTCTACTGTGTAGACATAAACAATCTAGTAGAAGTTAGAAGTTCTGATCTGTGACTTTTTTTTTGTCCCATTGTTTTCCACACAGCAGCCCTTTATCTTGAAAATTAGCCAGGAATTAAAATAGTGGGGTCCACTGGGGATTGCAGCTCATGTTTACTCCACTTGACACACAAACTACAATAATACAAAATACAACAAAGTGTTGTTTTTTTGATTTTTTTAATAAAAAGTCAAACCCTTGAGGTTGGGGTCGGGGAGGAGATGGTTTCCTGCAGGGGGACAAAAAGCGAGAGATGATCATGACCTGAACTCTAAGAAGACCAGCTTTTATTAGTGAGTGTGTCTGAATGGATTCAGCAGCCACTCTCAGGGCGTCTCTTCTCCTCAATATTCTCATGATAGGGCAACAGATTCTCACCTCCTCATCTTGAGACGCGTCTCCAGTGGGTCTGTGGCCTCCCACTGCATGATGGGAATCTGTGGTCCCTTTGCTTCTCCGTCTGATCAGCCAGCCGACGTTCATTGTTGAGCCGTCGTTGTTCGTCCTGCTCCACCAGGTGGCGCCGATCAGCTTGATGGTGCTGATCAGCCTGACAGTCCCTGGCTTGATCAACTGGATCATGATTCTCGGCCTTCTGATGCTCTTTAGCCGCCTGAAGCTGCTCGGCCCCCTGGTGGTTCTCCAGGTGTGGCTGCAACTGCTGCTGCTATTTGAGGAGAACATGAGAGGAAAGACACCGTTAACGTCCACAGAAGGACACAGAGAGGAAGAAGTCACAGTGATCTTCTTCAAAATCAAGGGAAGGCCTGGTTTGGGCTTTTTTTTACTTCATTTTATTTTACAAAGTTCTAATTAGCACAGCATATTTTTTGATACCTCATCATTTATTTAAACTGCATGAAATGTTCATTTAAGCATTTATAATACTGGTCTACATTCTGTCTTGAGCTCACATACTTGTCATAAGTTGTATTTCCAGGTCATTATTCAAATTCTAAACAGCACTTCCCCGTGGAACAGGAGATTGAGCCTCTGTGACCTTCTGCTGAGCAGAATCAGGGAAGCACTCCGCAGACTGGGGGACGCAGCATTCAGCACACTGAAAGTAAGACAAAGTCCTGGTTTCCAGCGTTGTCATGGGTTGTTGACTGTCGATTCTATACTATTAAAAGTCTAAACATCACTAACCTGAGGAACATCAGACTCAACTTCCTCTGTGACACTCTGCTGAGCACAATCTGGGATCAAGCAATCAGCAGACTGGGGGACCCAGCACTCAGACTGGGGGACCCAGCACTCAGACTGGGACACCCACCACTCAGACTGGGGGACCCAGCACTCAGACTGGGGGACACCACCACTCAGACTGGGGGACCCAGCACTCAGACTGGGGGACCCACCACTCAGACTGGGGGACCCACCACTCAGACTGGGACACCCACCACTCAGACTGGGGGACACCACCACTCAGACTGGGGGACCCACCACTCAGACTGGGACACCCACCACTCAGACTGGGGGACACCACCACTCAGACTGGGGGACCCAGCACTCAGACTGGGACACCCAGCACTCAGACTGGGACACCCAGCACTCAGACTGGGGGACCCAGCACTCAGACTGGGACACCCAGCACTCAGACTGGGGGACCCAGCACTCAGACTGGGGGACCCACCACTCAGATTGGGGGACCCAGCATTCAGACTGGGGGACCCAGCACTCAGATTGGGGGACCCAGCACTCAGACTGGGGGACCCAGCATTCAGACTGGGACACCCAGCACTCAGACTGGGGGACCCAGCACTCAGACTGGGACACCCAGCACTCAGACTGGGACACCCAGCACTCAGACTGGGGGACCCAGCACTCAGACTGGGGGACCCAGCACTCAGACTGGGGGACCCACCACTCAGACTGGGGGACCCAGAATTCAGACTGGGGGACCCAGCACTCAGACTGGGACACCCACCACTCAGACTGGGGGACCCAGCACTCAGACTGGGGGACCCACCACTCAGACTGGGGGACCCACCACTCAGACTGGGACACCCACCACTCAGACTGGGGGACACCACCACTCAGACTGGGGGACCCAGCACTCAGACTGGGGGACACCACCACTCAGACTGGGGGACCCAGCACTCAGACTGGGGGACCCACCACTCAGACTGGGGGACCCACCACTCAGACTGGGACACCCACCACTCAGACTGGGGGACACCACCACTCAGACTGGGGGACCCAGCACTCAGACTGGGACACCCAGCACTCAGACTGGGACACCCAGCACTCAGACTGGGGGACCCAGCACTCAGACTGGGGGACCCAGCACTCAGACTGGGACACCCAGCACTCAGACTGGGGGACCCAGCACTCAGACTGGGGGACCCACCACTCAGATTGGGGGACCCAGCATTCAGACTGGGGGACCCAGCACTCAGATTGGGGGACCCAGCATTCAGACTGGGACACCCAGCACTCAGACTGGGGGACCCAGCATTCAGACTGGGACACCCAGCACTCAGACTGGGGGACCCAGCACTCAGACTGGGACACCCAGCACTCAGACTGGGACACCCAGCACTCAGACTGGGGGACCCAGCACTCAGACTGGGGGACCCAGCACTCAGACTGGGGGACCCACCACTCAGATTGGGGGACCCAGCATTCAGACTGGGGGACCCAGCACTCAGATTGGGGGACCCAGCACTCAGACTGGGGGACCCAGCATTCAGACTGGGACACCCAGCACTCAGACTGGGGGACCCAGCACTCAGACTGGGGGACACCACCACTCAGACTGGGGGACCCACCACTCAGACTGGGACACCCACCACTCAGACTGGGACACCCAGCACTCAGACTGGGGGACCCACCACTCAGATTGGGGGACCCAGCATTCAGACTGGGGGACCCAGCACTCAGACTGGGACACCCAGCACTCAGACTGGGGGACCCAGCACTCAGACTGGGACACCCAGCACTCAGACTGGGGGACCCAGCACTCAGACTGGGACACCCAGCACTCAGACTGGGGGACCCAGCATTCAGACTGGGGGACCCACCACTCAGATTGGGGGACCCAGCATTCAGACTGGGGGACCCAGCACTCAGATTGGGGGACCCAGCACTCAGATTGGGGGACCCACCACTCAGACTGGGGGACCCAGCACTCAGATTGGGGGACCCACCACTCAGACTGGGGGACCCAGCACTCAGACTGGGACACCCACCACTCAGACTGGGACACCCACCACTCAGACTGGGGGACCCAGCACTCAGATTGGGGGACCCAGCACTCAGACTGGGGGACCCACCACTCAGACTGGGGGACCCAGCACTCAGACTGGGACACCCAGCACTCAGACTGGGGGACCCAGCACTCAGACTGGGGGACGCACCACTCAGACTGGGGGACCCAGCACTCAGACTGGGGGACCCAGCACTCAGATTGGGGGACCCAGCACTCAGACTGGGGGACCGAGCACTCAGACTGGGACACCCAGCACTCAGACTGGGGGACCCAGCACTCAGACTGGGACACCCAGCACTCAGACTGGGGGACCCAGCACTCAGACTGGGACACCCAGCACTCAGACTGGGACACCCAGCACTCAGACTGGGGGACCCAGCATTCAGACTGGGGGACCCACCACTCAGATTGGGGGACCCAGCATTCAGACTGGGGGACCCAGCACTCAGATTGGGGGACCCAGCACTCAGATTGGGGGACCCAGCACTCAGACTGGGGGACCCACCGCTCAGACTGGGGGACCCAGCACTCAGATTGGGGGACCCACCACTCAGACTGGGGGACCCACCACTCAGACTGGGACACCCACCACTCAGACTGGGGGACCCAGCACTCAGACTGGGACACCCACCACTCAGACTGGGACACCCACCACTCACACTGGGGGACCCAGCACTCAGATTGGGGGACCCAGCACTCAGACTGGGGGACCCACCACTCAGACTGGGGGACCCAGCACTCAGACTGGGACACCCAGCACTCAGACTGGGGGACCCAGCACTCAGACTGGGGGACGCACCACTCAGACTGGGGGACCCAGCACTCAGACTGGGGGACCCAGCACTCAGATTGGGGGACCCAGCACTCAGACTGGGGGACCGAGCACTCAGACTGGGACACCCAGCACTCAGACTGGGGGACCCAGCACTCAGACTGGGGGACCCAGCACTCAGACTGGGACACCCAGCACTCAGACTGGGGGACCCAGCACTCAGACTGGGGGACCCAGCACTCAGACTGGGACACCCAGCACTCAGACTGGGGGACCCAGCACTCAGACTGGGGGACCCAGCACTCAGACTGGGGGACCCACCACTCAGACTGGGGGACCCAGAATTCAGACTGGGGGACCCAGCACTCAGACTGGGACACCCACCACTCAGACTGGGGGACCCAGCACTCAGACTGGGGGACACCACCACTCAGACTGGGGGACCCAGCACTCAGACTGGGGGACCCACCACTCAGACTGGGGGACCCACCACTCAGACTGGGACACCCACCACTCAGACTGGGGGACACCACCACTCAGACTGGGGGACCCACCACTCAGACTGGGACACCCACCACTCAGACTGGGGGACACCACCACTCAGACTGGGGGACCCAGCACTCAGACTGGGACACCCAGCACTCAGACTGGGACACCCAGCACTCAGACTGGGGGACCCAGCACTCAGACTGGGGGACCCAGCACTCAGACTGGGACACCCAGCACTCAGACTGGGGGACCCAGCACTCAGACTGGGGGACCCACCACTCAGATTGGGGGACCCAGCATTCAGACTGGGGGACCCAGCACTCAGATTGGGGGACCCAGCACTCAGACTGGGGGACCCAGCACTCAGACTGGGACACCCACCACTCAGACTGGGGGACCCAGCACTCAGACTGGGGGACACCACCACTCAGACTGGGGGACCCAGCACTCAGACTGGGGGACCCACCACTCAGACTGGGGGACCCACCACTCAGACTGGGACACCCACCACTCAGACTGGGGGACACCACCACTCAGACTGGGGGACCCACCACTCAGACTGGGACACCCACCACTCAGACTGGGGGACACCACCACTCAGACTGGGGGACCCAGCACTCAGACTGGGACACCCAGCACTCAGACTGGGGGACCCAGCACTCAGACTGGGGGACCCACCACTCAGATTGGGGGACCCAGCATTCAGACTGGGGGACCCAGCACTCAGATTGGGGGACCCAGCACTCAGACTGGGGGACCCAGCATTCAGACTGGGACACCCAGCACTCAGACTGGGGGACCCAGCACTCAGACTGGGACACCCAGCACTCAGACTGGGACACCCAGCACTCAGACTGGGGGACCCAGCACTCAGACTGGGGGACCCAGCACTCAGACTGGGGGACCCACCACTCAGACTGGGGGACCCAGAATTCAGACTGGGGGACCCAGCACTCAGACTGGGACACCCACCACTCAGACTGGGGGACCCAGCACTCAGACTGGGGGACCCACCACTCAGACTGGGGGACCCACCACTCAGACTGGGACACCCACCACTCAGACTGGGGGACACCACCACTCAGACTGGGGGACCCAGCACTCAGACTGGGGGACACCACCACTCAGACTGGGGGACCCAGCACTCAGACTGGGGGACCCACCACTCAGACTGGGGGACCCACCACTCAGACTGGGACACCCACCACTCAGACTGGGGGACACCACCACTCAGACTGGGGGACCCAGCACTCAGACTGGGACACCCAGCACTCAGACTGGGACACCCAGCACTCAGACTGGGGGACCCAGCACTCAGACTGGGGGACCCAGCACTCAGACTGGGACACCCAGCACTCAGACTGGGGGACCCAGCACTCAGACTGGGGGACCCACCACTCAGATTGGGGGACCCAGCATTCAGACTGGGGGACCCAGCACTCAGATTGGGGGACCCAGCATTCAGACTGGGACACCCAGCACTCAGACTGGGGGACCCAGCATTCAGACTGGGACACCCAGCACTCAGACTGGGGGACCCAGCACTCAGACTGGGACACCCAGCACTCAGACTGGGACACCCAGCACTCAGACTGGGGGACCCAGCACTCAGACTGGGGGACCCAGCACTCAGACTGGGGGACCCACCACTCAGATTGGGGGACCCAGCATTCAGACTGGGGGACCCAGCACTCAGATTGGGGGACCCAGCACTCAGACTGGGGGACCCAGCATTCAGACTGGGACACCCAGCACTCAGACTGGGGGACCCAGCACTCAGACTGGGGGACACCACCACTCAGACTGGGGGACCCACCACTCAGACTGGGACACCCACCACTCAGACTGGGACACCCAGCACTCAGACTGGGGGACCCACCACTCAGATTGGGGGACCCAGCATTCAGACTGGGGGACCCAGCACTCAGACTGGGACACCCAGCACTCAGACTGGGGGACCCAGCACTCAGACTGGGACACCCAGCACTCAGACTGGGGGACCCAGCATTCAGACTGGGGGACCCACCACTCAGATTGGGGGACCCAGCATTCAGACTGGGGGACCCAGCACTCAGATTGGGGGACCCAGCACTCAGATTGGGGGACCCACCACTCAGACTGGGGGACCCAGCACTCAGATTGGGGGACCCACCACTCAGACTGGGGGACCCAGCACTCAGACTGGGACACCCACCACTCAGACTGGGACACCCACCACTCAGACTGGGGGACCCAGCACTCAGATTGGGGGACCCAGCACTCAGACTGGGGGACCCACCACTCAGACTGGGGGACCCAGCACTCAGACTGGGACACCCAGCACTCAGACTGGGGGACCCAGCACTCAGACTGGGGGACGCACCACTCAGACTGGGGGACCCAGCACTCAGACTGGGGGACCCAGCACTCAGATTGGGGGACCCAGCACTCAGACTGGGGGACCGAGCACTCAGACTGGGACACCCAGCACTCAGACTGGGGGACCCAGCACTCAGACTGGGACACCCAGCACTCAGACTGGGGGACCCAGCACTCAGACTGGGACACCCAGCACTCAGACTGGGACACCCAGCACTCAGACTGGGGGACCCAGCATTCAGACTGGGGGACCCACCACTCAGATTGGGGGACCCAGCATTCAGACTGGGGGACCCAGCACTCAGATTGGGGGACCCAGCACTCAGATTGGGGGACCCAGCACTCAGACTGGGGGACCCACCGCTCAGACTGGGGGACCCAGCACTCAGATTGGGGGACCCACCACTCAGACTGGGGGACCCACCACTCAGACTGGGACACCCACCACTCAGACTGGGGGACCCAGCACTCAGACTGGGACACCCACCACTCAGACTGGGACACCCACCACTCACACTGGGGGACCCAGCACTCAGATTGGGGGACCCAGCACTCAGACTGGGGGACCCACCACTCAGACTGGGGGACCCAGCACTCAGACTGGGACACCCAGCACTCAGACTGGGGGACCCAGCACTCAGACTGGGGGACGCACCACTCAGACTGGGGGACCCAGCACTCAGACTGGGGGACCCAGCACTCAGATTGGGGGACCCAGCACTCAGACTGGGGGACCGAGCACTCAGACTGGGACACCCAGCACTCAGACTGGGGGACCCAGCACTCAGACTGGGGGACCCAGCACTCAGACTGGGACACCCAGCACTCAGACTGGGGGACCCAGCACTCAGACTGGGGGACCCAGCACTCAGACTGGGACACCCAGCACTCAGACTGGGGGACCCAGCACTCAGACTGGGGGACCCAGCACTCAGACTGGGGGACCCACCACTCAGACTGGGGGACCCAGAATTCAGACTGGGGGACCCAGCACTCAGACTGGGACACCCACCACTCAGACTGGGGGACCCAGCACTCAGACTGGGGGACACCACCACTCAGACTGGGGGACCCAGCACTCAGACTGGGGGACCCACCACTCAGACTGGGGGACCCACCACTCAGACTGGGACACCCACCACTCAGACTGGGGGACACCACCACTCAGACTGGGGGACCCACCACTCAGACTGGGACACCCACCACTCAGACTGGGGGACACCACCACTCAGACTGGGGGACCCAGCACTCAGACTGGGACACCCAGCACTCAGACTGGGACACCCAGCACTCAGACTGGGGGACCCAGCACTCAGACTGGGGGACCCAGCACTCAGACTGGGACACCCAGCACTCAGACTGGGGGACCCAGCACTCAGACTGGGGGACCCACCACTCAGATTGGGGGACCCAGCATTCAGACTGGGGGACCCAGCACTCAGATTGGGGGACCCAGCACTCAGACTGGGGGACCCAGCATTCAGACTGGGACACCCAGCACTCAGACTGGGGGACCCAGCACTCAGACTGGGACACCCAGCACTCAGACTGGGACACCCAGCACTCAGACTGGGGGACCCAGCACTCAGACTGGGGGACCCAGCACTCAGACTGGGGGACCCACCACTCAGATTGGGGGACCCAGCATTCAGACTGGGGGACCCAGCACTCAGATTGGGGGACCCAGCACTCAGACTGGGGGACCCAGCATTCAGACTGGGACACCCAGCACTCAGACTGGGGGACCCAGCACTCAGACTGGGGGACACCACCACTCAGACTGGGGGACCCACCACTCAGACTGGGACACCCACCACTCAGACTGGGACACCCACCACTCAGACTGGGACACCCAGCACTCAGACTGGGGGACCCAGCACTCAGATTGGGGGACCCAGCATTCAGACTGGGGGACCCAGCACTCAGACTGGGACACCCAGCACTCAGACTGGGGGACCCAGCACTCAGACTGGGACACCCAGCACTCAGACTGGGGGACCCAGCATTCAGACTGGGGGACCCACCACTCAGATTGGGGGACCCAGCATTCAGACTGGGGGACCCAGCACTCAGATTGGGGGACCCAGCACTCAGACTGGGGGACCCACCACTCAGACTGGGGGACCCAGCACTCAGACTGGGACACCCACCACTCAGACTGGGGGACCCAGCACTCAGATTGGGGGACCCAGCACTCAGACTGGGGGACCCACCACTCAGACTGGGGGACCCAGCACTCAGACTGGGACACCCAGCACTCAGACTGGGGGACCCAGCACTCAGACTGGGGGACGCACCACTCAGACTGGGGGACCCAGCACTCAGACTGGGGGACCCAGCACTCAGATTGGGGGACCCAGCACTCAGACTGGGGGACCGAGCACTCAGACTGGGACACCCAGCACTCAGACTGGGGGACCCAGCACTCAGACTGGGACACCCAGCACTCAGACTGGGGGACCCAGCACTCAGACTGGGACACCCAGCACTCAGACTGGGACACCCAGCACTCAGACTGGGGGACCCAGCATTCAGACTGGGGGACCCACCACTCAGATTGGGGGACCCAGCATTCAGACTGGGGGACCCAGCACTCAGATTGGGGGACCCAGCACTCAGATTGGGGGACCCAGCACTCAGACTGGGGGACCCACCGCTCAGACTGGGGGACCCAGCACTCAGATTGGGGGACCCACCACTCAGACTGGGGGACCCACCACTCAGACTGGGACACCCACCACTCAGACTGGGGGACCCAGCACTCAGACTGGGACACCCACCACTCAGACTGGGACACCCACCACTCACACTGGGGGACCCAGCACTCAGATTGGGGGACCCAGCACTCAGACTGGGGGACCCACCACTCAGACTGGGGGACCCAGCACTCAGACTGGGACACCCAGCACTCAGACTGGGGGACCCAGCACTCAGACTGGGGGACGCACCACTCAGACTGGGGGACCCAGCACTCAGACTGGGGGACCCAGCACTCAGATTGGGGGACCCAGCACTCAGACTGGGGGACCGAGCACTCAGACTGGGACACCCAGCACTCAGACTGGGGGACCCAGCACTCAGACTGGGGGACCCAGCACTCAGACTGGGACACCCAGCACTCAGACTGGGGGACCCAGCACTCAGACTGGGGGACCCAGCACTCAGACTGGGACACCCAGCACTCAGACTGGGGGACCCAGCACTCAGACTTGGACACCCAGCACTCAGACTGGGGGACCCAGCATTCAGACTGGGGGACCCACCACTCAGATTGGGGGACCCAGCATTCAGACTGGGGGACCCAGCACTCAGATTGGGGGACCCAGCACTCAGACTGGGGGACCCACCACTCAGACTGGGGGACCCAGCATTCAGACTGGGACACCCAGCACTCAGACTGGGGGACCCAGCACTCAGACTGGGACACCCAGCACTCAGACTGGGGGACCCAGCACTCAGACTGGGACACCCAGCACTCAGACTGGGGGACCCAGCATTCAGACTGGGGGACCCACCACTCAGACTGGGACACCCACCACTCAGACTGGGACACCCAGCACTCAGACTGGGGGACCCAGCATTCAGACTGGGGGACCCAGCACTCAGATTGGGGGACCCAGCACTCAGACTGGGGGACCCACCACTCAGACTGGGGGACCCAGCACTCAGACTGGGGGACCCAGCATTCAGACTGGGGGACCCAGCACTCAGATTGGGGGACCCAGCACTCAGACTGGGGGACCCAGCACTCAGACTGGGGGACCCACCACTCAGACTGGGGGACCCACCACTCAGACTGGGGGACCCAGCATTCAGACTGGGACACCCAGCACTCAGACTGGGGGACCCACCACTCAGACTGGGGGACCCAGCACTCAGACTGGGACACCCACCACTCAGACTGGGGGACCCAGCACTCAGACTGGGACACCCAGCACTCAGACTGGGGGACCCAGCACTCAGACTGGGACACCCAGCACTCAGACTGGGGGACCCAGCACTCAGACTGGGACACCCAGCACTCAGACTGGGGGACCCAGCTTTCAGACTGGGGGACCCACCACTCAGATTGGGGGACCCAGCATTCAGACTGGGGGACCCAGCACTCAGATTGGGGGACCCAGCACTCAGACTGGGGGACCCACCACTCAGACTGGGGGACCCAGCACTCAGATTGGGGGACCCACCACTCAGACTGGGGGACCCAGCACTCAGATTGGGGGACCCACCACTCAGACTGGGGGACCCAGCACTCAGACTGGGACACCCACCACTCAGACTGGGACACCCACCACTCAGACTGGGGGACCCAGCACTCAGATTGGGGGACCCAGCACTCAGACTGGGGGACCCACCACTCAGACTGGGGGACCCAGCACTCAGACTGGGACACCCAGCACTCAGACTGGGGGACGCACCACTCAGACTGGGGGACCCAGCACTCAGACTGGGGGACCCAGCACTCAGATTGGGGGACCCAGCACTCAGACTGGGGGACCGAGCACTCAGACTGGGACACCCAGCACTCAGACTGGGGGACCCAGCACTCAGACTGGGACACCCAGCACTCAGACTGGGGGACCCAGCACTCAGACTGGGACACCCAGCACTCAGACTGGGACACCCAGCACTCAGACTGGGGGACCCAGCATTCAGACTGGGGGACCCACCACTCAGATTGGGGGACCCAGCATTCAGACTGGGGGACCCAGCACTCAGATTGGGGGACCCAGCACTCAGATTGGGGGACCCAGCACTCAGACTGGGGGACCCACCGCTCAGACTGGGGGACCCAGCACTCAGATTGGGGGACCCACCACTCAGACTGGGGGACCCACCACTCAGACTGGGACACCCACCACTCAGACTGGGGGACCCAGCACTCAGACTGGGACACCCACCACTCAGACTGGGACACCCACCACTCAGACTGGGGGACCCAGCACTCAGATTGGGGGACCCAGCACTCAGACTGGGGGACCCACCACTCAGACTGGGGGACCCAGCACTCAGACTGGGACACCCAGCACTCAGACTGGGGGACCCAGCACTCAGACTGGGGGACGCACCACTCAGACTGGGGGACCCAGCACTCAGACTGGGGGACCCAGCACTCAGATTGGGGGACCCAGCACTCAGACTGGGGGACCGAGCACTCAGACTGGGACACCCAGCACTCAGACTGGGGGACCCAGCACTCAGACTGGGGGACCCAGCACTCAGACTGGGACACCCAGCACTCAGACTGGGGGACCCAGCATTCAGACTGGGGGACACAGCACTCAGATTGGGGGACCCAGCACTCAGACTGGGGGACCCACCACTCAGAATGGGGGACCCAGCATTCAGACTGGGACACCCAGCACTCAGACTGGGGGACCCAGCACTCAGACTGGGGGACCCAGCACTCAGACTGGGACACCCAGCACTCAGACTGGGACACCCACCACTCAGACTGGGGGACCCAGCACTCAGACTGGGACACCCAGCACTCAGACTGGGGGACCCAGCACTCAGACTGGGACACCCAGCACTCAGACTGGGGGACCCAGCACTCAGACTGGGACACCCAGCACTCAGACTGGGGGACCCAGCATTCAGACTGGGGGACCCACCACTCAGACTGGGACACCCACCACTCAGACTGGGACACCCACCACTCAGACTGGGACACCCAGCACTCAGACTGGGGGACCCAGCATTCAGACTGGGGGACCCAGCACTCAGATTGGGGGACCCAGCACTCAGACTGGGGGACCCACCACTCAGACTGGGGGACCCAGCACTCAGACTGGGGGACCCACCACTCAGACTGGGGGACCCAGCACTCAGACTGGGACACCCAGCACTCAGACTGGGGGACCCACCACTCAGACTGGGGGACCCAGCACTCAGACTGGGGGACCCAGCACTCAGATTGGGGGACCCAGCACTCAGACTGGGACACCCAGCACTCAGACTGGGGGACCCAGCACTCAGACTGGGACACCCAGCACTCAGACTGGGGGACCCAGCACTCAGACTGGGACACCCAGCACTCAGACTGGGGGACCCAGCACTCAGACTGGGGGACCCAGCATTCAGACTGGGGGACCCACCACTCAGATTGGGGGACCCAGCATTCAGACTGGGGGACCCAGCACTCAGATTGGGGGACCCAGCACTCAGACTGGGGGACCCAGCACTCAGACTGGGACACCCACCACTCAGACTGGGGGACCCACCACTCAGACTGGGGGACCCAGCATTCAGACTGGGACACCCAGCACTCAGACTGGGGGACCCAGCACTCAGATTGGGGGACCCAGCACTCAGACTGGGGGACCCAGCACTCAGACTGGGACACCCAGCACTCAGACTGGGGGACCCACCACTCAGACTGGGGGACCCAGCACTCAGACTGGGACACCCACCACTCAGACTGGGGGACCCAGCACTCAGACTGGGACACCCAGCACTCAGACTGGGGGACCCAGCACTCAGACTGGGACACCCAGCACTCAGACTGGGGGACCCAGCACTCAGACTGGGACACCAAGCACTCAGACTGGGGGACCCAGCATTCAGACTGGGGGACCCACCACTCAGATTGGGGGACCCAGCATTCAGACTGGGGGACCCAGCACTCAGATTGCGGGACCCAGCACTCAGATTGGGGGACCCAGCACTCAGACTGGGGGACCCACCACTCAGACTGGGGGACCCACCACTCAGACTGGGGGACCCAGCACTCAGATTGGGGGACCCAGCATTCAGACTGGGGGACCCAGCACTCAGACTGGGGGACCCACCACTCAGACTGGGGGACCCAGCACTCAGATTGGGGGACCCACCACTCAGACTGGGGGACCCAGCACTCAGACTGGGACACCCACCACTCAGACTGGGACACCCACCACTCAGACTGGGGGACCCAGCACTCAGATTGGGGGACCCAGCACTCAGACTGGGGGACCCACCACTCAGACTGGGGGACCCAGCACTCAGACTGGGACACCCACCACTCAGACTGGGACACCCAGCACTCAGACTGGGGGACCCACCACTCAGACTGGGGGACCCAGCATTCAGACTGGGGGACCCAGCACTCAGACTGGGGGACCCACCACTCAGACTGGGGGACCCAGCACTCAGATTGGGGGACCCAGCATTCAGACTGGGGGACCCACCACTCAGACTGGGGGACCCAGCACTCAGACTGGGACACCCACCACTCAGACTGGGGGACCCAGCACTCAGACTGGGACACCCAGCACTCAGACTGGGGGACCCAGCACTCAGACTGGGACACCCAGCACTCAGACTGGGGGACCCAGCACTCAGATTGGGGGACCCAGCACTCAGACTGGGGGACCCACCACTCAGACTGGGGGACCCAGCACTCAGACTGGGACACCCACCACTCAGACTGGGACGCCCACCACTCAGACTGGGGGACCCAGCACTCAGATTGGGGGACCCACCACTCAGACTGGGGGACCCAGCACTCAGACTGGGGGACCCACCACTCAGACTGGGGGACCCAGCACTCAGACTGGGACACCCAGCACTCAGACTGGGGGACCCAGCACTCAGACTGGGACACCCAGCACTCAGACTGGGGGACCCACCACTCAGATTGGGGGACCCAGCATTCAGACTGGGGGACCCACCACTCAGATTGGGGGACCCAGCATTCAGACTGGGGGACCCAGCACTCAGATTGGGGGACCCAGCACTCAGACTGGGGGACCCACCACTCAGACTGGGGGACCCCGCACTCAGATTGGGGGACCCACCACTCAGACTGGGGGACCCAGCACTCAGATTGGGGGACCCAGCATTCAGACTGGGGGACCCAGCACTCAGACTGGGACACCCACCACTCAGACTGGGACACCCACCACTCAGACTGGGGGACCCAGCACTCAGACTGGGACACCCACCACTCAGACTGGGACACCCACCACTCAGACTGGGGGACCCAGCACTCAGATTGGGGGACCCAGCACTCAGACTGGGGGACCCACCACTCAGACTGGGGGACCCAGCACTCAGACTGGGGGACCCACCACTCAGACTGGGGGACCCAGCACTCAGACTGGGACACCCAGCACTCAGACTGGGGGACCCACCACTCAGACTGGGGGACCCAGCACTCAGACTGGGGGACCCAGCACTCAGATTGGGGGACCCAGCACTCAGACTGGGACACCCACCACTCAGACTGGGGGACCCAGCACTCAGACTGGGACACCCACCACTCAGACTGGGGGACCCAGCACTCAGACTGGGACACCCAGCACTCAGACTGGGACACCCAGCACTCAGACTGGGGGACCCAGCACTCAGACTGGGACACCCACCACTCAGACTGGGGGACCCAGCACTCAGACTGGGACACCCAGCACTCAGACTGGGACACCCAGCACTCAGACTGGGGGACCCAGCACTCAGACTGGGACACCCAGCACTCAGACTGGGGGACCCAGCATTCAGACTGGGGGACCCACCACTCAGATTGGGGGACCCAGCATTCAGACTGGGGGACCCAGCACTCAGATTGGGGGACCCAGCACTCAGACTGGGGGACCCAGCACTCAGACTGGGACACCCACCACTCAGACTGGGGGACCCACCACTCAGACTGGGGGACCCAGCATTCAGACTGGGACACCCAGCACTCAGACTGGGGGACCCAGCACTCAGATTGGGGGACCCAGCACTCAGACTGGGACACCCAGCACTCAGACTGGGGGACCCACCACTCAGACTGGGGGACCCAGCACTCAGACTGGGACACCCACCACTCAGACTGGGGGACCCAGCACTCAGACTGGGACACCCAGCACTCAGACTGGGGGACCCAGCACTCAGACTGGGACACCCAGCACTCAGACTGGGGGACCCAGCATTCAGACTGGGGGACCCACCACTCAGATTGGGGGACCCAGCATTCAGACTGGGGGACCCAGCACTCAGATTGCGGGACCCAGCACTCAGACTGGGGGACCCAGCACTCAGACTGGGACACCCAGCACTCAGACTGGGGGACCCAGCACTCAGATTGGGGGACCCAGCACTCAGACTGGGGGACCCACCACTCAGACTGGGGGACCCAGCACTCAGACTGGGACACCCACCACTCAGACTGGGACGCCCACCACTCAGACTGGGGGACCCAGCACTCAGATTGGGGGACCCACCACTCAGACTGGGGGACCCAGCATTCAGACTGGGGGACCCAGCACTCAGACTGGGGGACCCACCACTCAGACTGGGGGACCCAGCACTCAGATTGGGGGACCCAGCATTCAGACTGGGGGACCCACCACTCAGACTGGGGGACCCAGCACTCAGACTGGGACACCCAGCACTCAGACTGGGACACCCAGCACTCAGACTGGGGGACCCAGCACTCAGATTGGGGGACCCAGCATTCAGACTGGGGGACCCAGCACTCAGATTGGGGGACCCAGCACTCAGATTGGGGGACCCAGCACTCAGACTGGGGGACCCACCACTCAGACTGGGGGACCCAGCACTCAGATTGGGGGACCCACCACTCAGACTGGGGGACCCAGCATTCAGACTGGGGGACCCAGCACTCAGATTGGGGGACCCACCACTCAGACTGGGGGACCCAGCACTCAGATTGGGGGACCCACCACTCAGACTGGGGGACCCAGCACTCAGACTGGGACACCCACCACTCAGACTGGGACACCCACCACTCAGACTGGGGGACCCAGCACTCAGATTGGGGGACCCAGCACTCAGACTGGGGGACCCAGCACTCAGATTGGGGGACCCACCACTCAGACTGGGGGACCCAGCACTCAGACTGGGACACCCACCACTCAGACTGGGGGACCCAGCACTCAGACTGGGGGACCCACCACTCAGACTGGGGGACCCAGCACTCAGACTGGGACACCCACCACTCAGACTGGGGGACCCAGCACTCAGATTGGGGGACCCAGCACTCAGACTGGGACACCCACCACTCAGACTGGGGGACCCAGCACTCAGATTGGGGGACCCAGCACTCAGACTGGGGGACCCACCACTCAGACTGGGGGACCCAGCACTCAGATTGGGGGACCCACCACTCAGACTGGGGGACCCAGCACTCAGATTGGGGGACCCAGCATTCAGACTGGGGGACCCAGCACTCAGACTGGGGGACCCACCACTCAGACTGGGGGACCCAGCACTCAGATTGGGGGACCCACCACTCAGACTGGGGGACCCAGCACTCAGACTGGGGGACCCACCACTCAGACTGGGGGACCCAGCACTCAGATTGGGGGACCCACCACTCAGACTGGGGGACCCAGCACTCAGACTGGGACACCCAGCACTCAGACTGGGACACCCAGCACTCAGACTGGGGGACCCAGCATTCAGACTGGGGGACCCACCACTCAGACTGGGGGACCCAGCACTCAGACTGGGACACCCACCACTCAGACTGGGGGACCCAGCACTCAGACTGGGACACCCAGCACTCAGACTGGGGGACCCAGCACTCAGACTGGGGGACCCAGCACTCAGACTGGGACACCCAGCACTCAGACTGGGGGACCCAGCACTCAGATTGGGGGACCCAGCACTCAGACTGGGGGACCCACCACTCAGACTGGGGGACCCAGCACTCAGACTGGGACACCCACCACTCAGACTGGGACGCCCACCACTCAGACTGGGGGACCCAGCACTCAGATTGGGGGACCCAGCACTCAGACTGGGACACCCACCACTCAGACTGGGACGCCCACCACTCAGACTGGGGGACCCAGCACTCAGACTGGGACACCCAGCACTCAGACTGGGGGACCCACCACTCAGACTGGGGGACCCAGCATTCAGACTGGGGGACCCAGCACTCAGACTGGGGGACCCAGCACTCAGATTGGGGGACCCAGCATTCAGACTGGGGGACCCACCACTCAGACTGGGGGACCCAGCACTCAGACTGGGACACCCACCACTCAGACTGGGGGACCCAGCACTCAGACTGGGACACCCAGCACTCAGACTGGGGGACCCAGCACTCAGACTGGGACACCCAGCACTCAGACTGGGACACCCAGCACTCAGACTGGGGGACCCACCACTCAGATTGGGGGACCCAGCATTCAGACTGGGGGACCCAGCACTCAGATTGGGGGACCCAGCACTCAGATTGGGGGACCCAGCACTCAGACTGGGGGACCCACCACTCAGACTGGGGGACCCAGCACTCAGATTGGGGGACCCACCACTCAGACTGGGGGACCCAGCATTCAGACTGGGGGACCCAGCACTCAGATTGGGGGACCCACCACTCAGACTGGGGGACCCAGCACTCAGACTGGGACACCCACCACTCAGACTGGGGGACCCAGCACTCAGATTGGGGGACCCAGCACTCAGACTGGGGGACCCAGCACTCAGATTGGGGGACCCACCACTCAGACTGGGGGACCCAGCACTCAGACTGGGACACCCACCACTCAGACTGGGACACCCACCACTCAGACTGGGGGACCCAGCACTCAGACTGGGGGACCCACCACTCAGACTGGGGGACCCAGCACTCAGACTGGGACACCCACCACTCAGACTGGGGGACCCAGCACTCAGATTGGGGGACCCAGCACTCAGACTGGGACACCCACCACTCAGACTGGGGGACCCAGCACTCAGACTGGGGGACCCACCACTCAGACTGGGGGACCCAGCACTCAGATTGGGGGACCCACCACTCAGACTGGGGGACCCAGCACTCAGATTGGGGGACCCAGCATTCAGACTGGGGGACCCAGCACTCAGACTGGGGGACCCACCACTCAGACTGGGGGACCCAGCACTCAGATTGGGGGACCCACCACTCAGACTGGGGGACCCAGCACTCAGACTGGGGGACCCACCACTCAGACTGGGGGACCCAGCACTCAGATTGGGGGACCCACCACTCAGACTGGGGGACCCAGCACTCAGACTGGGACACCCACCACTCAGACTGGGACACCCACCACTCAGACTGGGGGACCCAGCACTCAGACTGGGGGACCCACCACTCAGACTGGGGGACCCAGCATTCAGACTGGGGGACCCAGCACTCAGACTAGGGGACCCAGCACTCAGATTGGGGGACCCAGCACTCAGACTGGGACACCCACCACTCAGACTGGGGGACCCAGCACTCAGACTGGGGGACCCACCACTCAGACTGGGGGACCCAGCATTCAGACTGGGGGACCCAGCACTCAGACTGGGGGACCCAGCACTCAGACTGGGGGACCCACCACTCAGATTGGGGGACCCAGCATTCAGACTGGGGGACCCAGCACTCAGACTGGGGGACCCACCACTCAGATTGGGGGACCCAGCACTCAGACTGGGGGACCCACCACTCAGACTGGGGGACCCAGCACTCAGATTGGGGGACCCAGCACTCAGACTGGGGGACCCAGCACTCAGATTGGGGGACCCAGCATTCAGACTGGGGGACCCAGCACTCAGACTGGGGGACCCAGCACTCAGATTGGGGGACCCAGCACTCAGACTGGGGGACCCAGCACTCAGATTGGGGGACCCACCACTCAGACTGGGGGACCCAGCACTCAGACTGGGACACCCACCACTCAGACTGGGACGCCCACCACTCAGACTGGGGGACCCAGCACTCAGATTGGGGGACCCAGCACTCAGACTGGGACACCCACCACTCAGACTGGGACACCCACCACTCAGACTGGGGGACCCAGCACTCAGACTGGGACACCCAGCACTCAGACTGGGGGACCCACCACTCAGACTGGGGGACCCAGCATTCAGACTGGGGGACCCAGCACTCAGACTGGGGGACCCACCACTCAGACTGGGGGACCCAGCACTCAGATTGGGGGACCCACCACTCAGACTGGGGGACCCAGCACTCAGATTGGGGGACCCAGCATTCAGACTGGGGGACCCACCACTCAGACTGGGACACCCAGCACTCAGACTGGGGGACCCAGCACTCAGACTGGGGGACCCAGCACTCAGACTGGGACACCCAGCACTCAGACTGGGGGACCCAGCACTCAGACTGGGACACCCAGCACTCAGATTGGGGGACCCAGCACTCAGATTGGGGGACCCAGCACTCAGACTGGGGGACCCACCACTCAGACTGGGGGACCCAGCACTCAGATTGGGGGACCCACCACTCAGACTGGGGGACCCAGCACTCAGATTGGGGGACCCAGCATTCAGACTGGGGGACCCAGCACTCAGACTGGGGGACCCAGCACTCAGATTGGGGGACCCACCACTCAGACTGGGGGACCCAGCACTCAGATTGGGGGACCCACCACTCAGACTGGGGGACCCAGCACTCAGACTGGGACACCCACCACTCAGACTGGGACACCCACCACTCAGACTGGGGGACCCAGCACTCAGACTGGGGGACCCAGCACTCAGACTGGGACACCCACCACTCAGACTGGGGGACCCACCACTCAGACTGGGGGACCCAGCATTCAGACTGGGGGACCCAGCACTCAGACTGGGGGACCCAGCACTCAGATTGGGGGACCCAGCACTCAGACTGGGACACCCACCACTCAGACTGGGGGACCCAGCACTCAGACTGGGACACCCAGCACTCAGACTGGGGGACCCACCACTCAGACTGGGGGACCCAGCATTCAGACTGGGGGACCCAGCACTCAGACTGGGGGACCCACCACTCAGACTGGGGGACCCACCACTCAGATTGGGGGACCCAGCATTCAGACTGGGGGACCCACCACTCAGATTGGGGGACCCAGCACTCAGACTGGGGGACCCACCACTCAGACTGGGGGACCCAGCACTCAGATTGGGGGACCCACCACTCAGACTGGGGGACCCAGCACTCAGATTGGGGGACCCAGCATTCAGACTGGGGGACCCAGCACTCAGATTGGGGGACCCAGCACTCAGACTGGGGGACCCACCACTCAGACTGGGGGACCCAGCACTCAGACTGGGACACCCACCACTCAGACTGGGACGCCCACCACTCAGACTGGGGGACCCAGCACTCAGATTGGGGGACCCAGCACTCAGACTGGGACACCCACCACTCAGACTGGGGGACCCAGCACTCAGACTGGGACACCCAGCACTCAGACTGGGGGACCCACCACTCAGACTGGGGGACCCAGCATTCAGACTGGGGGACCCAGCACTCAGACTGGGGGACCCACCACTCAGACTGGGGGACCCAGCACTCAGATTGGGGGACCCACCACTCAGACTGGGGGACCCAGCACTCAGATTGGGGGACCCAGCATTCAGACTGGGGGACCCACCACTCAGACTGGGGGACCCAGCACTCAGACTGGGACACCCAGCACTCAGACTGGGACACCCAGCACTCAGACTGGGGGACCCACCACTCAGATTGGGGGACCCAGCATTCAGACTGGGGGACCCAGCACTCAGATTGGGGGACCCAGCACTCAGATTGGGGGACCCAGCACTCAGACTGGGGGACCCAGCACTCAGATTGGGGGACCCACCACTCAGACTGGGACACCCACCACTCAGACTGGGACACCCACCACTCAGACTGGGGGACCCAGCACTCAGATTGGGGGACCCAGCACTCAGACTGGGGGACCCAGCACTCAGACTGGGACACCCACCACTCAGACTGGGACACCCAGCACTCAGACTGGGACACCCACCACTCAGACTGGGGGACCCAGCACTCAGACTGGGACACCCACCACTCAGACTGGGGGACCCACCACTCAGACTGGGGGACCCAGCACTCAGATTGGGGGACCCAGCACTCAGACTGGGGGACCCACCACTCAGACTGGGGGACCCAGCACTCAGACTGGGACACCCACCACTCAGACTGGGGGACCCAGCACTCAGACTGGGGGACCCAGCACTCAGACTGGGACACCCACCACTCAGACTGGGGGACCCAGCACTCAGACTGGGGGACCCACCACTCAGACTGGGGGACCCACCACTCAGACTGGGACACCCACCACTCAGACTGGGGGACCCACCACTCAGACTGGGGGACCCAGCACTCAGACTGGGGGACCCACCACTCAGACTGGGGGACCCAGCACTCAGACTGGGGGACCCAGCACTCAGATTGGGGGACCCACCACTCAGACTGGGGGACCCAGCACTCAGACTGGGACACCCACCACTCAGACTGGGGGACCCAGCACTCAGACTGGGACACCCAGCACTCAGACTGGGGGACCCAGCACTCAGATTGGGGGACCCAGCACTCAGACTGGGACACCCACCACTCAGACTGGGGGACCCAGCACTCAGACTGGGACACCCAGCACTCAGACTGGGGGACCCACCACTCAGACTGGGGGACCCAGCATTCAGACTGGGGGACCCAGCACTCAGACTGGGGGACCCACCACTCAGACTGGGGGACCCACCACTCAGATTGGGGGACCCAGCATTCAGACTGGGGGACCCAGCACTCAGACTGGGGGACCCACCACTCAGATTGGGGGACCCAGCACTCAGACTGGGGGACCCACCACTCAGACTGGGGGACCCAGCACTCAGATTGGGGGACCCACCACTCAGACTGGGGGACCCAGCACTCAGATTGGGGGACCCAGCATTCAGACTGGGGGACCCAGCACTCAGATTGGGGGACCCAGCACTCAGACTGGGGGACCCAGCACTCAGATTGGGGGACCCACCACTCAGACTGGAGGACCCAGCACTCAGACTGGGACACCCACCACTCAGACTGGGACGCCCACCACTCAGACTGGGGGACCCAGCACTCAGATTGGGGGACCCAGCACTCAGACTGGGACACCCACCACTCAGACTGGGGGACCCAGCACTCAGACTGGGACACCCAGCACTCAGACTGGGACACCCAGCACTCAGACTGGGGGACCCACCACTCAGATTGGGGGACCCAGCATTCAGACTGGGGGACCCAGCACTCAGATTGGGGGACCCAGCACTCAGATTGGGGGACCCAGCACTCAGACTGGGGGACCCAGCACTCAGATTGGGGGACCCACCACTCAGACTGGGACACCCACCACTCAGACTGGGACACCCACCACTCAGACTGGGGGACCCAGCACTCAGATTGGGGGACCCAGCACTCAGACTGGGGGACCCAGCACTCAGACTGGGACACCCACCACTCAGACTGGGACACCCAGCACTCAGACTGGGACACCCACCACTCAGACTGGGGGACCCAGCACTCAGACTGGGACACCCACCACTCAGACTGGGGGACCCACCACTCAGACTGGGGGACCCAGCACTCAGATTGGGGGACCCAGCACTCAGACTGGGGGACCCACCACTCAGACTGGGGGACCCAGCACTCAGACTGGGACACCCACCACTCAGACTGGGGGACCCAGCACTCAGACTGGGGGACCCAGCACTCAGACTGGGACACCCACCACTCAGACTGGGGGACCCAGCACTCAGACTGGGGGACCCACCACTCAGACTGGGGGACCCACCACTCAGACTGGGACACCCACCACTCAGACTGGGGGACCCACCACTCAGACTGGGGGACCCAGCACTCAGACTGGGGGACCCACCACTCAGACTGGGGGACCCAGCACTCAGACTGGGGGACCCAGCACTCAGATTGGGGGACCCACCACTCAGACTGGGGGACCCAGCACTCAGACTGGGACACCCACCACTCAGACTGGGGGACCCAGCACTCAGACTGGGACACCCAGCACTCAGACTGGGGGACCCAGCACTCAGATTGGGGGACCCAGCACTCAGACTGGGACACCCACCACTCAGACTGGGGGACCCAGCACTCAGACTGGGACACCCAGCACTCAGACTGGGGGACCCACCACTCAGACTGGGGGACCCAGCATTCAGACTGGGGGACCCAGCACTCAGACTGGGGGACCCACCACTCAGACTGGGGGACCCACCACTCAGATTGGGGGACCCAGCATTCAGACTGGGGGACCCAGCACTCAGACTGGGGGACCCACCACTCAGATTGGGGGACCCAGCACTCAGACTGGGGGACCCACCACTCAGACTGGGGGACCCAGCACTCAGATTGGGGGACCCACCACTCAGACTGGGGGACCCAGCACTCAGATTGGGGGACCCAGCATTCAGACTGGGGGACCCAGCACTCAGATTGGGGGACCCAGCACTCAGACTGGGGGACCCAGCACTCAGATTGGGGGACCCACCACTCAGACTGGAGGACCCAGCACTCAGACTGGGACACCCACCACTCAGACTGGGACGCCCACCACTCAGACTGGGGGACCCAGCACTCAGATTGGGGGACCCAGCACTCAGACTGGGACACCCACCACTCAGACTGGGGGACCCAGCACTCAGACTGGGACACCCAGCACTCAGACTGGGGGACCCACCACTCAGACTGGGGGACCCAGCATTCAGACTGGGGGACCCAGCACTCAGATTGGGGGACCCACCACTCAGACTGGGGGACCCAGCACTCAGATTGGGGGACCCAGCATTCAGACTGGGGGACCCACCACTCAGACTGGGACACCCAGCACTCAGACTGGGGGACCCAGCACTCAGACTGGGACACCCAGCACTCAGACTGGGGGACCCAGCACTCAGACTGGGACACCCAGCACTCAGATTGGGGGACCCAGCACTCAGATTGGGGGACCCAGCACTCAGACTGGGGGACCCACCACTCAGACTGGGGGACCCACCACTCAGATTGGGGGACCCACCACTCAGACTGGGGGACCCAGCACTCAGACTGGGACACCCACCACTCAGACTGGGACACCCACCACTCAGACTGGGGGACCCAGCACTCAGACTGGGGGACCCAGCACTCAGACTGGGACACCCAGCACTCAGACTGGGGGACCCACCACTCAGACTGGGGGACCCAGCACTCAGACTGGGGGACCCAGCACTCAGATTGGGGGACCCAGCACTCAGACTGGGGGACCCAGCACTCAGACTGGGGGACCCAGCACTCAGACTGGGACACCCAGCACTCAGACTGGGGGACCCACCACTCAGACTGGGGGACCCAGCATTCAGACTGGGGGACCCAGCACTCAGACTGGGGGACCCACCACTCAGACTGGGGGACCCACCACTCAGATTGGGGGACCCAGCATTCAGACTGGGGGACCCAGCACTCAGACTGGGGGACCCACCACTCAGATTGGGGGACCCAGCACTCAGACTGGGGGACCCACCACTCAGACTGGGGGACCCAGCACTCAGATTGGGGGACCCACCACTCAGACTGGGGGACCCAGCACTCAGATTGGGGGACCCAGCATTCAGACTGGGGGACCCAGCACTCAGATTGGGGGACCCAGCACTCAGACTGGGGGACCCAGCACTCAGATTGGGGGACCCACCACTCAGACTGGAGGACCCAGCACTCAGACTGGGACACCCACCACTCAGACTGGGACGCCCACCACTCAGACTGGGGGACCCAGCACTCAGATTGGGGGACCCAGCACTCAGACTGGGACACCCACCACTCAGACTGGGGGACCCAGCACTCAGACTGGGACACCCAGCACTCAGACTGGGGGACCCACCACTCAGACTGGGGGACCCAGCATTCAGACTGGGGGACCCAGCACTCAGATTGGGGGACCCACCACTCAGACTGGGGGACCCAGCACTCAGATTGGGGGACCCAGCATTCAGACTGGGGGACCCACCACTCAGACTGGGACACCCAGCACTCAGACTGGGACACCCAGCACTCAGACTGGGGGACCCAGCACTCAGACTGGGACACCCAGCACTCAGACTGGGGGACCCAGCACTCAGACTGGGACACCCAGCACTCAGATTGGGGGACCCAGCACTCAGACTGGGGGACCCACCACTCAGACTGGGGGACCCACCACTCAGACTGGGGGACCCAGCACTCAGATTGGGGGACCCACCACTCAGACTGGGGGACCCAGCACTCAGATTGGGGGACCCAGCATTCAGACTGGGGGACCCAGCACTCAGACTGGGGGACCCACCACTCAGACTGGGGGACCCAGCACTCAGATTGGGGGACCCACCACTCAGACTGGGGGACCCACCACTCAGACTGGGGGACCCAGCACTCAGATTGGGGGACCCACCACTCAGACTGGGGGACCCAGCACTCAGACTGGGACACCCACCACTCAGACTGGGACACCCACCACTCAGACTGGGGGACCCAGCACTCAGACTGGGGGACCCAGCACTCAGACTGGGACACCCAGCACTCAGACTGGGGGACCCACCACTCAGACTGGGGGACCCAGCATTCAGACTGGGGGACCCAGCACTCAGACTGGGGGACCCAGCACTCAGATTGGGGGACCCAGCACTCAGACTGGGACACCCACCACTCAGACTGGGGGACCCAGCACTCAGACTGGGACACCCAGCACTCAGACTGGGGGACCCACCACTCAGACTGGGGGACCCAGCATTCAGACTGGGGGACCCAGCACTCAGACTGGGGGACCCACCACTCAGACTGGGGGACCCACCACTCAGATTGGGGGACCCAGCATTCAGACTGGGGGACCCAGCACTCAGACTGGGGGACCCACCACTCAGATTGGGGGACCCAGCACTCAGACTGGGGGACCCACCACTCAGACTGGGGGACCCAGCACTCAGATTGGGGGACCCACCACTCAGACTGGGGGACCCAGCACTCAGATTGGGGGACCCAGCACTCAGATTGGGGGACCCAGCACTCAGACTGGGACACCCACCACTCAGACTGGGATGCCCACCACTCAGACTGGGGGACCCAGCACTCAGATTGGGGGACCCAGCACTCAGACTGGGACACCCACCACTCAGACTGGGACACCCACCACTCAGACTGGGGGACCCAGCACTCAGACTGGGGGACCCAGCATTCAGACTGGGGGACCCAGCACTCAGACTGGGGGACCCACCACTCAGACTGGGGGACCCAGCACTCAGATTGGGGGACCCACCACTCAGACTGGGGGACCCAGCACTCAGATTGGGGGACCCAGCATTCAGACTGGGGGACCCACCACTCAGACTGGGGGACCCAGCACTCAGACTGGGACACCCAGCACTCAGACTGGGACACCCAGCACTCAGACTGGGGGACCCACCACTCAGATTGGGGGACCCAGCATTCAGACTGGGGGACCCAGCACTCAGATTGGGGGACCCAGCACTCAGACTGGGGGACCCACCACTCAGACTGGGGGACCCAGCACTCAGATTGGGGGACCCACCACTCAGACTGGGGGACCCAGCACTCAGATTGGGGGACCCAGCATTCAGACTGGGGGACCCAGCACTCAGACTGGGGGACCCACCACTCAGACTGGGGGACCCAGCACTCAGATTGGGGGACCCACCACTCAGACTGGGACACCCACCACTCAGACTGGGACACCCAGCACTCAGACTGGGACACCCACCACTCAGACTGGGGGACCCAGCACTCAGACTGGGACACCCACCACTCAGACTGGGGGACCCACCACTCAGACTGGGGGACCCAGCACTCAGATTGGGGGACCCAGCACTCAGACTGGGGGACCCACCACTCAGACTGGGGGACCCAGCACTCAGACTGGGGGACCCACCACTCAGACTGGGGGACCCACCACTCAGACTGGGACACCCACCACTCAGACTGGGGGACCCACCACTCAGACTGGGGGACCCACCACTCAGACTGGGACACCCACCACTCAGACTGGGGGACCCACCACTCAGACTGGGGGACCCAGCACTCAGACTGGGGGACCCAGCATTCAGACTGGGGGACCCAGCATTCACCACACTGAAAGTAAGAGACGTTGTGACAAGGTGATAAAACTCGTTCAAAATGTGAGGAACCGATTCCTGTTTTTATGTTGAATCTGGTTCCAAATCCCAACCCTCTGACAAGGCCTGTTTTTTGTGTTGTGCTTTTTCAGGGGACAAAAAGAAGATCAAATAAAGTGATGCATAGTTCTAGTAGATTATCAGCAAAAGGTGATGATTAGTATACGTTAAGTATAATTGCTTTACATCCTGTTGAATCATATCACACCAAATCACTTTGTATTGCATTGTGTAGAATTGAATCTCTATCAAATTAATATCAAATCGTATCGAATCGGGAACATGGTGAATCAGATCGGATCGGATCTAAGCTATGTATACAAGATTCTTAAATTTGCTGTGTTGTTAAAGTGTCACAGAAATGTTTAAAACCTGCTGGTTAGGAAGGTTTTATATGAACTCAAACATGGATGTTACCTGACCACCGTTCATCATTTTATGTGTTGTTTTTATTTATAAATACTGACTTTCTGAGGTGTCCCATACTGGAAATTGGCCGAATAATGGGAATGATCGTTGACTAACGTGAATTCATCATAATGGTCGATGAATAACTCATAACATGTTAGATGAGTTTATATTATTAGCCTCTGTGTGGGAAAAACACAGGAAATTCAAGCAGGAATGTAATAGTATCCGTACAACAGCAGTGGAATACATACATAGTCGAAAGTAAAAAAAGTCAACGGATGTGTATTTTTTTTAGACAGGTTTTATGGAATCAGGTTTTTTCTACTGCTGAGTGCAGAGCAGACAATGAATAGATTTAATGAACCTCAAGGAGACAATATTTATCGAAACCTGATGAGGACAGCTGCAGAGCATCTGTGATCATTGTCAGTATGACTGAGTCCTCAAATACACAGTGAAACAGGATTCATGGTTAACACACGAATGTTCATGAGGGCGGCTTTAAGAAGAGGGTGAGCGGTCAAATAATTCATTATACACGTGCAAATATGTGTGTGTGTGTGTGTGTGTGTGTGTGTGTTATTTTTATTGTTATAGTATGTGAAGCACTTTGTGCTGCAACCTTGTATGAAAAGTGTTGTATTAATAAAGTTTGATTTGATTCTCATAATTATTATTGATGGCCGATTATTTATAGTATTCTAGTTATGATTGTTGTTATGATAAGTAACAATATTTCTATTATGTTATTATTGCTCGTAATATTGTTTTACTGCATTTATTTTTTTAATATTTGAAACAAAGAGTTATACATGAGATGATCCTGACAGCTGAAAGCTCTGCCTCCCATTGTACTTTTAGAAAACTGTCAACCCCCATCCTGTCAGCGCTCTCTCCTCCACAAACACACAAAACCAACATGGTTTTAAATCCCACATGAACCACAGTGGAGAGGAAACCTCAGAGGCCCGACTGTCTTCCTCCACCGGCTGAAGACCGAAGAGCTCAGAGGAACAACAAACATTGGACACTTTCGAAGAAGTAAAATTAGAACAAACCCAGAATACTCCTGGTCCATCTCCGTCATGTGGAATTAGAGTCATCAAGTACTTCGGTCTTGACAGATATTTGTATGATTATACTCTATTTCTGCTCCATGTCAGAGTTTTCTTCACAGAAAAGAGGAGAATGTCACTGTGTTGGATCCTCAGACCATGAAAAGCATGAAAGGAGACCACCAGAGGACAGACAAACAACAATTTGACGTCGTCAACAAGCAACGTCTCCTGAGAGCAAACAGCGTGGTTGGATGTTGGTTTGGATGCTCGACGCTGGTATTTACATGTTCTTCCCTCACATTTACAGACCAAGCAATCTGAAGCGGTTGCTGTGGAAACAGCGGAAGCTCACATCAACATAGCGCTGCCCTTATGATGCAGAGGTTCAGAAGTGGACGTGGATCATAAAACTTAAAAAATAAAAAATATAAAATTACACTGTCAAGTTGCAGTGAAGCTCTACTATTGATTAGTTCAGACGTAACCTGCAGCTCTGTTGTTGTTTCCATTTCTAGAGTCTGACAGTTGTTAGTAGGAAGTCTAATTACAGAAGTAACTTGCTCGTATGTGTGCTTCAGGTCAACTATGAACAAATGCAGACCAGTAATGTCCCCGAGAGGATCAGTATCATTTGTTTCTTTTATTCTTTCAATGTCCGAACAAAAATAGATTTTGTATGACTGATAGAAATTTCCTCCAAACCACATTTTGAAGCCCGCCTAACGAACCCATGAAAACAAGTTGCCAGAATCACAAGAAAACAGCTTTGATTGTTTTTGCAGTTCATTTATCTTCGCTGAGGACTTTAATTACACAGAGCAAACTACAAATGTCTGAATTCATCACTGAATGAATGGATCAAACACAAAGTTCATTGCTTAACTTTTTATTTGCTTCTGCTGGCATGAAGAGATCAACGTAAGACGTCCTTCTACATGAACTAATAATGAATAATGATATCATGCTTCTTTTTAAATGCCCTATATTAGCTGCAGTAAATCAATCAGTGTGTACGATCAAGTACAGAATCAGCATAAAGGAGTTGGTGAAGTGCAGCATTCGGCTCCACCAGCTGATCACACGCCACAACCTGACAAGTAGGAGCTCAAGTCCTGGCCCTGGCAGCGGTTCCTCCAGGCCACCCTGAAACCACAACCAAGTGCTGTTTATTCCTCCACACATGAGGGTTAACGTGGTGAGTCCATCCCATGTTCAGGTCTTACCAGGCGCCGATGCCGTTGGGATCCCTCACCACACGTTTGGCACAGTTGATCGCCACGGAAACGTTGTCGCTGAGAAGCTCTGTCATTAAAACAGAAAAATGAAAATGTGAAATACACTGTATTCCAGCGAAGGGACTTTGATGGGGGGGGGGGGGGGGAGTAAAGTGGTGATTTGCTGGGTTTTTAAAGAAAACTGATCAAATGTCAAACAGATAATAACCTAATTGCTCATTTCTATACGTCTATGGATCATTTCTATTTGGTTCATGAGGTGAGCGAAGCAGAGATTCACCTATTTCTTCATACTATGGTTACACTGCAACAAAGAGCAGCACAAATATAAGATACAAACACTATTTTAAAGTATAACCTTCAATCTAAATTTCATTTGCTTGAACTTACTTGCTGCATAGACGGATCATTTCCCTGGTTTTAAGTCATTTTCTTCTCAAATTGAGGACTACAAATGAGTATACTTTTTAAACTTGGGAAGAAGTTGTCACGCTGCTCAGAGGCGGAGTCACGTTCAGTCTAAATGGCCTGTTAAACTGAGACGGCATGGGGTCATAGAGCAGGTGGAAATAGTGGACGTTTGGTGATTGTTTACTGACCACTGCACTGGATGTTGCAGCCGTTGGATGAAGAAGGGCCGCCATCATTGCACCAGTAACGGCTGTTGATCTGGAAGATTCCATAGTCTGTGCTGCCGTCGCTGTTGTGGTTCGTAGCATCAGTGTTGTAGTGGGACTCCCATTGAGACAGGCACACCCCTGCAGAAGAAGAACGCTGCATTGAGCATCAAATGTAACATGAGCTTGAGTTGCGTCTTACGTTGAATCGTGAGTGAAGCTCAGTTCGGCGGATTGAGAAGCGTCTTGAACATCCTTGATACAATAACCTCAGACATTGATTTTATCTCTGTGCCTGATCGCAGCTGGTTCTTTGTGCTGGATTCCTGCACACTTTGTCAAATACTACAAATCTTTCTATTTGACTTTCAGCATGAACACCGCTGCTCACTGCGGACACCGACACGTACACCCAACCCCTGTGAGAATAAGTCCCACCAGTTCTTTAAATCGTACCAAGAGAAAAAAGTGTTTATTCTCAGTCCTGGACGCTGGTCAGGAGCAGAAACTGTCTGACGTCGCCAGCATACAAACTCCTGAGCTCCCACGGTCAACAGGTTCATTTCTCAGAATAGTAAACCTTTCATTTTTCCTGCTATTGTATGTTGGTGAGCAGGCTGATGGTCTTTTTCAGAGGCAGAGAGTATCAATAAAGATCTGTACACCAGCCCATTGAATTTACACACAATAAAGTAACCCAACACCTATAAAGTAATGTACAATTACAAAGAGCAGATGAATCATTCCTAAAACAGGAAGAAAAAAAAACAGAATCCAGAAAATATGTGAGGCTGTTTGGTAGAACAGATTCTGTTTGTACTTTCACTTCAGTGGAATTTGTCAAGGCTTTCAGTTTCACTTCCTCTCCGATGACATGAGACTTGCATGTGACACAAACAGAATCCTGTTTGAGTTGTTTGTACTCACAGTCGGCCAGGCTGACTCCTCGGTAGCCATCCATCCCGGCCCTCTTCAACACCTTGGCCCAGTCACATCGATCGAACACTTTGGCGCTGCTCACCGCCACCAGCAGCAGGAACACCAGACTCCGACTGACCATCTTTGCAGAGCGTTCCCCAAAGAGACTGAAAACCAAAACGTGTTGAGCAGGTGTAAAGCTGCAGGACAGATGCTTCCTCTTCAGCTCGGCCGCCTCTTTTATACTGCAGGCACCGCCCTGACAACCAACTTTACTCAATACCAAAAAAGGTGTATCAAACATGCTTCGCCCGCCTCCATCTCCAGATAACAGTTTGTTCAATCTCCTCACGCTGGGTCGTGGGGACGTATGTTCTAGCAGGGCACAGGCACTCCATTCGTGGCTCAAATACTTCTCCTCCACATACAACTATGGCTATATTGACAATTTTACTTTATTCTGATTCTGCTCCTCCTGCTATCACTCTGACGGGCTTCACATCAACTCACTTGGAAACTGTATTTTAACAGCCAACACGGTGTATGCCGTTCATTCCCATAATCCGTATTGACTGCCTGCATCCACTGATTCCTCACCACCTGCCACCCCTCCCAAGCCCCCCACACCTTTGTCCCTCCGCCCCAGTAGCCCCCGCTCTCCACCCCAGCACACTGTCCCAGTCATCACCAGGCTTCGCCCCTTCGGACATTCTCCCTCATCTTCCCCGTTTTCTAGTGAACTCAGATCTGAGTTTAACTGTAATTCATATGATAACGGACTTGGATCTCATCTTTGTACATGATTCACCTATTCTAGTTTGTCACCTTAAACATGGCGCTTTTAAATGTCCGCTCTCTGCTGAACAAGACTTTTATTATGAATGACCTGATTTTGGACCATAAACTTGATTGTTTATTCTTAACAGAAACTCGACTGGGTGCAGAAGCTGCAGTTGTTCTCAAAGACGTCTCACCACCTAATTTTAACTTCACTTATTCTCCAAGGAGTGGCAAAAAGGGAAGCGGCACTTCTCTAATAAACTCATCAACTCTTGCCGTCAAACCGATTTTATTTGATAATTTTACCACCTTCAAATACAATGCAATTGTTTTTAGCAGCCCTGACATTTTATGTGTCACAATCTATAGACCCCCCCAAAAAGTGCAAGCCTTTTATTCACGAGTTCTCAGAGTTTTTATCGACGAGACATAACTCATATGAACGAATAATTTTAGCCAGTGATTTTAATCTTCATGTAGATAATATTTTAGATCCTCTTGTGAATGAATTTCTAAACACACTTAAATACATGGCTTTTACTCAGCGTGTCACACAGCCCACCCACGATAGAGGACACACCCTGGACCTGGTCATCACATGTGGCCTGTCCACTGGTGTGTCCTCTGTCCTGGACTTGGCCGTCTCTGACCACGACTGCGTGTTTTTTAAAATCACCGGTTTTATCCAGTGTGAGACCTCATAGAGAACTGTGATGAAGCACCACCTGACCCCTGAAGTGGCTGCAAGTTTTATTGATGTTTTAGATAAACACCCTCCCATGGTTTTACCTGCACCCTGGGATTTTATTGTTGATGATTTTAACAGTAGGCTTCAATCTGCTCTTGACCTGTGTTGGAATTCGTACCCGTGTTCCCCTGAATTCCTGCGTGTTCGTTTGATCCGGGAGAGGCAGAAAGAGAGCGTTAATTTCTTCAATAGTGAATTTAATAATCACACAGACAAGAGATTACAAAAATGCATATCAGATTATACAATGCTACAAAATTCCATATATCAGAGATTACATTATACGAGCTCGGACCGTTCTTCCTTGCAGACCCAAGTATATCGGCTGGGTCTACAGTGAAGAAAGGCCTTGCTGTAACGCGTGGTTCATATTTATACATTTTGCATATGACACCTCACCCTCACATTGGTCCGTTCCTCGTGATGTATGCGTTGCTATGGTGAAGTTGTTATTCCTTTGTCTCCAAAACTGACCTCTTATCTGTTCCAACCTTACCTTCAAGCATGTTTTTGCAACGTGGAGCGCTGAGGAGACATCGCCAACCAACTAGGGAAGTCCTTGAACATTTTGTTTTTCCCAACTTGAGCAGTGGGAGGAATCCCAGCTGTGTAGGAAGATAACTGTGTTCAGTTGTCCCACAGAAATCAAATGTTTAACTTGTATATTCCTTCACCTGGTTGCGCCTCTAAAATTAAATGTACACCCTAAACCCACGCCTCCGTGGAGAAATGAGGAACTCAAAAAACAAAAGAGAAATTGCAGGGTAGTGGAAAGAATGTGGAGGAAAAATAAAATTACAATCAATAACCAAATTTACACTGAACAGTTGAAAACATACAATAAAGCAATTATTAATTTATTTATGTATTTATTTGAGCAGTACACATTCTGCTCAAAAGCAGTGGGCTGAAGCAAGAAGCTAATGAGCGCCCATCCCCAAACGCAGAGCAACAAAAAGTACATTCCACACTAGAATAGAAAGAACAAAACGTCAACAACAACAAAACATGAACAAAAAAGAACCTCCCACATTTCAAACGACCATATCAACACGGACCAAACTTACGACACACACTCACACACACATGCACATATACGTTGGTCCTACTTCTCCCCCTAATGCATTTCTTCTTCTCTCTATGTTTCAAATATATGTTGTTTGTATTTATATTTGAACAGGTTGATGTTTGGACATTGTTTCAACTCCATCTCCAATTTGTTCCACAATCGTTCACCATGAACTGTCCGGCTAAAACTTTTCAGGGTTGTGTTTATGTTTCTGAGTCCTAAAGTTTAATTTATCACGTATTTCATAACGACCAGTATGATCTGGGAACCTTCTTTGTATTTGGCTTGGTAGCAATCTGTAACTTGCTTTATATAACATCTGTACTGCTTGGAACTCAACAATGTCATTAAACTTCATGATTTTTGATTTTAAAAATAACGAGTTTGTGTGGTCCAAAAACCAACTTTATGAATGAATGGAATAGCTCTTTTTTGTAACATTACTATTGGTTTTACTGTGTTTTTATAAGTACTACCCCAAACCACAGTACAATAATATAAATAGGGCAAAATCAGAGAACAGTATAAGGTGTGTAAAGCTTTGATATTTAAAATGTGCTTTGCTTTTGCTATTATTGCAATGTTTCTTGAGATTTCCGTAGATATATATTTGATGGGGGATTTCCAAGTAATCTTATCATCTATAATAACTCCAAGGAATGTGATTTCATGCACCCGCTCTATAACAACACCCTCTATCTGAACTGCTTCCTGCGAATTGGAATTACAGTTGCCGAATATCATCATTTTGCTTTTACTCAGAATTAGAGATCATTTGTTTTGTTTGAACCACTTGAACCACAACTAGAAAGTCAAGAAATACATACTTCACCAAAATCATATGGGACAATAACAATAATAGAAGAGTAATTTTTTCCACCATAGACAACCTTCTTAACCATGATCCCAAAGCATTCAGTGACACTCCCTCAGATTCTCTCTGCCAGGAGTTTACTGACCACTTCAGGGGGAAGATGGACACTATTAGATGTAACTTTTCATCATCTCAGCATTGTATTGTTTTAAGTGCTTCTCAGGGTCTATCGCTACCAGAGGACACATGGCACACTTTTGTCCTGGGTAGTGCTGAGACACTTGATCAAGTTTTCTCCTCAGTGAGGCCCACCACATGTCTCTAAGACCCGGTCCCAACCTCGTTGTTTAAAACATGTTATGGATCTTTTAGGGACGAGCTTTTAAACATGCTGAATTGCTCTCTGCAGACGGGGGTCTTCCCTGCTGCCTTTAAAGGGGCGGTGGTGAGGCCCCTGCTGGAGAAGAGCAATTTAAATGTTGATGATTTCAACAATTTTTGACGGGGATCTAACTTGCCATTTTTAAGTAAAATCTTAGAAAAACTTGTTTTTCTGGCTTCGGACGCACAACAACCAAAAAAACCTAAACTGGTTAACAAAACAACTATAGTGCTGTGTGTCATCTGCACAGTTATAATAAGAAATGTCCTAACGTTCCAGAGTTAGCATCTACATGGTAAATAAAACAACCTCAGATGGAGCCTTGAGGAACCCCATAAGTGATTCTCATACACTCGGATTCATAATTAGCTATTGAACAAAGCGAATAGTCCCCCATCTTGAAATTAAACTTTAAACCAAATTGATGCAATGGCAGGAATTGCCAAACATTTTCAGGTTGTTCCAGCAGCATGTTGACAGTTGTGTCAAAAGCAGAACGAAGATCCAGTAATACTAAAACTGAAACTCTTGGGGTGCCTCTGCTCACATAGATGACTTGCATCCCTTTCACAAGAGCTGTTTTCGTGCTGTGGTTTGACCTCCAGACTGGAAAACCTTGACGTTATTTATTTTGTGCCAGAAAAGCATTATTGTATATAAACTGCCTTTTCAATAATCTTATATAAGACAGGCTTCCTATGGGCCTGTACTTATTAAACACATTAGAGCTTCTGGAAAAATGCCTGTATGAAGAGAGCTGTTGACTATCTGTAGTACATCTGGAGCTAAACAGTTAAAAACACCTTTCAAAATCTTTTGTGGGCTTTTCTCTACACCACAGACTGCTTTAGCTCTGACTGGCGCTATGCTATCAATGATGTTTGTGAATGTCTGGATGAAGTCAGGGGCTGAAGTCAGGGCCTGTAGGCCTTCTGTGAAGGTCTGTGAAGAAATTAGCATTAGCCAACACATAGTTGTGTTGATTTAATAGCAGTTTTGTCAACCTACAATGGCTAAATAAGAAGAGAAAGAGATTTGGTTGCAGATTTATTGTGAAATCCATTTTCAAGACAGACTTTTGAACAGGTCATTGAACGCACTGCAGCACTCCGAGTGCACGGAGGTCTGATGCAAGTTACTTGTGCACTACAACCACCTCCACAGCAGCATTCTGGGCTATTTGCCCGACACACATTTCAAGACAATGACCTTCTGGACCCCCAGAAGTTGAACTGCTTTTTATGCAGCAGTAGAAGGAGAGTTGTGCTCTCCAGATGTTTGTAATCAGTAAAGGCTACAGGAATATCTATATGTGATTCAACTGCTCTTTATACTGCATTTCTGCATTAAAACATGGTTTTTATAGCAACAAAAATGTTATTGAGAGGTGGATTGATTCAGAATAAACACTAGTGAGGTCTGATGTCTGAGTGTTTTCATCAGTGTGATGTTTCCTGATCAACTCTTGTTGACTGCTTTAAATAAAGCAGAGTAGCGGTCAGAAACAGCCACATCTTTCACCACCACGTCATTAATGTTTAGACTTTTTTATGTTGGAAAAGTCAGAAAATGTTCAAAGATGTTCAGAAGTTCTTGAGCACTGTAGTCTTCAGGATGATCACAATTAATATTAAAATCAGCCATTATAACAACAGTCATAATGAAAACATACAGCAGAGAGTTTGTGAAAGATATCAAAGAAGTTTGTTCTGTAGACGGTTGCTACTCCACCTCCTTTCTTCAACACCTTGACCTCACCGAGAAGCTGAAGTGTGGAGGAGCTGATCAACAAGTTGCTGTTGTTTTCATTTAACCAGGTTTGTGTTATTTAACCGAAATATAATCAGTGATTAAAAGTGACTTACCTGACAGAGAGCCAATATTTAGTAAACCAGATTGTAGCATAACGTGATCGCGACTGGATTCAGGCTGAGGCTGACGCACCGCTGTGGTGAGATTAGTTAGAGAAACTGTATGTTTGTTCTTCCTGATAGGGTTTCGACCAAGCGGTTTGAAATCACTAGTCTGTTGAACAAAGCAGCAGGGGGTCTCTGTGTTCCCTGCTGCTTCTCTAAAGGAAGCTGCCTTCAACCTTTAGTGGTTAAAAACTGCTTCAGCTGACTGAGGTTCAATGTCGCTGCTTTGACAAACTCCCTCACAGGTGAGGTTTGGGGGGGGGGGGGTTGTGGACTGGAACAGAGACGTCCTTCTCACTGATCTGGAGCAGAGGTTCACAGGAGAGGGGGGAGATGGAAGCTGTCTCCATGTTTACACTGTTTACACTGCCCACCTTGTTGCCAATCGTCCTGCTCCAGCTGGACTGAGTTATCCCGAGGGCTTGATGCATGTGGACACCGACCAGTCTGGATCCAGTGACGTCTCCAGGAATACAGGCTGAAGTGTTCAGGGTTTAACGTATTCTGTTGTCTCAAAAGATGTCCCACTGGGGCAATAAAGCTTTTGATGAAAAAGAGATGACACTTTTCCATTTTGATGTTTCACTTAAAACAAACAAATTTCTACTTGATTCCAGTCTGTTCTTTCAAATAAAAGTTACTTCTGCTGCTCCTTGAAGGAGTTTCTTTGTAGGAAAAGTCAGAATAAATCATTTGTCTTGTTAGAAACTGTTAGATAAATAGCTTGACTCGTATTAACTGGTTAAAACCGATTACAGTATTATTCCAGTATATAGGAATTTAAGCACTATTATTGATTTCATTCTTTTACATTTGAGATCCAATATGCAATAAATAGTCAGATCCGTGTGATTATAATATTTTATCAGGACTATTGCTTTTTTCTCCACGCAGGCACAGGACGGTTTATAAAGGGTTAATCAGTAATAGGGCCTGAAGTGAATGTGACTTCTCATATTTAGGGACCTCGCGAAAGCAACGGCTGGTCCCTTTTGTAATTCATACGGCGCCGGGCACCCATACGGTCACTCTCATGACCCGCACTGACCTCTCAGAGTGGCTGCGCGCCCGTTCTTTCTTTAAGCATTTATTAACATGCCATTTAACATGCAAGTCTTTGTTAAAAAAAAAAAAGAAAAGCATAATACAAAAACGATCATATTGTTATGTGTGAAAACCCGGCGAGTGATGATCATTACAGACGGACTACGCCTTCCTCAGTGGAACGCACTGGAAGCATATCCAAGACGGCATCCCGCTGTTTTAATGCCTATGGCAGAGAAACCCTTCCAAGATGGCGTCGCGCGTCAAGCTTGGAGCATTGGGAGACTCATCCAAGATGGCGTTACGCCGCGACCGCCTTGAACGTCGGAAAGTGCGCCAATTTCCCACTGGCAGTGAATGCGGCTGGCGCTGTCCAGTGACTAGTCCCGTCATTCTCAGCTCTGCACTCGGTAAGTGAACACCTTCAGCCGAATGGTCCGAAGCACGGCAGTGTTTTAGCTTCATATATCACCGTGCAGCGGTGGTCCACTGACTCCAGAGAAGTTATCTTGTGTCTGGAAGGTGATTGTGTGTGATGAGGAGGATAATCCTCTAAAAACCGTGTATTTCATGACGCGAACTACGAGCTAGCAGCTAACTTCTGCTCACAGGCTAATTAAAAAAAACAACTGTTCAGATGGTATAAAGTCAAGTTTCAGCTTCATTACAAGCTTTCATTGCTGTTTTTAGTTGTCAGCTCTAATTGTCAGCTGTTCTTGCCAGCATCTGTCATGAGCTGCTATTGCTAATGTCCCTCTGACATGAACTGGTTTAAATGTAGAGAAGTTTGGAGGTGATTTATCTGTTTTATGCCCCAAAAAAGCTCAATTCGTGTCTTTCTCTGCCTGTGTGCTGGCCGGATTGGTGTGTGTGTGTGTGTGTGTGTCTGTGTGTCTGTGTGTGTGTGTGTGTGTGTGTGTGTGTGTGTGTGTGTGTGTGTGTGTGTGTGTGTGTGTGTGTGTGTGTGTGTGTTACAAAGTAATGTAACTGAAAGTGATGCTTGAACCAATAATACAGTAGAACCTCTGACATTTATACACGTTTGTCCGAATGAGCAGAAATTTGGTAGGTGGCCTAATGGGGACGCTGTGGTCACGAATCACTAGCTAATTAGCTGGTTTTGATGCCGTTTTTTCAAAATAAAAGTCATTAAAAAACTTAAAAAATGATCATTAACTGGTCCAGAGGATCGTGCCCACCCCGACAGGCTTGAACGAGGTCCCGGCCAACGCTGCTTGCAGCTTTAATTTTTAGTTGGTTTTGCAAAAATATTAATAATTTTGATCACATTTATTCTGCACCACAACAAAACAAACTTTAAAGTTTTAATTTAAATGTTATAATGACACTATTTCACTGGTCCAGCCCACTTAAGATGAAATGGGGCTGTATGTGGCCCCTGCTGTAAACGGATGAATCATTAATTTAATAGTTCATTTTAATTATATTGAATTGATTGAAAATAGTTTATTTGTTGAGGGTTAAATGACTTCTGATTGCTTGTTTGATTTTACTGTGTGACCTCTTTTTAGCGACCCCCAGTGGTCAATATGCGTAAGGGCATGAATTCCAATGGTGCGTTTAAAGACTCGTAAAATATCAATAGGAACTTCAAAGCTTGTTTCCCCCCAATGTATGTCGCTAATAACGTGAATTATCACCTTCATTTAGAAGTGATCTACTTGTTCTTACATGGCAGAGTTTGCCATTTTGGAATAACACACACATTTGAGCCGCTGTCTGTGTTGGGTTATTTATTTGTTTGCTCGCCGGCCCTTTTAGCAGCAGGCTAGCCGGGGAGCTAATGTCGGGGAGGCTGGAGGGTGTGGGCCGGAGGAGCGGCTCGGTTGAACCGTCTGCGCTCATTAAACGCTTCAGCTTGATTAGAAAAAAAAAAAAGAAGATGAAGAAAAATAAAACTAGAAAATTCCCGTGGAAATTTGATTGTGCCTGAAAATAAAATGCTCTGAAGTAGACGCCTGACCGTATGACGCTTGGGGGTTTTCAGCGTTGTCCAGCACACCGGGGGTTGTAGGTTATGGGTTCTCGTCCGGCTGTGACCTAAACTTTTTCAAAGATTTATTAAAAAAAATATATATATTCAAGTCACCTGGAATTTGCAGAGTAACAATGCCACTATGATTTACTGGCAGAGTAATCTCTCACCCCAATCATTTATTAACACATCAACTCTTTTCAGTGAGCATGACAATGACAGACTAAAACTCTGACTTCTGAATTATACTTTGTGGACACGTAACTTTGACTGGCCCTATTAATCACAATGCTGATTCTACCCATGAATATCCAGAAATCAATATCAGGCATTGATGTGTCCCATAAAGATAACAGGAAAGGAGTCAAACTGGCAACTCGGTCATGATCATTGATTATTTTTCAGTAAATGAAGCTCCGTCCTCTAATTTTTTCTTCATGTTCTCATTCCAGAGTGTCTTTGAGAAAAATCATCTTGGACCTGCAAGAGAGCCGGAGGACGACACCACCTGTGAAGGTCCTCTGTGTGGCCACACATCAGAGGCAGTGTGTTTCCACATGGACCGGCAGCAATTTTGAAGTGACTGCGGGCGTGACCAGAAAAAAATACAATTGCACAACAGTCACTCTTTATGAGCAGTGGGCTCACAAAGTGAAGGTGGGGGAGACGTATTTCCTCAGGGGATCCACCCTGAGGGGAGATGCTCCCCCACTGCACATCAACATCAGTGGGGCCACACAGTTTTCTAGTACAGCGCCACTCGTGTCAGAGGCTCGGGTTGTGGAGGAAGCACGCGTTTTACTTCACCCTCATTCACCCACCACACCTCTACCTGCCCGTCAAGGCCGTACGGGCCTCGTGACCGTGGAGGGGGAAGTGGTACAGGTATTCATTTCTTCAGCAAGCAGCGTTAACACGCCTCAATGAACCTGAATATTCACTGCTGACATTACGTCTCTTCTTCTGCAGATCTTCGTACAAAACTGGTGAGGGGCGGAGGAGGACGGGGAGGATCCCTCTCTGCAAACTGTCACTGAAGAAGGTGTGTCACACACATGCTTCCAGTTCAATTCACTACCGACTGGTTAGTGGACACTAACCGGGATGGACAGAAGAAACTCACACACACACACACACAGAGTGAGACAGATGTCTTGTATGTCCACGTCTCAGCTATGTTCCTTCCACAGGATGGGACCGTCGTCAGCGTGGCTCTTTGGCGAGAGGCCGTCCTCCATCCTGTGAAGCTGGTAGACGTGGTCATTGGGACACATGAAGGTCGTCAACGACGACTGCGGCTTCCAGCTGCACACCACTAACTTCACCACTTTCAAGGTCCTTCTCTCTTCCATGTTTTCTACTGTATTTGGTCACTTCTCTTTCAAAGTGGCCACTAGTTTGTGCCGTCATCGTCCAACAGGATGTGGGCCAGCGCTCCGTCCTGGAGGTGGTGGGGTCGACACCATCAGAAGGAGACAACGTGGTCCTTCTTCTGACAGAAGGTGGAGATGTCGTGTTTATAAAGACATCTGGGACCCGTGATACCAAGGGGGTGTCACCATGGATATAAAATCGGTTTAATGATTTCACCATCACCAACTTTTGTCATTTGTTGTCTTTTTGTTTAGTTTTTTTTCCCGTGTATTATGTTTTCATTCGATTCAGCTGGTGAATGTTGCAGACGAGTACAAAAACACAGACGGAGACAAAAATTCAACCAAATAGCTTTGCTCCCTGCTGGTTTCTCCTCTGATGTTCTACACCACAGTTCCCAGTCCTGCTGTTGATGGACCCTCTGCACTGGTTGAAACCTTTTCTCAAGCATTTCAAACATCACTTTTTTCACACTTTTTCTTACACTTTAAACTTCCAGTATTAAACCTTTTTTCTTTTGTGTATATGCCTTAAATAGTTATATTGAATAGAATAAACTCAAAATGGAAGATATGCTTGTTATTGGTGTGTACATAAGGGCTCTCTCTCTTTCTCTCTCTTTTGTTCTTTAAGCATTTATTAACATGCAAGTCTTTGTAATAAAAAGCATAATACAATAACGCTCAATGTTATGTGTGAAAACACAACAATATGAGGATAATGGGGACGCTGCGGTCACGAATCACTAGCTAATTAGCTGGTTTTGATGCCGTTTTTTTCCAAAGAAGTCATTAAAAAAAAAAAAAAAAACGTAAAAAATGATCACTAAGCGGTCTAGAGGATCGTGGCCCCCGACAGGCTTGAGCGAGGTCCTGGCCAACGCTGCTTGCAGCTTTAATTCCTCTTTTTCTTTGTATGTGGGCAAAACACACAACATGAACAACCCTGTGAATATGTGTGTGTATTCACAGGGTATTTATATTCATTGATATAGATATAGATGTGTTCATTTGTGTGGACAGGGCCTCATTGTAAAGAAAGTAGAAAAAGCTGGAGGCTGCCACTAAATGTTTTCACATCATGAAGTGGATCAGATGTTATTTGCTGAACTTCTTCCTCTGTTTGGCTCAAAGGGTTAATTTTCTTCCTGTATTTCTTGCTGGTTATGGCTGATCATTTATTGCTTTAATGAACTTCCTTAAACCGTCAGTTCTTCTCGGGTTTTGTCAGTGTTGTGGCTCTTTGTGGAGATTTGGATGAATCAGCTTGTTTGGATGCCAAAAGTAAAAGAAAGTTATGAGTTGGACACAGTTGAGGGTTTTGATAGATTGTCCACTGGAGTTAAAAATGGGAAGACAAATAAGAGAAGCAGCTCAGTTTCTGTTCCTGCTGAGGAAGACAAAGTTAGGATGGGACTTTACTCAGTTGACACATCACACTGGGAAATAAAAGTGTTTTTTTCTTGGATTTTCTTTCTCTCAGCTATTATTTAAAAATACTGTGTAAATACAAAGTCACTGTTCACCCCCTAGGCTGAAAAAAGAGTTAATCACATTCACGATTAAAATTGGAACCAAAACATCTTCATACATGTCATTTTCTCTAACAATGACAAAAACCTTTGGTGGGAATCCAGTTGATCACATTTCTGTGAAGAGAATATTTGATCATGGCCAAGCACTTCCAGTCCAGAGCAGTGTAAGACAAACCAAGCACAAGGAGCTAAAGCGCTGTAACACAACAAAGAACACAAAGAAAAAGACCTGATGGAGCAGGAGGACGTCTCCTGGTGGAGATCTTTTTTGTATTATTGTAGTTTGTGTGACAAGTGGAGAAAACATGAGCTGCAATCCCCAGTGGACCCCCCTATTTGAATTCCTGGCTTCTTTTCAAGATAAAGGGCTGCTGTGTGGAAAACAATGGGACAAGTGTTGAAGTCCCTGTGTCTCCACACTGTCCTGTGGACGACAGGGTTGTCAGAGGAAGCCAAAGTCAAAGGCAACAAAGGTGAAAAGTTGTGGTTTCGCCATATGAAAGCATCAGTGAACAGTAATAATGATGGAGCCCCTCCACCCACACAACACTCAGGAGTGTCCAGTGGGCCTGAAGCCATAAATTCCATAATTTCCCTATATACTCAATCTGGGATCTAGAGCTCTAGAACCAGCAGAGGCCCAGCACACCTCGTCCCACTTGTCTCTCTCCTAGTGTGAGGCGCAGGATGGGAATTTCTGTCATTTTTCTGCCTGTCTTGCTGCTTCCAGTTCACCAGGGAGGAATTTGAAGAATATAGTGAAGAATGCAGTGAAGAACATATTTGTATACATACAGTGGGTTCAAAGAAAAAAGTTTGTTGATGGTTTTGTCAGGACACTGGGCAGGACAACAGACCCTCAACACACGTCAGACATCAGCATATTGTCAATTATTTTCAAATTTAGCAACAATTTCCAGGAAAAAAAAAAAGATGTTTTGCACTACATGGTTGCTTTGGTGGTGTCACAGCTGGGAGCCGGCGCGTGGAGCTAGAACCCAAAAGCAGACCTCAAGCAGGAAGTTGTTTGCAAACTGTAAATGTTTTATTGAGGGAACAGGGAAAGGGGAGCTGGAACGGTGACGGGACCCGGGGAGCCTCTTGGAACCGGGACGGGACCCGGGGGGAATCTCAGGGGGGCCTCTTGGGACGGAACCGGGACGGGGAACTTCTTGGAACCGGGACGGGACCCGGACGGGGAACTTCTTGGAACCGGGACGGGACCCGGACGGGGAACTTCTTGGAACCGGGACGGGACCCGGACGGGGAACTTCTTGGAACCGGGACGGGACCCGGACGGGGAACTGGGGAACTCTTGGAACCGGGACGGGACCCGGACGGGGAACTCTTGGAGCCGGGACGGGACCCGGACGGGGAACTTCTTGGAGCCGGCGTCGGAACAGAAACGGGAACGGGAACGGGAACCACCCCGGGGAGGACACTCACCCCCCGGGGAGGACAACACCGACTCACCTCCACTCGGAGTGAAGACTAGCAATCCTCTGGACCCGGACCCTCCTCCCTGCAGGGCTTAAGACTGCTTGACAATCAATTAGCTGATTGCCTGCAGGAGTGCCAGAGAGGATCCGGTGCTGGAGCGAGGTGTGTGACTCCTGACAGGTGGCTTGTTTTTATAGATTCCACTGGTCCTCCAAGAGATCATGTTGTAGAAAATGGAAGAAAACAACATTGCTGGAGTGTAAAATGAATATCTAGTGAGTTTGAATTGGAAGAAACACCAAAAACTTTCATTTCACAGGCGCTGATTTCAACTTCGTAGGAAGAAAATGTAAAGTTATTTTAAGTGGAAGTCTGCTCTGGAGAGACCTGCTTCATCTGGTGGGCTCAACGCACAGGGACCAAGAGAAAGCTCTGGAATCACTTGGAGCCAATGACAGAGCGGAGCCACACAGTGGCGCTGTTCACTCAGTATTCAGCCGCTACCGCAGTGTGACCCTCTCGTGTGCACAGGAAGCTTCTCTTGTCTCCATTGTGTGATGGTGTTTGCTATGAAATCACATTTAGAGTTGTGTGATTTCACTGTTAGCTGAAGGGTGAAGGGTGGAAAAAAATGTCATTTTAATTTACAGGTGTACAGGAGGATGTTCTTTTTCCGGGTGGATCATCAAGACTATTGGTCCTCCCACTTGTCAATCATTCTGGTGATATATTACGTCAGGCCGTCGTACGTCCTCGTCCCCGGGTAGCGTGGATCTATTAGTTTTCACTTTCTGCGCATGCGCGCTTTCAGGTCCGCTTTCAGTAATGCCTGATTACGGTTGGCTTTACACATATTCTTTTAAAAATGTTTGCTTGTCGTAAATAGACTTTCACTTACCGGTGGCGAGTCTGGCATAGTGGAAAAAGTGCAAATCTTCTTGTAAAGTGAGCTTGTGTGAGCGATGCCGACTTGTGACTTGTCAACAGAGCGTGCACGAGGAGAACTGGGCTCGTGCACGTCTCTCGCACACGTTTTAGTAGGCGTGGAGAGGGCGGTTCTTTCCTAAAATTCGGGAAAATCCTCCTGTACACCTTTAACAGACAACATCATATATGCAGGGCCGCCCCGGGCCAAGTGGGGGCCCTAAGCAGGATTGTATTTTGGGGGCCCCCTTCCAATAACATTATAATAATAATAATAATTATTATTATTATTACTATTATTATTATTGTATTGATGTTTGGAAGCCATCTCTCTCTCTCTCTCTCTCTCTCTCTCTCTCTCTCTCTCTCTCTCTCTCTCTCTCTCTCTCTCTCCCTGTAAACAACTGCCTGCCGGCCCATCTGACCGCTGATTGGTCAGATGGTGACGCTTCGCGCTTTCCATCATTGCGTCTCTCTCTCTCTCTCTCTCTCTCTCTCTCTCTCTCCTGCCTCGGGCTGACTTGGTGGCGGTGTTCTACGCGCCTCTCGGCAAAATGCTGGCGCATCCTTTGCGCATGTGCAGAGAATGATGATACTTTATTGATCCCGAGGGAAATTCAATTCACTTGCGCAAAATGGGCCCCCCATGGATCGCGGGGCCCTACGCACAGCGCGTGTTCTGCGTGTAGGGAGGGGCGGGCCTGCATATATGTGTTTGTTTATTTTCATGCAGCCTCAGTTTGTATGTTTTCCATTGGTCCAACCTAATCACACACCGTTCTCCATTGTAGTACTGTGAGTACAAGGATCTGCAGCAGGGTTGGGTTCAGTAGTTATGGAATTATTATTTTTTTAATTTCGAAACCAAAACAGATTTTGTTTAGCGGACAAAGCAAAACACTGAGACCCGAGCTGTGAAAGATAACAGCCTCATTGCTACCAAACCTATTTATTTATTTCCAAACATGTACAAAGAAAAAGAAAGAGAAAGAAACATTTTAACAAAATACACTCATCTAAATGAGTAATCCAGTGATCACTCGACACACACACACACACACACTCCAATTTTACAATGTGTGTTGGGGGGGGGGGGGGGGGGGGGGGAAGAAGCATAACTGTTTTAATCCTACTCCTTTACACTTTTATCTTCAGAAATCACACAGAAGATTTTTTTTTTTTTTAATTCACTTCATCTCTGAGGCTGACAAGCACCAGCCTCAGAGATCACATCACTCCAATACTAACCTCTTGCCATTGGCTCCCTGTTAAATCTAGAATAGAGTTTAAAATCCTTCTTCTGACCTATAAAGCTCTGAACAACCAGGCCCCATCATGCCTTAAGGATCTATTAGTCCCGTATCTCCCCAGAAGAACACTTGGTTCTCAGAGTGCTGCTTACTGGAGGTTCCTAGGTTTTCTAAAAGTAGAATGGAGGCGGAGCCTTCAGGTTCCTCTTATGTGGAACCAGATCCCAGTTTCAGTTATGGGGGCTGAAACAGTCTCTATTTTTAAGGCCAGACTCAAAACTTTTCTATTTATTAAAGCTTAAAGTTAAGGCTGCTTTAAAACACCTCCTCCCGGCATCTCTGTACGTCTCTGTCTACCTCTCGCTCTACCTCTTCCTCTCTCTCTCTCTACTTCTACCTCTCTCTCTCCCTCTCTCTCCCTCTCTCTACCACTCTCTCTACCTCTCTCTACCTCTCTCTACCACTCTCTCTACCTCTCTCTTCTGCTCTCTGCCTCTCTCTATATCTCTCTTCCTCTCTATCTCTCACTACCTCTCTCTCTCTCTCTCTCTCTCTCTCTCTCTCTCTCTCTCTCTCTCTCTCTTTCTACCTCTCTCCCTCTGTCTGCCCGGACCAGCGTCTGTTTCTTGCCAATTACCCGAATCAAGGTTTGTATCTCCCCACTGTTGGGATGTCAGCAGGATCACAGAAAGTTTGTTAATTTTTTTGGTTAGAGACAATATTCATTTGTCATGACACGCAGTCATGACATGAATTCTGACCCAGGAATGTGATTGACCATCACACCCAGTGGGGGTGGAGGGCTTCCACAGGACCCCCACCCCCCTTCTGCTCACAAGACTCTTCCCCCATGCAATCAGCCAGTCACTGATTGGTTGAAGCTCTCAGGCTTTGACACCTCTGAAGTCACACGTTCAACAAAAGGCTTCAGCCAGCCTCCAGGTTCTCTTGCAAAGAAAACTCCAAGTAGGTGGGTTGCTGGAGAGCAGCTCATCCAGCGTTAGCACACAGCTAACACGAGAGGCCGGCAACCAGGGGCCTTCACTCCTCAACTCCTCTGCTGACCCGACCACGAGGGTCAGACCTTCGCCTGATCCAGAGACCAGCACCCAGAGTCTGATCTCCCATCAACCAGGAAAACCAACCGGTTCCTCCAGGACGGACCAGGGAAACGACGCCTCACAGAACTTCTTTGTGTTTTTCCTCAACCAGCAGGAAAACCATCACAGACCTGAGCGACCAGCTCCTCAGTCTGGACAAAGGAACAACCAGGAGCTGTAAAGAAGGACTCCTGAAACATCAACTTCATCTTCTTCTCCTCAGCCTGCAGAACCAGCAACCACAGTTAGCAGGAGGTGCTAACTACAGGAGAAGACACCAGCTTCCCTCCAGCAGGACAACAACTGAACTCCTTCAAGGAAGTGGGAACAACTGGGCTTTACCTGAGATTAGTTAAACCTGATGCTATGATAGAACTGTTTAACTTCATGAAGATGTGTTGATTCTGTTACAGTGATTGAGTTCTGTTGATGATGATATTAGGAGCAGTTATCAACCTGTAAACCAACGTTAGCTCTGCCACAGACACAGGGTCTGCATGCTAATCTGCTTTACTAACTAGTTAACTCACAATCCTACACATATCACATCAAAGACAACATCACACCGTAACTGAACACCATCTGACGACTCCTGACGTTTTACAAAACAAGTCTCATTCACATAAACTCATTCTAGAAATGGTCCTTTAGCAGAGACACACAGGAAGCAGATGCTACGGCTAGCTTCTATTGTTCCATTGCTATCAGCACATGGTGGAGACCCAGGACAGACCTCCTGTTCTCGGATAACCTCCATTTGGAATGTAGTTTCTTGTGATCCGCCATCTTGTTTTGTAGTTCCATCACACGTCACACTCACACACTCCCTCCAACTCTCTCTCTTTCTCTCTCCACACACACACACACACCTACACACACCAAGCTGTATATAGGTAGTTAGAATCTGTGTTTTATTTGTTTTCATTGTTAATAAATACAATGTTTGGAATCATACTTGCTGTTTTATTAATGAGCACAAAGGTGAATGAAATGTCGACTCTTCTGTGTCAAGAACTCCAAAATCCTTCAAGCTTTACTGTTAATTCTGGTAATTGTAATTAATTTAACTATTAATTCAAGTTCCCTCTCCTCTCCTCTCCCCTGCTCTCCTCCTCTCCTCTCCTCCCCTCCTCTCCCCTCCTCTCCTCTGCTCTCCTCCTCCTCTCCTCTCCTCTCCTACTCTCCTCTCCTCTCCCCTCCCCTCCCCTCCCCTCCTCTCCCCTTCTCTCCTCTCCTCTCCTCTCCTCTCCTCTCCTCTCCCCTCCCCTCCCCTCCCCTCCTCTCCTCTCCTCTCCTCTCCTCTCCCCTCCCCTCCTCTCCTCTCCCCTCCTCTCCTCTCCTCTCCCCTCCTCTCCTCTCCCCTCCTCTCCTCTCCTCTCCCCTCCTCTCCTCTCCTCTATCCTTTCATCCCAACCGGTCAGCAGAATTCCTCCACCTCTGACTCTGGTTTCTACAAAGGTTTCTTCCTGTCAGAGGGACTTTTTCTTTCCAGTCACAAATAAACCTGCTGCTCATGTGGAAATGTTGGGCTTTTCTATTTTCTCTGTTAAAAGCACCTAGAATGACTGTAATGTATTGGGTGCTATATAAATAAAGTTGAATTTAATGAAATCCTCATTTCTTGTGTTACACTGCCAGAAAATATATGTGGCAGTCGAATCGTTTTTGTTCTGTTAAAAACTTTATGAAAACAAAACCGATGAAGGTGCTTTAATCTGCATAAACTGACAAAAAATTACGATATCTGGAAGTTCCCCCTCTGTAAGATTATTCTGGGAAAAGAGATTTATTTCTAAGATTAAAAAAAATCCAGAAATTTGTGATGAATAAAGTTCAAATTCTTTCAAAAAAAAATTCATCAAATCTGAATCAAGAGATTGTTTTTTAAAACGTCTGAATCCTTAAAAGAAAATGAGTCCTTCTGTTTTCAAAAGATTTAATTCTGATTTCCTTTTTTTAAATTGTGCAAGTCCTGTTTATTAAAAAAATAAAAAAGGAAATACTGAGAGTTAAAAATAAAAAAGTCAAGTTCATGAGGAGGGAAAGAGTTTGGTATTTGAGATTGCAAAACACTAAAATACTCAGATTTATTTTCTAAAGGTTGTAATTCTGAGCTTAAAAATCAGTAGTAACATCACCATTACCTGTATTATATTGAACGTAAATAAAGCGTTGTTCCTTCTGTCTAATTTTGTAGCTGTAAATATTGCTTTCATAATAGTTTGAAACAATTTTCACTGGTACAGATAAAAGTCATGTGAAAAATTTAACTGTACCATTTTGTTCCTGTGCAAATTGCAAAAATGTATTATTTAATTATTTAACAAAGACATTTTAGAGATCATTGAATTTCTATATGGACTTCTAGTTGTTGTGAGCGAGGCGCCCAGCAGGGGGCGCGAGAGAAGCGGGGTGAGGCGCTTTGAGCCGGAAGTCATCAAAGGCTGAAGAGAAGAAAAATCAGCGGAATTAAAAGCAGCAGCTTGAGAACAGAAAATGGTAAGAAGAAAAAAAAGCGATTTTACTTTTAAAATACATTTATACCTCATTTAAACCATCAGATGTTGTACGGTAGATGCCCTGGTTTATGATTTGAAGAGCTGACCGCGACGGGAAGTTGCGTTAAGAGAGATTAAATACGCGTTTTAGTTACAAAGCCCTTTTCGTGTTCTTGATAAAACTTCATAAAAACATTAAGAAAACGTATCAAAACCCCGAAGAAACGCAGCTTATTAAATATGGTAAACATATTGATTGTCTCCGTTTATCCTCACCAGCCTACTTCAGGAGGTTTTCCCCCTATAGAATGAGGTTAATGGGTCTGGTTTGTGTACCAAGAGGGTTGTGATCTGACAACATTTGTAAGGAGGATCAGCTGTTCATTTGGACATGTTTGGTGCAAAGACGTCATCAAACCACCTATCCCATAAAAAAAAAATAAACAACCTGAAAATTGTCTAAAGTGGACGTTAAACATAAAAGACTTCACTCTCAACTTGTACTATATGACCTCACATCCCCTTCACCAATCTGAAAAAACCCTGATTTCAGCATTTGCGCAATATAAAAAGGACATTATGGATTGTAGTAGTGACGATCAGCTCCTCCTGAGAAAAAAATATATTTATGAGCTGAACAAATCTGGAATTTGTCCGTTTATGTCCAGAACTCTCCTTGACGTCAGTGGTACACAATGTAGTTCTACCTTTGAGTCACTAAGATTACTTCTTGGATTTCAGATTGAAAAATAAAACAAATTCAAGATAAGTCAAATGGCGATGGACACATTTTCACCATCAGAGGAGCCTTTAAAATAAAACCAGTTTACAACATTTGTTTCAGATTTAGAGAAATCTATTTATTAGGTTTGTGAAAGCTTAACAAAACAAAGTCATACTTGACTCATAGAAACATTATGATAAACAGTCCAAATCAAACAGGTGTCAGGCTTGTGTGTATATATATATATCATGTACTAAACAACTGCATCAATAAAGAAAGAGTTAGTGAATACAAAAATAGTAGTAATAAAAGAAGGGTTCCCATGTTCCGGGAAGACGTCATCTTTGGAGTGGAGGTTACATGTTACATGTCACTTTGTTGACGAAATGTGGAACGACTGAATTTTCTTCTATTAATTTGAACAGTAATATGGGGTACATACTCTCACGTGCCCGGAGTTACTTCAGATATGTTTCGTTTTCAGCTGAACACGTCACCTGATGAGTTTGTGTGTTTTGTTTTCCAGGCGTCGGGTGTGGATCAGGCCGCTGGCATGAGCCTCGTGCTCTTCAGCCTGCTGCTGTTTACGTACTACTCAGTCTGGGTCGTTGTGTTGGTAGGTCCCATATGAGCCCTTAAAAACCATATACATTTTGCTTTTATTGGTGTTTTACATCCTAAAGCAGTATAACAGTGTCATTCTCCCACAAATCAAGCGATAATTTGAAGTAGGAAGTACCGTTTAGCTTCTTTTACTGACGTCTTTGCAACTAATGACTGACATAACATGTTCTTGCAGCCCTTTGTGGACAGCGACCACGCACTGAACAAGTACTTCCTCCCTCGAGAGTACTCGGTGATCCTGCCCGCGTTGGCAGCAGTCGTCCTGCTCCTCTGTGTCGGTCAGTACACTCACGCCTTTGCTGCTGACATCTTGAAGCCAGATACCTTGAGAGGTCTGGCGGCGTCTTGTCGTCTACATAATGAGGAAGGAGTATGGAGGTATTATTGGTGAAAAGGTTTGAGCACTTGTAAAAGTGAGGTGTGTACCTGTAGATTACCTGTAGAATTCCTAACTACGGGAGCACAAATCCTGTTTTACAAGTCACAGATTAATAAGGTGACAGGCTCCTGTTTTTCCTACAATTGTGGCATTAAATTGGATGAATAACGTGTTTGTGTACCTGTATCCATGTGAGGTGTTTCCCCACAAGTCACACGTTGTTTCCTTCAACTGCAAATCACAAATCAATGGTGGCTCTGAGATATGTGGTGAAAAACTCCCTGTGTTTAGTCAATGGAGGAAAAGGCGGCGCGAGATCGACTGATTTCACAGTCCATCACTAGAGAGGGTTTTGTCGGAAGAGAGGAGCTTTTTTCCATTTTGAAGCAGAAAATGAAGAGAGAAGTGACGGACCGGGACTTTTTTCCAGCTTCACATTGGAGTTAACTTCTTAATGTGGCTACAAACACGACGCGTCTCTGCTGCCATGGATTCAATGAACGTGTTGAAAGCAGGGAGAACTGAACACAAAGTACTCTCTACTGATTATACTATCTAATACCCTCTCCACAAATATATTCGTCACCTAATTTACTGCAACAATTGTAGGAAACTGTGAGCCTGTCAGTTTTTTAGTCGGTGACTCGTAAAACAGGATTTGTGCTCCTGTAATTAAGAAGGTGTGAGTGTGTGAGTGTGGGGTTGTATTGTGTTGTGGAGAGTAAAACATTCGCCCGGTACGCATCTCACAGGACACAACTACTAATTCCACTTTTACAAGTGTTCAATCTTTGTTCACCAGTAACGCCTCCATAAAGGACGTCACAATGGGTCTCCTGTATGGAGCAACATTTCTTACGTCATTCATTCATTAAAATATGAATTTATATGTAAAAACATGTAGTTATATCATGATATATTTCATTATGTCATGGTCCACTGTTGCATGGCTTCATGAATAAATGTTATCTGTCAAACTGACCCATCACACTCAGTGGGCGGGGCTAAAGCGATGGAGTCCAATCCATTGTTTTGGTCTGGAGAGTTTGTGAACATGACGCTCCGTTACTGGAGGATCTGCATGAACCTTTCCTGAGAGCAGCTCCCACGACCACAGCCTGGGACCACGATCCAAATGTCACCAAGCGAACCACGAGAACGCATTCTACCGTTTCTAGACACGTTCATAGACGCCGCATCCATCTTGGCCCGGTCGTCCTCTCGCTCAGTCTCACCTGGTGGACAGGAGCAATGACGCGTCAGAGACTTCAATCAGTCACAACTCGCTGAATACTGAACTGATCTTCCCCTGCACACTTCAGACATGCAGTTCTGATACTGGACACATGGTTTTAATGTTAAAAACATTGACTAAATAATAGGTCAAACAATGCACACACACACACACACACACACACACACACACACACACACACACACACACACACACACACACACACACACCATGATGAAGCAGTGTGTGCACTGCACAGATTTTTAAACAAGTTGAAAAATAATATGAATACATTATAAACCTATATGTAAGATACAAGACAATAGCGAAGTTATCAATCAGAAAATTATTTTTATTTATTTTAACTCATTTCAGGCATATGTGTGTATATATATATATATATATATATGTGTGTGTGATATATATACACCATTTGATAGTAGAAATCATAGCATATAATATTTAAAAATACATATTTATATATATTAAATCACAAATATATGCCTAGGCCGGTCTACTCTTTATAAAGTCGATGGTGGAAACGTGATGAGTCTGTAGTTTCACAGTGAGTCAGGAACAGACTTTAGCACCCAGTGTATCCGAGTACATTCACTTGCTCTGCAGCGATCCTTTACCTGAGAGCTGTGTTCTGACTGGAGGTGCAGGGGAACCAATCAGGTGTCAGGACCCGCCCACTCAGTTTGATGAGTGAGTTTGACAGGTCAAATTAATCCATGTAACACTGGACCATGAAATAATGAAATAAGTTGTGAAATAATTATACACTGCTCAAAAAAATAAAAGGGAACACAAATAATTCATCCTAGATCTGAATGAATGAACTATTCCTATTAAATGCTTAGTTCTTTACATAGTTGATTGTGCCGACAACAAAATCACACAAAAACTATCACTGGAAATCAAATGGACTAAAGCACCTGCCAACTCCTGGACAGTCTGTGGAGCAACGTGGCCTTGGTGGATGGAGAGAGTCGTGATGTCCCAGATGTGCTCAGCTGGATCCAGGTCTGGGGACCGGGGGGGCCAGTCCAGAGCATCAATGTCTTCGTCTTGCAGGAACTGCTGACACTCCAGCCATGAGGTCCAGCATTGTCTCATTAGGAGGAACCCAGGGCCAACTGCACCAGCATCTGGTCTCACCAGGGGTCTGAGGACCTAATCTACCAGCAGTCAGGCTACCTCTGGAGCACATGGAGGACTGTGCCCCCCCAGGGAAATGCCCCCCCACACCATTACTGACCCACTGCCAAAGCGGTCATGCTGGAGGATTTGCTGCAACAGAACATTGTCCACGGTGTCTCCAGACTGTCACATGGTCTCAGTGTGAACCTGCTCTCTTAGTGAAGATCACAGGTCACCAGTGGCCAATGTGCCCATCTTGGTGTTCTCTGCCAAACGTCCTGCACGGTGTTGGGCTGGAAGCACAACCCCCACCTGTGGACGTGGCCCTCACACCACCCTCATGGAGTCTGTTCCTGTGGACGTGGCCCTCATACCACCCTCATGGAGTCTGTTCCTGTGGACGTGGCCCTCATACCACCCTCATGGAGTCTGTTCCTGTGGACGTGGCCCTCACACCACCCTCATGGAGTCTGTTCCTGTGGATGGGGCCCTCACACCACCCTCATGGAGTCTGTTCCTGTGGATGGGGCCCTCACACCACCCTCATGGAGTCTGTTCCTGTGGATGAGGCCCTCACACCACCCTGATGGAGTCTGTTCCTGTGGACGTGGCCCTCACACCACCCTCATGGAGTCTGTTCCTGTGGACGTGACCCTCACACCACCCTCATGGAGTCTGTTCCTGTGGACGTGGCCCTCACACCACCCTCATGGAGTCTGTTCCTGTGGACGTGGCCCTCATACCACCCTCATGGAGTCTGTTCCTGTGGACGTGGCCCTCACACCACCCTCATGGAGTCTGTTCCTGTGGATGGGGCCCTCACACCACCCTCATGGAGTCTGTTCCTGTGGATGGGGCCCTCACACCACCCTCATGGAGTCTGTTCCTGTGGATGAGGCCCTCACACCACCCTGATGGAGTCTGTTCCTGTGGACGTGGCCCTCACACCACCCTCATGGAGTCTGTTCCTGTGGACGTGACCCTCACACCACCCTCATGGAGTCTGTTCCTGTGGACGTGGCCCTCACACCACCCTCATGGAGTCTGTTCCTGTGGACGTGACCCTCACACCACCCTCATGGAGTCTGTTCCTGTGGACGTGGCCCTCACACCACCCTCATGGAGTCTGTTCCTGTGGACGTGGCCCTCACACCACCCTCATGGAGTCTGTTCCTGTGGACGTGACCCTCACACCACCCTCATGGAGTCTGTTCCTGTGGACGTGGGGCCCTCACACCACCCTCATGGAGTCTGTTCCTGTGGATGGGGCCCTCACACCACCCTCATGGAGTCTGTTCCTGTGGATGAGGCCCTCACACCACCCTGATGGAGTCTGTTCCTGTGGACGTGGCCCTCGCACCACCCTCATGGAGTCTGTTCCTGTGGACGTGGCCCTCACACCACCCTCATGGAGTCTGTTCCTGTGGACGGGGCCCTCACACCACCCTCATGGAGTCTGTTCCTGTGGATGAGGCCCTCACACCACCCTGATGGAGTCTGTTCCTGTGGACGTGGCCCTCACACCACCCTCATGGAGTCTGTTCCTGTGGACGTGGCCCTCACACCACCCTCATGGAGTCTGTTCCTGTGGACGTGGCCCTCACACCACCCTCATGGAGTCTGTTCCTGTGGACGTGGCCCTCACACCACCCTCATGGAGTCTGTTCCTGTGGACGTGGCCCTCACACCACCCTCATGGAGTCTGTTCCTGTGAACGTGGCCCTCACACCACCCTGATGGAGTCTGTTCCTGTGGACGTGGCCCTCACACCACCCTCATGGAGTCTGTTCCTGTGGATGAGGCCCTCACACCACCCTGATGGAGTCTGTTCCTGTGGACGTGGCCCTCACACCACCCTCATGGAGTCTGTTCCTGTGGACGTGACCCTCACACCACCCTCATGGAGTCTGTTCCTGTGGACGTGGCCCTCACACCACCCTCATGGAGTCTGTTCCTGTGGACGTGGCCCTCACACCACCCTCATGGAGTCTGTTCCTGTGGACGTGGCCCTCACACCACCCTCATGGAGTCTGTTCCTGTGGATGAGGCCCTCACACCACCCTGATGGAGTCTGTTCCTGTGGACGTGGCCCTCACACCACCCTCATGGAGTCTGTTCCTGTGGATGAGGCCCTCACACCACCCTGATGGAGTCTGTTCCTGTGGACGTGGCCCTCACACCACCCTCATGGAGTCTGTTCCTGTGGACGTGGCCCTCACACCACCCTCATGGAGTCTGTTCCTGTGGACGTGGCCCTCACACCACCCTCATGGAGTCTGTTCCTGTGAACGTGGCCCTCACACCACCCTGATGGAGTCTGTTCCTGTGGACGTGGCCCTCACACCACCCTGATGGAGTCTGTTCCTGTGGACGTGGCCCTCACACCACCCTCATGGAGTCTGTTCCTGTGGACGTGGCCCTCACACCACCCTCATGGAGTCTGTTCCTGTGGACGTGGCCCTCACACCACCCTCATGGAGTCTGTTCCTGTGGACGTGGCCCTCACACCACCCTCATGGAGTCTGTTCCTGTGAACGTGGCCCTCACACCACCCTGATGGAGTCTGTTCCTGTGGACGTGGCCCTCACACCACCCTGATGGAGTCTGTTCCTGACAGTTTGAGCAGACTCATGCACCACTGTGTCCTGCTGGAGGTCATTCTGCAGCTCTGGCAGCTCCTCCTGGTCCTCCTTACACAAAGGTGGAGGTAGCGGTCCTGCTGCTGAGTGGTTGTCCTCCTGCCGCCTCCTCCACGTCTCCTGGTGTCCTGGCCTGTCTCCTGGTGTCCTGGCCTGTCTCCTGGTATGGTCTCATGCTGCACTACAGTGAAGTACCACCAGCATTCACAAGTGACCAACACATCATCCAGAGAGCAGAGGAAGTGAGAAGTGGTCTGTGGAACCCCCTGCAGAACCACTCCTTTACTGGGGGGTCTTGCTGATTGCCTATAATTTCCATCTGTTGTCTTTTCCATTTGCACAACAGGTGAAACTGATGGTCAATCAGTGTTGCTTCCTAAGTGGACAGTTTGATTTCACACAAGTGTGATTGACTTGGAGTTGCATTGTGTATGGGGTTATATTTGTGCCAAAATTCTGAGCGAGCGATGGGAAAATTTGAGCGCAAAAAAATTTATTGTGCAAGCACACTAATAACATTTTGAGGAAATATTTAAATTGCGCAAAGACAAACTTGAGATTGCGCGCTCAAAAATCATTTCTGCGCTCAGATTCTTCCTCTGCGTGCTCAATCTCTCTCTCTCTCTCTCTCTCTCTCTCGCTCTCTCTCGCTCGACCTCTCTCTCTCTCGCGCTCAACCTCTCTCTCTCTCGCGCTCAACCTCTCTCTCTCTCGCTCGCTCAAATCTCTCCACCTCCGCTCAAGTCCTGCTGTGCGCTCGCTCAAAATGTGCAAAGCCCAAATGTGACAGACACGGTTGTCCACCAATCACAGAAATTTGGGGCGGGCGTTGAATTCTGATTGGTTGCTTCGGTTTCTGGAAGTGCCTCAAAACCAACGAAGAAGAAAAAGAAGAAGAGGGAAAAACAAACTGCGAAGGAAAACAGAAATAAGGAAAACTAAAGATAATGATCCTGGATTACAACATGTTTTCCTTCGCAGTTTGTTTTTCCCTCTTCTTCTTCTTTTTCTTCTTCGTTGGTTATGAGGCACTTCCAGAATCCGAAGTAACCAATCAGAGTTCAACACCCGCCCCAAATTTCTGTGATTGGTGGACAACCGTGTCTGTCACACTTGGGCTTTACACATTTTGAGCTAGCGCACAGCAGGACTTGAGCGGACGTGGAGAGATTTGAGCGCGCGAGAGAGAGGTTGAGCGAGAGAGAGAGAGAGAGAGAGAGAGGTTGGGCGCAGAGGAAGAATCTGAGCGCAGAAATGATTTTTGAGCGCGCAATCTCAAGTTTGTCTTTGCGCAATTTAAATATTTCCTCAAAATGTTATTAGTGCGCTTGCACAATTAATTTTTTTGCGCTCAAATTTTCCCATCGCTCGCTCAGAATTTTGGCACAAATATAACCCCACAATTGTGTTGTTTAAGTGTTCCCTTTATTGTTTTGAGCAGTGTATGTGTGTGTGTGTGTATATATGTATGTGTATATATATATATATATATATATATATATATGCATTTTTTTATAGTTTCATTAATTGACACATTTATATATGTAATTCCAATTTTTATTAATTAATGACACATTTAATTAATTAATTAATTAATTAATTTGACTTATGTAGCTCTTCTTTTTTTTTTTTTTTTACTGCTTCAGCCACACTTTCATTCCATGGCAATGCTGCACTCCCACGTTTTGTACAACTCAAAGAACAATAAGTTCCTTGAGTATTACGCCGTGGGATCCAGCCACTAGATGTCAGTGTTGTGAGCTCACATTTACCAGGCAGGTAAAGATTACAACGAAGAAAGTAAATCATGCTATTTTTATATTCTCTGCATTATTACGTTGTAACGTCTTTGCTGCACCTCCCGACTCGCCTTAAACCACGTGGGCTCTAAATGTAACATTGCGTGCGTTAATGTCTGCCTGCTGTCGTCCACAGGGGCCTTCACTGCAGCCATCATGTGGAAGAATCGCAAACCAAAGAAAGTGGATTGATGTGAAGCTTCAGAGGGAATGGGAGTGAATGCTCTGGGGGGAAAGCCACAGCGAGCATTAGGAGTTCACCTGATGAGCAGGAGGGTAGTTCACTTTGTAACCCAAACAAGACGCTGTGAATGTATTGGAAGCAGACACTTTGTTCTAAAGGGTTTCCCACACAGAAACACAATGACCTGCTCTGGATCTTCTTTTCTTTGGACTGACACCAACATTTGTAGCACATCTTCAGCTGCCCAGCAGACGACTGGTGTTTCATTGCTGGAGGACGACGTCTGTGTGACGGACGGTGAGACCACAGCAGGAGCGCAAAGACAAACACTCTGTTAATTTGCACTTTTCTTTCCACACAGAAGCAGAAATGAAAAAAGTCCTGCAGGTCCGTAACAGTTTGTCAACATGGCCAAACAAGAAAGCTTTAACACATTTGCTTCAAATCTCCACGTCAGTTGGGTTTAATTTAATATGACTGGTTATGCAAGTTTTGAACAAAAACTCAGTCTGTCAAAACATAATTTCCAAAGGGGTGAAACCAACATCAACAGAAAGGTGCCATTTCAACAAGTCTGATTCGTGCTTCCAAACCAGAGTATATATTTTGACAACCCTTTTGTGCACTGAGCAACATGAGCCCTCACATATAAAGGAGCCTCACAGTAATCCTGTCACTACAAAAGCTAGAACCTGCACTTGGTGGAGTGTATACCATTACCAACTTTGTTTGCAGAACTGTTAGCATTTATTGCATGTTAGCCATTAGCTCATGCCGACGCTAACTCGCCCGTCAGATAGCAACATCACTGAGCGGGGGCACGCAGGTAAACCAGTACCTGAGTCAAAGTGTTCACCATGGTGTAATGTGTAATACTGTTATACTGGAATACTGTTATCGTAGGAAATATCTGACCTCTCCAGGACCCGTTCATTCCAAAACCCAATGCCGTTTTCCCACTTGTCCCGACTCGCCTTTTAGGCTTGTCCATTGTGTGTTACCTGATACCGTGTGCTCTCCTGGTTTCTCCTCCACGAAGGACATCGGTTTCTTCATCCCACCATTTTAAAAACCCGACCACAACAAGAATGCTCACAAACGGAGCGATATGTACAGAAATGAAACCTGTGGAGCAGCGAGGTGCAGGCCTTGTCCGGCTTGAGGATTGAGCGGGAGCGACGACTCAGGGTCTCTGACCAACACACACCACCAGTGTTTTGGATGAAATGGTTTCCTAGTCCACTGGTGACCGGCTTCCTGGAGTGTCCCGTCACAGCAGACGTTAAAATCCTGTAGCTGTCCTGGGGGTCACCGTGTTTCCTCATTTCCATTCCAGTGTGTGTGGTCAGTTTGTCTTAAATTCATATCAGCTGTGACGAATGGCTGGCGGCAGAAGTAGGTCTCCAGTTAAACTGAAACACTGGACAGTGATGCACATCTTGACAATAAAAGCCTGGTTTTAACAATCCACTACTTGTAATATGAATCATTCCAGCTGACATCCAATGCAGAGTTGTAATTCCACTCTTCCAAATGCATGGTCGCTCCACGTCGTAGATCCAGATTCTATCGAGGGCGACTGCTTGTGCACGGCGGGGGAAAGCTCCGATGAGTCCATCCAAGCCACAGTAGTCCTCCATTGTAATAAACTGAGTGGAGGCCAGCTGACTCAAGGTGGGCTCAGTAAGTACGAGTGGTAAAGTGCCACAATCAAGTGGTCCTTGGATGAAGCCACAAGTTAATGTCATCCGGGTCAGTATAGTTTTTGTGAAACGTTGGTAGAATACATCCATCCATACATGCTGTGTTTTCTGGACTATACTGTGGCGCTCATAAGTTTACATCCCCCCGAGAAATGTATGACTTCTTGGCCATTCTTCAGAGAATATGAATGACTAAACTTTCTTCCACTCAAGGTTAATGGTTGGGTGAAACTATTCATTGGCAAACGACTGTGTTGACTCTTTTTAAATCAGAATGACAGAAGAAAGTACCCAAATGACCCTGATGAAAAGTTTACATGCCCCAGTCAGGTTAAACTGGTTTGAATGGCCAATCAAGGTTCCATCCTCACCTGTGGCCTTGACATTATTCTGGAAATTTTCAAAATGGAGACATTAACCTACATAATGCACATAAATGGATTGCATTAGGCATAAATGGATCAACTATATCACCCCAACAAGAATAGATTTTCTATGACTTCTCTGAATTCTTTGAATGTTTTCTAAAGTATAAGGCTTTTGTCTCCTTCCATACTGTAAGCTCCTCACTTTTGTAAATAGTTCAGGGTGTCAGACTTTCTATGTCTCAGTAATTCTTAGGCAGCTCCTTTGTTTTTGTGTATATGCAAATCAACTTTGCCTAACTTTGTGTAGATAAAGGGTTGGTGAATGCGAGGCTGAAGTGAGTTAAAAATGCACAGAAATAAAGAGGAAATATTCCCATATCTGCATTTCTACACTATATGTATAACTGTGGAGAATTGATATTTCCAAATAAAAAATAAAATGTAAAAAAAAGAGAAACCATACCATCATTTGGTGTCGTTTAATGGTCCCACGTCGTGCAAGATGGACTTTGTAAAGGTTTTCCTACAGTGATCATCGTCCCCATACCTGGAATGTCACTCCAGAAGTGTCTTCTTGTTCTCTGGCTTGTTTAATTGTTACTCATCAAATCAAACTTTATTTATAGAGCACTTTTCATACAAACACACATGCAACACAAAGTGCTACACATAAAAGACAAAACTTTAAAAATAAAAATAAAATAGAGACGCACACATAAGAATGATATAAGAATGGTGAGGCACTGATGCTCCAGGAGAGAAACCACCACTAGGGGGCGTCCACACCGAGAGGAGCCACAGCCTACAGCTATGGGGGCCCCGTCACAGGGATTAGGGTTAGGGTTATATCGTGAGGCATTGTTTATTGTGAGGTATTGTTTATTGTGAGGTGTTGTTTATTGTGAGGTATTGTTTATTGTGAGGTATTGTTGATTGTGAGGTATTGTTTATTGTGAGGTATTGTTTATTGTGAGGTATTGTTGATTGTGAGGTATTGTTTATTGTGAGGTATTGTTTATTGTGAGGTATTGTTGATTGTGAGGTATTGTTGATTGTGAGGTATTGTTTATTGTGAGGTTTTGTTGATTGTGAGGTATTGTTGATTGTGAGGTATTGTTGATTGTGAGGTATTGTTTATTGTGAGGTATTGTTTATTGTGAAGTATTGTTTATTGTGAGGTATTGTTGATTGTGAGGTATTGTTTATTGTGAGGTATTGTTGATTGTGAGGTATTGTTTATTATGAGGTATTGTTTATTCTGAAGTATTGTTTATTGTGAGGTATTGTTTATTGTGAGGTATTGTTTATTGTGAGATATTGTTTATTGTGAGGTATTGTTGATTGTGAGGTATTGTTGATTGTGAGGTATTGTTGATTGTGAGGTTCATGCCTACTAAGTTGTGCTGATAGAGACTGTAGATCAAATGGAGGCTTTGCAGAGTCTGAGGTGTGTGTGTGGGCTTGATCATTGTGAGGTGATCTTTTTATATAACTATGATTAAATGGAGGTTCAGGATTTTCTCCTGTCTGCTACTAATAATGATCATTAGATCATTAATGATCTGATCTCACATAGTTGGAGGTCAGAGTCATGATGAACATATTGAGACACAATAAGTTTTACTAACATTCTGAAACATCCTGCAGCAGCAGCAGAGTCACAACTTGTTCAGGAGTTTCTCCTTCTGGGTCATTCTGGTTCTTATTGGTTTGGTTGAACAGCGTATTATGTTTTAATTAGGAGGACCACGACTGTGTGCCTTCGAACAACGGCTTTATTTAACTGAACTACTTTTCCCAGCATCCATCAGGAGCGCGGGCTTTTTACAAACAGCAAAGACAGGTACACGTCACTGTTGTGACACACCCACATAAACACCGGTCACGCTGGTATGTAACATTTACTCCCCCCCATTTAAACATCAGAACAATGGTCGCAAACCAAGACCCCAAATATACAAAAATAACATTCAGGCCCGAACGGCCAGCTTAACTAAGTAAACCGGGTCGACTGCCGATTTACTAGTATAGCCCTGTGGGTTATTCTGCCACGTGACAGGCTATACACTGTGATAATGTCTCAAAAGTCAGTAACGTAGTCATTGAGGTACAAGGGCCTCTGGCGGGCCCGAAGTGGGCGGGGCCTGTTCTGCAGGGGTTCAGCCTGCACATGTGGTTGAGGGGGTTGTCTCGCCGGAGTCTCCACCCGTATGTCTGGAGGGTCCCAGACCCCATCGGTGTGATGATGATCAGCCGCAGCTTGCTGGGCCGACACAGAAGGTTGCCTCACCCGTCGGAGGCGACTGACGTGCCAGCGTGAGCCATCGGTCACACGGAAGGTGGCCGGCCCCAGTTGTGCTGTGATCTGCGTTGGTGCAGACCAGAAAGAGAGCAGCTGGTGAGAAGGAGTGGGACGCCGGACTCGGACCCAGTCCGATACAGTGAGGGCAGGTGGTTTCACACGGTGTTTCCTGTCAAACCGCTGCTTCATGGTACGTTGTTGTTGTGCCACTCGGTCGCCTGGTGAGGGCGCTGCTACTGGAGTGTCTCTCACCGGAGGGCGTAGGCGGTCCAAAGGAAGTTGTAGTTCCCGCCCTAGCATCAGTAGGGCTGGAGAGCTGCCAGTGGTAATGTGGGGTGTGGCTCTGTAGTGCAGTAAGGTGCTCTGCAGTGATGTGGAGAATGACAGGCCGTCTGCCATGTGAGCTCTGAGCCCATTCTTCAGGGTCTGATTGAACCTTTCCACACCTCCATTGGCCTGAGGGTGGTAAAGGGCAGTTTTGATGTGCTTTATCCCCCTCTCTTCTGCAAAAGCTGCAAAGTCGGCTGAGATGAACTGGGGCCCATTATCTGTGGTAATGGCGTCAGGGACACCCCAGCGGGCGAACAAGGAGGAGAGAAAGTTAATGATCACTGCAGTGGTGACAGACCCGGCAGGAAGCACCTCTGGCCATTTGGAGTGAAGGTCGTAGGCCAGGAGGAAGCGCTGATGCTGTGGAGTGCCATGAAGTTCACCACATATGTCCACCTGTATGTGGGTCCATGGTGCCTGAGGCCATGGCACGGGCTGTAAGGGTGGAGGCGGGGGAGGGCCGGTTTTACCACTGGTGAGACAGGCTGCACAGTCTTTGACCAGATCTTCAATGTCTCTGTCGATACCTGGCCACCAGACCAGTCCCCTGCAGCGTTGTTTGACTTTTACAATGCCGAGATGGCCGTCATGGACCATGGTCAGGACTCGTTCTCTCAGAGCGCTTGGGACCACCGTGCACAGCCCTCTCGCCACACAGACGTCATTCCAGCAGGAGAGGTCACTTCTGACCCGGTGAAAGGGTGCTAGATCTTCAGGAACCCTGGCAGGCCAGCCATTGCAGATGAAAGTGCAGAGCTGGGTGAGAACAGGGTCTTGTGCAGAAGCTGCCTGAAGTTCTTTCAGGGAAACAGCTGCCTCGAGGGGTGCGTGCAGCAAGAGGATCAGTTCTGGTTCTGAGGAGTCCTGGTTGGTGTCAGGTGCAGAAGTGGATGTGGCTCTGGAGAGGAGGTCTGCTACAACATTCTCCCTGCCTGGGGTAAACTGTGGAGAAGTTGTATGCTTGTAGCCTCTCAGACCATCGATAGAGGCGCAGCGGTTTGTGGCCAGATCCGCTTGTGACCAGGAGGGCTGTGAGGGCCTGGTGATCGGTCCGTAAGGTGAAATGTCGCCCGTACAGGTACATGTGCCACCGCTCACATGCCCAGACGCAGGCCAGTGCCTCTCTTTCCCCTACAGAGTACTTCTGCTCAGTTGGAGTTAGCGCCCTTGAAGCGAACGCCACCGGACGCTCAGTCCCTTTGTGGATTTGAGACAGGACTGCGCCGACTGCAGTGTTGGAGGCATCGCAGGTCACAAATGTGGGGCTCTCGAGGTCAAAGTGAGCAAGTACAGGTGGGGAGGTGAGTTGGGATTTGAGCCGGCTGACTGCGGCAGAGCATGCAGGAGACCAGGCCCAGGGTGCATCCTGCTTCAGAAGGGCACGTCGCGGTGCAGTGGTGTCAGAGTACTGGGGAAGGAAGCGCAAGTAATATGCAGTCATCCCAAGAAACGATGACAGCTGCGCCGGGCAGGATGGTTCGGGTAGGCGCAGGATGGCGTCGACGTTTGAATACAGCGGGCTCAGGCCTTCAGCGGTCAGACGAAACCCCACAAACTCAATAACAGGAGCTGCAAAGATGCACTTCTCCCCAATCAGTGTGAGGTTGTGACCGGCGAGCACATCAACACCCTGGAGAGGCGGTCGTCATGCAGGGCTGATGTTGCTCCGTGTACCACAATGTCGTCCAGGTACACAACCACCCCGGGAATGCCTGCGAAGATGGTGGCCATGATCTTCTGAAAACAGCTGGGAGCGGAGCTGAGTCCAAAGGGCATCCGGGTGTACCGAAAGACCCCCATATGGGTCACAAAGGCAGTGAGGTTGCGGCTGTCAGGGTGTAGGGGAACCTGCAGGTAGCCCTGGCGAAGGTCGAGTTTTGAGAAAACTGTTGCGCCATAAAACTGCGCAGAGAGCTCCTCTACTGTGGGTAGTGGGTATCTGTCTGGGACCACCGCTTTATTAACCTGTCTGAGGTCGACACAGGGGCGGAGGCCGCCTGTCTTCTTCTTTGCTACAACCAGATTGGAGATCCAGGGCGAGGCGTCTACTCTTTCGATGATGCCAGCCTCCATCAATTTCTGCAACTCAGCAGTGACATCATCGCGCAGGGTGAGGGGTAGCCTGCGCAGAGGTTGGATGACTGTTTTCACAGTTGGGTCGATGAGCGGCTGGTGGTTGAAGGCGGTGAGGCAGCCCAGCCCAGTGAAAAGCAATGGCCAACGCTGCTGCCACGGCGTGGTCACTGTCAGGATGGTAGCACCGAGGTTATCAGAGATGGAGAAACCCAGGGCGCAGAACAAGTCGAATCCCAGGAGGTTGGCGCCATGCTGTGACACCTGGAACGTGAACGCTGGGAGGACTCTGGAGCCATAACGGACAGAGAAGGTAGCCGTACCGATCATTCTAATTTTAGTGTGTCCATAGCCGTACAGCTCTTCTGCTCCTGTTTTAATAGTCTGTCTGGGAAAGAGCTGCCGGACTGTGGACTCACTGAGAAGGGACCTGGAGGCAGCAGTGTCCAGTAGTAGTGGTAAACACACATCATCCAGCTCCACCGTGCACCAGGTGAAGGGCTTGTTGTTGGCACCCACTGAGTGAATGGTGGTTGGGCTTGATGGGCGGGATGAGCGGCGCTGGGTTCTTGTAGTAGAAGGTGCAGAGCGGCACACTTTAGCAAAGTGATTGAGCTTACCGCACCGCTGACATCTCTGTCCCGTGGCTGGACAGACCTGTGCTCGTGTGGAAAACGAGCCACAGTTTCCACATGGCCGGCGTGGTGAGGTATCCTGGTGTCCCGCGACGTTAACCTCGAGCTCGTTGTGAGGATAAGTGGTGCCGGGATCCTGAGCTGCCGGGGCCACGGTCTGTGCCAGCGGAGCAGAATAGGAAGGGGCGTTTGTAGCCGCTAGCCGCGATGTTAGCTGAGCAGCCGACTCGAGCTGAAAAGCCATGTCCACTGCCTGAGACAGAGTCGTATCATCCGGTGCCATAAGCAGTCTCTCACGTAGTTTATGATCCGCTGTGTGTTCGGCTACCTGATCCCGAATAAACTCTCCAAGTTTCCAAGGCTCCAAATTTGCAGACACTGGCCAAACAGCGGAGGTCTGTGATGTATTGGTGTACGGGCTCACCGGGCCGCTGTCGGCGCTGTCTGAAGAAGATCCGGCGGACGATGACGCTCTGTGAAGCAGCGAAATGTCCAGCCAGTAAGGCGACACAGTCCTGATACTTGACCGCGGGTCCAAGCGTGCGGAAAATACGCTGTCCCTCGTTTCCCAGGTTGTGAATGAGCAGAGCCATTAGCCTAGCGTCGCTAGCATCAGCTAACCCGGCGGCAGCGATAAAAGTTTGAAAAGACTCAAACCAGCGGGGCCACGGGATCGGCGGCTCGCCCGGCAAAGCGAGGAACGCAGAAAGTGGTGAAAGTGGAAAAAACTCCATCCTCGTCGCCAATATTATGTTTTAATTAGGAGGACCACGACTGTGTGCCTTCGAACAACGGCTTTATTTAACTGAACTACTTTTCCCAGCATCCATCAGGAGCGCGGGCTTTTTACAAACAGCAAAGACAGGTACACGTCACTGTTGTGACACACCCACATAAACACCGGTCACGGTGGTATGTAACACTGCGTTTCTCCATAATGTAGTGACAGGTAGAATGTAAACAATAGCACATGGCACGAGGAGAGGAAGCACTTCCTCCTCTTCCCAATATGGGCATGTGGGCGGAGCCAGTCCAGCTCCTGAAACCAGCAGATCCTGAATGAGGCTCAACCATCAAATATTCAACTGGCTGAGAATCAGGGACAAGCTGGATTTGGGGGGAAAAAACCTTTGAATACAATGTTTTTTCAAGTGTTGAAAGGTTGTGCGATATGACTCCTTTAACGTATGTTAAATCAAATTCATAGCAATCTCTGAACCAGTCAATGGCACGTCTCCATTGCACTTCATTTTATTGACCACTAGATGTCCTCCTCGAGCACTGTGCGAGAGAGGACCAGAAGATACCTCACACGTTTGAAGGTTGTGGAACTGAGAAAATTCACCCAAGTCATCTGATAACAATTTTTAATAATCCCCCGTTGACTGTATTACTTTCCATTTTGAAATAGTACATTTTTCTGATTTCGTTTTCGGGAAATATTCTGTTACCATTTCAAATGTATTTAGGATCACTACAATAGAGTACAGATAAAATGATTTCTCTATCAACAGAGCAGGGTCATGAAGTACTGATAGAAAAAAAAAACTAAGTTCAATATTTCTGGAAGCCACTGATGAACAAGGGGTTAAAGAAACTGTCAGTAAATGTAAAAACAAAACATCCACTGACTGTGATGAAATCAACATGACAGTGGTGAAAAAAAGCCATTCATGGTATTTCCAAGCCGTTAACTTATCTAATTTATCATTTCAAACAGGACAATTTCCAAGAAAAATTCAAACCGCTCAAGTCATTCCAGTTTGATAAGAACGGCGACAGACACCACTTCACAAACTACACACCTATTTCTCTTCTTCCACAATTCTCCACAATCCTTGAAAAACTCTCCAATGACAGGTCGTGTTTTTCTAGGAATTTGTCTAATCTGTTATCAGAGAGTCAATGTGGATTTCGATCTAACCGGTCAACATCATTAGCATGAACTGAACTCACTGAAGAAATGACAAATTCGATAAACAACAAAAAATGTAAAAAAAAATCACTGCTGGAGTTTTCATTGACTTTAAAAAAAGCATTCAACACAATGAATCATGATATGTTCATCAACAACCTGGCTGAATATGGAAACGGGACTGGTACTGGGCTGGCTGAGAAGCTATTTGGAGAACAGGAAACAATTGTCAAGCTGGGGGACTGAACGTGTGGATATGTTGTGTGGCGTCCCACAGGGCTCAGGGTTGGGACCTGAACTATTTACAGGCCACTTGAAAACTCTAATCTGTTACAATTACAAGTTACTTGTCAAAAAATGTCATCAGTAACTTACTCTCAGTACTAAAAGAAAAAAGTAACGTACCAGAGTACTTTTAGTTACTTTTGGATTACTTCACCAGCAAACATGAAAAATAAAGACAAGAAAGAATAGAATGTGTCGTCTGCTCAGTGTGTTGACACGTCTTATACACTAATTACACTGAACAAGTTTTGAACTAAATCAAAACTCAGTAACCAATCAGGTGTGGAACACTGATTTATTTTTTAAAGAATCAAAACCACAAAACAAATAAAGCTTTTAATTTCTATTCAAGAAAATGTGCCCATCTTTTCCAAAACTCTCTCTCTCTCTCTCTCTCTCTCTCTCTCTCCCGGTATAAATATGAATGTTTGATGAGAGGCTGTGTCTGGCAACATGAACCACTGATTGATAATAACTGAACAACCCGCTACTCAGTCAATGAGCAAACTTAGAAAAAAAAAAAAAAAAAAGTTATGGCACATGTCGCCCCAATTAATACCTGAAACATTCCTACCATCAGCACCAGTACTGGTATTGGCAGGTTACTGGCAGGTTATGAGCTAATAACACTAGTTGACAGAGTCCAGGTGTGTTTCTACGGAGCCCCTCTGGTGACATTGGTGAAAAAAATATTATTGCTTAATAACGTGTGGCCACGCGTTGTTAAGGCGTGGGAACGAGATAAATAAGTCGTGGCCACGCGTTATGAAGGCGTGAGATATATAAGACGTGACCTTGAACTCATCATCATTGTTCCTTTAGCACCAGAGGGGCTCCGTAGCATACCGTTAGCGTGTGAGCCTATGCTTTTTGAGCAGCCGGATTAAGTGTCTCTTGCTAAGAACGACTCCATGTCTAACTGCAAGCGCCTGAAGAATATCATTGTAATTCATTCCCAGATTGAAATAAAACCAAATGTATTCAAACTCGTCCATGTTTGCAAGCAGCTAAAGGAACAATGATGATGAGTTCAAGGTCACGTCTTATATATCTCACGCCTTAATAACGCGTGGCCTCGACTTATTTATCTCGTTCCCACGCCTTAATAACGGGTGGCCACGCAGCTGGCTGCAGTATCCATGGCAACGTGTCAGCGCTAGCCAGCCTGAAAGCGTCAGGAAGTGTGGCAGTGCCAGTGGACGGATCATGTGACAGTTGCAGTTCTAGTTTATTCCATCTGAGTTCTACTGTAATCCTGCTAAGTAATCCCAGTTTTTATCAATATACCTGTAATGAGATTACACATTTTTCTATGTACTGTAACAGTAATCCGTTACATTTCGCACAGTTACATTTATTTTGTATCCTAATTACGTAACGCCGTTACTGCCCAACCCTGACTATTTACAATGTACGTCAATGACATATGTAAAGTAAGTACACTCATTAAATTTGTATTATTTGGAGATGGCACGAATATCTTATGTATTGGTTTATGGTTTGACAAAAATAAATTATCATTAAATTTGTGTTAAAAAAAAAAAAGCACTTGGTCCGGGTAATATCCTCTTAAATCCAGTCTCATGTCCGAATTTTTCATTTGTCCTCTCAGGGCTCAACATTAAGGCTTGTCTGAACATCCGGGCTGGTAAAAGCTTTGCTTGGGCAACTGAATCATCGACACACCTTAGCCGAATGGGCTACTGTTTTTTTTTTATATATATATATATTTTGATGTTTTTTCCGCTCCAACCTGCGAAGATTTCAGATCCACGAAGCCTCGTCTGCTTCACTGTCTGCTGAAATGACTCCACAAGTGTTTCCCTGCCGCTGGCTGCAAAATGAGGAATGGATTTCTTGAACGGAGGCGGGTTTCAATGAGACGAGGACTAATGAGTCAGGAAATCCATTCCACAGTTTGCAGCCAGCGAGGATGCTAGGGAAGTTAGCATTGCGGCTATCCAGCTTTTCAACACGTTTCCACATTACAACATGTTGCTGTTCGGATGTATTTTATGCCCAAAACACCACAAAGCATCAACGTGGATGTTTGTAAAGCCGTTGTCCTGCTGGTGTACTGCTTCCTTTTCTCACCTCAACTTGTCTTTTGACAGAATACATGGGGGGCTGCGGGGGCTGCATGTACAGAAACAGCAGCCCAGGCTGTTTTTGTTAGTTTTTTGACCCAACACCTTCCAAACTAATTGTAGGCACGGTGCGTGGCTGGTGGCACCACTGCTGGTAATAATCATCCACATCCAAGGTTGGGTAGTGATGAATTACATGTCACGGCATTCTGTAATTAGGAGGAGAAAAAATGTAACTGTAATCCGTTAGAGTACATAAAAAGTTTGTAATCTCATTACAGGTATATTGGATAAAAACAGATTACGGAGCAGGATTACAATAGAAAATCAGACGGAATAAACTAGAACTGCAGCGGTCACATGATCCGTCCACTGGCATTGTGACACTTCCTGACGCTTTCAGGCTGGCCGGCACTAGGTTGCCATGGATACTGCAGCCAGCTCCCCTTCTCATGGCTGCTCTGGGGAAAGAAACATCATTTTGTTTTGAAGTGGGAGAAGTCTCTTAAGAAGCTTGGAAGAGATCTGGTCAGGTCGAAAAAATCAATAAATTCCAGGTTGAGTTCAAGGGCTGCAAATCAGGTTTAAACCCATTGACTGGGTTCAAGTCAAAGAAATTTTTTTTTCTCACACAAACACATGACTTGTTTTACAGACTAAACCAGGGGTGTCCAACATGCGGCCCGGGGGCCAGAAGCGGCCCACCAGAGGCTCTAATCCGGCCGCCATGTGATTTTTTTAAAGTATAAAAATGAAAACTGACAGAGGCTGATCTAAAAACACTAGATTGGCAAAAATGACATTGAAAACACGCCCTTGGTCAGAATTTGACCCCCGACATTAATGCATCTGTGGAGGTCACATAACGCAACGCCTTTCACAATAAAACAACGAGTCCAATTTATGTGAAGTGATACTTAAACATGTAAACTCAAAAATGTTTCCAGATGATGACAAATTGTTTTAATCCTGAATAAAAATACGATACCAGATACAGGTGACTGAGGGTTTATTTTTGTGCAAATATCTGATTTCCTTGAATATGTAAATTTCAGAATAGACTGGCAAATTGTTGCCGTTACAAAAGAATCAAAAGAAGGAAAGACTTTGCATTTGTCCATATCTGCAGTTTAACATGTTACGTTTGACTTGTTGGCCCTCCAGAGGTCAGGTCAGGTTGATGTGGCCCCTCAACTGAAATGAGCTCAACTGGTCTAAACATTACAGCTGGTTGTTATTAGTGAAACAAAGCTTTATGTGACTAGAGAGACTGTCATTGTTTATTCGGACTAAATTGGCCTGGAAAAATGACACGGCCAGGGTTTGATTACAGGTGGGATCCGCTTCGAAACAGAACTGAAAAATAGGCGAGATTATTTTTGCACTCATCAGTGTGTCGGTGACAGTTTCTGAACACTGTAGAACAAAAAGCGTGGGATAATGGATGGATGGACATTCTGCACAGGACCAGGCCAATATCTCAAGGTCACAACATAAGACCAGCAAAGAAGTGAAAAGAAGTGGTTTTCCCTCCTCCACCGTGAGTGAAGAAGTGGACGACACACCTGTGCAGGCGGACAGGTGACCAGAAGCAGCGCGCGCCTCCGCTCAACGCCACGCGTCCTTTACCCGGCTGGCTGCTGTTTGGAGCGCAGGACGCGTCTGACCGGTTCAGCGGGTTTCTGCGGGCTGCCGCGGGGCAGAGGAGGCGGGAGATGCGGGAGGAGGGGGAAGCGGGGCGAAGTAGGGCGAAGTAGGGCGTGGAGCCGCGGCAGGAGAGTCTCCAAAACCCGGAAGAGGAGTCCAACATGGTGCGATGCCAGTGCGCCCCGGACACCGACTGACTGACGCTTCGACCTGACTTCTACTCACCTGCGGAGCACAGCGAGTAAGTCCAGCCGGGAAAAGACGCCACAGGTGTTTCTGGGTTGTGGTTTTACTCGAGGGGCATGTTTGTTCCGGCCGGAGGCTCACCTTTGTCTGTTGCACTCACCTTTCCTTGAGGGGACGCTGTGTTTGGAGTGGGAAAACAAAACCCACGGCAGCTTGATGGAATTATTTAAAATTTCGTTCTATAAGCCAATTTACACGCTCTTCTACATTAGGTGATTATTCATTTGTGGAAAATTACTTTTTTATTTTTTTTTATTTAGTGTCTTTAGTTTATAAGGTTTGGAAAAGGACATGAGGACCAATTTTACTTATTTGATGTAAACCCTTGTTTGGCTGAGTTTGTTTTCTTTTCTTGAACTTCTTTATATCTCAGAAATGTTGCTTAAACACAATTATGGAATCACAGGAGGGCCAATATGAAAAAGAAATGCATGTGGAAATATAAAGAGAATCAATAATACAATGAAGTAAATATACAAAGGCAGTCCTATTCTTTTTCTATCTTGTCTTTGCTTATTCCATGTTGCCAATGCTTCTCCTGTTTTGTCTTTGTCTTTACCATTTGCATTTTGTCATTGCATTGACTGGATGAGTCCAGCCTTCTAGAAAAGACAAAAGCAATACAATGTAAATCAACAAAGACTGGGTGGGTCTTTCTGTTCAGGGTGACTCGTCTGTACCTGATCACCTTCTGAGACCTTCACAAATGTTCTGCACTTCTTGAGCCGATTGTCTGTTTTTGTACAATTTAAAGAGCTTCCATTTATACATGTAAAAATGTTTTCATTTTTTTATGCTATCCAACAGTCATGTTTTTAGGAAATTAAGTTTTTTATTGACTTTTAAAACATTTTTGAAACGGGAACAAAAATCAACACACATTAACATAAAGGCTGATGCACCCACCTCCCTATTCCCAAGATAACGACGTATAAATGGTTACAGTAAAAATGCATCTGAAAAACAACTATCTGCAATTAGCTGGGACGATTAAGAAATGTGGAAAATTCAAAACGTTAAACAATATCGCTGCAAACAACACAGAGGCTTTCCATCACACTTCTCTCAGTTTGTCAGAGTTCCAGAAGCCGTCCTGATCAGTGTCTCTGTCTCCTTCAACTGGGGGCTCACATGCTCTACCAGTGTCTGGAAGTCATCCTGGCCGCTGTCACAAGGACGGCCAGAATGACTGAAAAGTCTCCTTTAGACACAGTCGGCGATCTGTCTCCCAAAAGACAGTTCTGGAGTCTGAAGGACTTCAGTCCCAGACCAGGTACTTAGAACCTCCAAGACGTCCGTCCACAAAGGTGTGACCAGAGAATATTCCCAAAGGCAGCGTAAATAGGTCCCAACTTAATTTTTACATTTCCAACACAAATTGTCCACCGTGAGTTTCACTCTGTGCGAGTCTGGCAGGAGTATGATCATATCTATGGAACAGTTTCTACTGTATGAATTTACTTCTGGCCTCCTTTACATATCTGCCACTATCTGATAGAATTACGAGCCATTTCTCATGTTTACACTGTCTTCAGTTCCCTCTGCCAAAAGAGTTTACTGTTTGATGATTCACCACTCAAACTATGATTGAAGAAATTCTAAAACGTAGAAGCTGTCTAGCATCCCAATGTAATCTCAAATACCATTTTTGACTGCCACTAAAATTAGAAGTCACACAAATGTCTTATCTGTAAATATTTCCAGAAATGTTTCATACCTTCCAAATTAAATGTCCGGGTTCGGTCCTCGTAGGACATGAATTGTTTATCCTTTTACAGATCCACGACGGTACAAATGCCATGCGAATGCCGCTGTGCCCAAAAAACAGGAGTTTTGCCAATACAGAGATCGGGGTTGTTCCAGAGGGAGGCGTATTTCTGTACATAGTGAGACAGCGTTAACATTTGATGTATTTTTGACCAACCCTCACAAGAAGGAATCAAAACTGGATTTGTTGCGTCTTGGATCAAACAGTGAGCAAATCTCGACCTCAATGTTTGACCGTTCTTGTCCACTCTCATTGTCCTCCCGACATTTCACAACTTGAGCCATTTCAAATGACAAGGAGTGAAGCTGGGAATCTGGAAGTCCCATACCTCCTTTTTCTCTGGGGGCAGATCATTCCTCTAAAATTATTCTCGCCTTTTTACCTCCCCACAGGAAATCAAAAATACTTTAATCAAACTTTCATACTTTGTAAATATATGCGGTGGGATTGTAATTGATATCATAACCGCATAGTTAAATTGAGTCGCTGTGATCATTTTAATGATATTGATCTTGCCTCACAATGTTTGAATTTTTCCCACTAATCAATTTGTTTTAATATTTGATAACCATGGTTTAAGATGTAGTAGAGGTCAATCGCCCAAATCCTCACTGAGTCTAATCCTGAGATATTTCATGTCTTTAGGTTTCCATTTGAATCAAAATTCAAACACAATAATAATGATACATTGCCGCTGTCAGCTCCTTGATCAGCTCCGTAATGGCTGCAATGCATCATGGGAGTTTGTTTGTCGTGTTTTAGATGTCATTATTGGGGCTTATATGAGGTTTGGGGTGTTGGTAATGATTGTGTTGTGTTTGTGTTGCTCAGTTCATGTAGTTGGTCAGTTCATGTAGTTTAGCTGGGTTTTTTAGTTGTGGGAGTTCAACCAGGAGTGAGGAGGGGTTATGTGCACTGTCCTGCTGCCATGGTGTTCCCATTGTTGTGTCAAAGTAAAAGCTTCTGCTTTGTACAGCAGGCATGAAGCTGAACTGGTCGTGTGCTTTTACATGACTCACAACCTCCCTTGTGTGGAACTGGTTTGATTGATGTGTTTGACAACAACTGACGTCACGTCTTCAAACAGCAGCCGACGGCTTCAGCAAGTAGCAGAAGCGTTTCCTCGTGCTCCGTTTGGCGTCACGCCGCCGGCTGAGATCCGCCCCCCCCTAGAGGGCCGTTCTCATATTACACTCTCATATCAAGGTGGGGGCCACAAAATGTCGTCTCACGGGCCGGGACTTTGAGATCCTGCTTTAGATGCACTCTTATCAAGAATGGATCCATCACTTGTTAAAATCACCTGCTCATAGTATCTGTCCCTCCATCTCTCCCAGCACTGTGTTTACATTAGTGTGCGTCTTCCTTACTGGGTGCATCAATGTTACAAAGTGTTCACTTTACACCCTGTATGAAAATTGCATGTTTTTTTTTGTTTTTTTTAAATGAGAATGATTACACCATTGTGAGTACTTGAATAGGAACTCCTGTATAAAAATATAACCGACCATTTTAAACCTGAACTCTTCCCCCTCATTTATGCCAGTCTCATGAAGGAATGCTATGTCTTCTTGATTTGTTTTTAAATATGACAATATTTAACGCCTCTTGGTTGGATTCCCACACCCACGAATATTCCAAGATATATCATTTAAGTATTTCCCATTCATTACAGATTACACTTTACAATATATTTAAGCCTGTAACCATGCATTTTAGACCACCATATCCATATCCCTGACCCCTGGGGAAGAGTGTGAGTGCATCCAGACAAAATAAAACCGTTTTCCATGGAAAAAGAACATTTCCATTGTGTAAAAACCACAATAACAAAAAACGGAGTATAAAATAAAATGGACAACTTGGAACCTTCCCAGTTAGAGCTGCCGAATGCAGCCTGGGACAAAGAAAGACCTCATCGGGTCCGTCAGTCGTATTTGCGGTGTCCTCCTCTTGCCCGTGCTCCTGATTCTCGTCGTTGAAGAACTTCTCCGCTGCCTTTGACAAGTCAACGCTCACGTTTTTGCCCTTCCGTTTCCCCCGGAGCGTCGCTGGGAACGCCAGGGCGTGTTTAACATTGCGCTCCTGCAGGTTCCGTTTCCCCGCTGTGAAAGCCCTCCTCTTGTCTGCCAGCCCGTTAGTCGTGTCCGGAAACACAGACGGCTGCCATCTTTCCCACTCAAAGCCGCGCTTCTCTTTAGCTGCCATTGTGACTTTGTCCCACGCTGACTGCCGCAGAAAATGAACAAGCACTGGCCCGGGAGCTCGCTCGAACTCGGCGGCGTCTCACTCCGAGCCCCTCAGCCAGCGTCCTCCGAACACCGCTCAAAAGTCACCCGCCTGTACTGATAGTCTCTTTCAGCCCAACAAGTCTTCGATCATTCATCTTACTTTGGCTTTCGAGTGCTTCGATGCGGCCCCGCGTGGCATTCACCAGCCTGCTGCGTTCGCCATCGGCAGTGTGTCGCCGCTCCGAGGCGTCCTCCGAGTGGGAAATACGTGACTCGGCCTCCGTCGGCCCCTCCTGCATCGCGACCAACGCGTTCAATTCAGTCGTTGTCTGCTGTATCGTAGAAACATCAGTAGCGGCGCTTTGAAGGGTTGCGCTCATTTTGGCAACTTCGGCAAACAAGTCTGCCGGGTCAGGAGATGTCGCGTCGTGTTCGTCCTCATGTGGAGGGCTGCTGCCTGCAGCCACAGCTTTTGGAGTGTCTCCAGGTGTAAAAAAAAAAAATCAAAACAACTTTTTTTTTTTTAACAAATGAAAGCTGTGAAAACAGAGAGCCCCTAACCAGCAGCCATCCTGCCCACATGACTCGGTCATCATGCTGGTTTTTGTTTTTTTTAAGTTTTCATACTTGGACAAGTTAAAATCTTGTGTAACTTCATTCCGTCTCAGAACATTAATTGGACTAGCTACTCAACAGCCCCCCCTGAACCCTGCAGAGGTTCGGGGTATAGTGGGATAGGTTGGCCACTGTTCGGTATGTTTGGGCCTTGGTGTAGGTTTGGTTTCGGAATGTGTTTTGGGCATTAAAAGAAGATTTTTATTACATTTTTTTTAATGTGCCAGTATAGATCTATCAAAGCTTTCTTGATAGACTTGTTTTTTTTGCTGGTGTTAGTTTCTAGTGGGCTTTATTCACACAGGGGATACATGCTCATGTTGCTCGTGTTTCCTGTCCTGTATGCGACATGTTTGAAGCAACACTTGCAGACGGTGACATTTCTATTTCGTGTTTTCATTCCCTCGTCGGTGCATTTAACTGTAAATGATCTCAAGCTGGAGATTTGTATGACGCAAGCTCGGTCATCGGAGGTCCGACTCATTGTGAAATGTTCCTCAATACTGTAGTGCAGGGGTGTCAAACTCATTTTCACCGAGGGCCACATCAGCATCATGGCTGCCCTCGAACGGCCAAATGTAACTGCAAGACAGTGTAAATGTAACTAAATGGAAACAAATATAATGTGAAATAAATGTAACTACTCCTCAATTCTAAATAACTCTGACTTTATGACTTATATACTCGTATTACAAATACTACATTTGCATAGATCTAACAATATATTGGCTAGCTGCTCTGTTAAGTCTAACTTTGACCTACTTCACTCTGCTTGGTGTTAAAATGTGGACTTTATTGTCTCTTTGACAACCGACACCTTCAGAACACAGAAGACAAACTGTTTTATCTCATGTGACAACATGTATTCTCCTTCCCGTCGTTCATGAAACATCCTTTCATCTGCATCAATTTTTCTCTTGCTGGACATTTTGGGATCATTTTGTATTTCTCAATTCTACTTGTTGAAAATGGTATTGATGTTTATACTCTGCAATCTTCATGGGTAATCGAATATAGTTATTTATTCATTTGATCGGGACAACACGCATTAATGATCATATTCAATTTGTACACAAATAGTAAATGTGCCAGATTGTAGCAAAACTGCAAATTTACATCTTGAGTATTATAAAGATAATATAATCGGCGTGCATTGTGGGAAATGCAGTTTATGGTCAATGCAGTTTTACAAAGATGTGGTGAGCTCAAAGAAACAAACCTCACTACTTTATAAAATTACATTTTGCAGTTGGTGCAAAAGTGCTTAAACAACATTAAATAAAAAAAACGTTTTAAGCGTCTTTAAACTTCACTCTGCCCGGGGCTTGTGCACAGTTATATCTAAGAAAATGTCACCATCTTAATATCGGGCTATTATTCAGGATACTTGAGGCTACTCTGGTTCTTTCAGTCCATCCCAGGCACATCAATGATACAGAAGACAGTCAGTGACGTGATCTGTCGGCTCCCTCCAAACCACAGGGAACTCAAACTTCAGACAACTCTTCTTGCCTTTGGTCCATTGGTGCAGCTACTCGGTGTATGCCTTGCATACCAGGTGTGGCGCCCAAACGCCATACCAAACTAAGCATGGAAAGCACGCTTTGTGAGACTTGATTTCTGTTGGGACCAACGGTGTATTCGCCGCAGATGTAGCAGAAAACGTCAGGCTTATTTTTGCAGCGTCTTCTCGTCGAAGCCATTCTATTCACCAGTAACGTTAAAAAATACCACTTCATCGATTGGCGCATGCAAACTCTTCAGAATTCCATTATTTCAAGAAATAAGAAAGATTATTGTATCATACAAAGTGAAAATAGCTGTACATGCAAACACAAACGTCAAAAAACATGGAAATGGGTTAGTTAAAGTTGATCTGCTTGAGCTAAACCGATGCTATTTTTGGATTCATCAGTTGTAAAAAACCCAGACAGTTGTTTGGCTGTTGATCAGTGTTATCAAGCATTTTTACTTGACCACCTTATTTATGTTTGTACAAAACCAAACTTTAATTGCAGTGCCATTTATTGACTTCCAGTTGTAGTTGTTTCATTAGACCTCAAGTAACGGGCATTGAATTTCCAATCAGATCCATAATCCTGAATTAATTTGCAACAATCAAGTATGACAAACTGTTGGGGCTGAATCTGACTTCTGATATTTCCTTCCTAATCCTGGAGCTCTGCTTGGCGTCAGACTCAAATCAGGTCAGATGTGTGCTGCTGTACGCAGTAAACTCGAAGTACCTGTTCCCAACTCCCGAGTGCATAAATATTTTCATTTATGCACTTAGGTGCCCAAGTCATGATGACTAAGTGAAATGGTTAGTAAACGGATGGTTTGGTTGAATTTCCTTCCTCTAAGTGGAGGACGTTTGCAGCCTTGAAAGGTTCTCCACAATTCCTTTCTTTGAGAAAGTAAGATTAATGTTAAAAACAAGCACAAAAATAAAAGATGACATTTTGCCTCACTTTCCAGATAGCAATGGAATACTAACGAAATGAGACCCACTGGTACTGCCAAAAACTGTCCTCGTCATTTAGATAACCAGGATCGGGTCAGCACTGTCATCTGGAACAACCTCGCTTTGATTCTGGACCAGGGGCCTCATTTATAAAACCTCGTGTAGGATTCCTACTAGAAATGAACGTCCGCCCAAAAGCTGAAAATGGTAGGCGCCCCAAAAGATTTTCGATCAAGAGCCTCGTCAATATTTCTTGCATCTCATTCAGCCTGTTGATCGCCGGCATTTGATGCTAAATCCTGACAGAAAAGACGAAGAAAAGGAATTTTACTGGGAGCGAAATGGTCATGGAGGAGGTGGAGGTCAGGAAAATTCTATTATTTGGTGTCACACTAGTGGAGTCAGTAATAAAAGAATACAACAAGCAATTGTCAGCGCGTCGCCACCACTGTGAATGGTGTGAGAGCCACAGTGTGATCAGTGACTGCAGAGGTGGAGGAGAAGAATCTGATGTGAAGGTGGAGGTCAGAGGAGAGTGACATCATGGGGGAGAGTGACATCATGGGGGCAGCACCCCAGCCCCCCACTGGACACCAAAACAGGCCCCATGCTGTGTCGGAGTGTCGGAGAGGGAAGGAGACATTTTGGTGGAGACGCGTTAGATTTGTGAACAGGGACTTTTGAAAAGCCTCAGTGGACTTTCTGTTTTATCCTCAATCACTGGAGGTGGAGGAGGAGGGTGGAGGAGGTCGTCTGTCTCCAGCAGCAGTGTGTCCCGAGTGCATGACCGTACTGCGACCGGCTTTTATCAGGATTTACAGCCATAACGTAAAGACATACTAAACTGTATGTATAATGATAAAATAAGCAACATATAATCTATAATTTCTTCATTTGACATGTAAATCATCTCAATTGCAGTTTGTTGTTTGCATGAGACTTTCCCAGAGACTCCCTTTAGTTGCTACCGTCTTCATACAGTTTAGTAGATTTGGACGTTAAAGCTGTAAATCCTAATACAAGCAGCTGGAACAGACCAGGCGTCCCCAGCAGCAGCCAGTCAGTGTGCGGTCTCATCCATGTTTGGCACAACACTCCACAGTGCAGCTTTACGCACGGCTGTCACTGCGCTATTTATGTGTTCACTTTGAAATTAGACTGATTGTTACACTTTGTCACCATTGATAATCAATCAGTTCTATCCTCTGTATAATTTGAAGACGGAAGTTGTTCCGTTAAAGAAACGTCTATAACACTGCAGCGTGGCTGTTTCTCATTACGTGGATCTATAAGTTTGATATTTGAAGATATTAAATGTATGAGATGAATCTGGCTTCAAGTCACGACCTCACAGTGGGCGCTACCAGGGTCCCCGTCTGCAAAGTGTGCTGCACAAGATTCAAAGTGTGCGTACCGATACACACATTCTGCTGTAAACTTTATTTTTATAGATCACAAACTGCATGGGAAGTGGCGTATGCATCTTCCAGGACCCGCTTTGTGTGTCGGTAAGCTTTCTAAACGAGGCCCCAGGTCTTTGTGTAGACCTCACCCTTTCTCCTCTTGGCTTGTCACAGGTACCTGCTTGTTGCCTCAATTGGAAACTCAAAATAGTCTGTGTGTTGGTGCGCTTTTGTGATCGTCTGTTTCTGTTTAACCTGTGAAAGAATGAACCGAAAGCGAGCCGTGTTGTGGACAGGTGAACAGGACTGGTGTGTGTGTGGACACGGTGTGGCAGCAGCCTGGCGGACGGTTCTAACCCCTGTACATGTTTTCCATAAAGACGGAATGAGGCTATTCTCGTGCAGACAAAGCAGGTCTGAGTGTTTCTGCTTAGGGAAATGTTTCCGCCAGGAGGAAAAGGTCCCACCCCGAAAGCAATGACTGCAAATTTGAATGATGTCTTGAAAGTCAAATCGCTGCGATGGTCATTTGAGGTGAAGACGTATTGACTGTCTAAGATTTCCAGTCTGTCATCTTCAGCTGAGGAAGAGGTGTGGTCAGGTGCTGGAGTCGTGAAGCAAGCGACGGTCCTCCATTGGCCGGCCGTAGCACACCTGAACCAAGACACCAGTCCTGTTTTTTAAGGGCAGGTGCTACAATAACACTCATGTAAACTCAGTTTGTTTGTGCAGTGGGATTCTCCTGAAGTGTCAGAGGTGAGGCGAGATTGTTGCTTTCACATGTTTTTCTTAGTTTATTGCATAACAGTGATTTTGTGCTGGCCTACAAAACATTATTGCCCAAACTATTGTTTAGACATATACATACATCATTTAGTAACAATAGACCAGCCTTTAGTGGGGAAAAAAAGACATCTGATAAAAAAAAAAATATATAGGATTTGTGTGGTGCACAATTTTTTAAGGGCCCGACTGATGTGGATTTTTGGGTGCCGCTTCCGATATTAGGAAAATAAAAATTCTGACAACCGATAAATGGTCCTATTAAATTAAGTTTTTCTATTAAAAAACAAAAAAGAATACAAGCTCTTGGTGGTTTGTTATAAAGATGCACATAAATGAATAACATTTGACTATTTTCAGATGGTTTTGTCAGAAATTGCGTGCCCATGTGAACAATTTGAACCTAATGCGCAGACCACACATTCTAAATTTCCAACATTTTAGTGCAATTGATTTTGTTATGTGGTGAAACATGGTGATTTGCATTGTTCTAACAAGAGACCCGTCTATGATTGAGGAAACGGTATGTACTTAAAGTGAGTTTTAAGTCGTAAGGGTAATACCATACAACCCAGAAAAATGTGGGGAAAATTTAATCATAATCAATAAGTTTCCATCCCTCATTCGATAACACGAGTGGTTTATATAGGATGTCATGGATTTAAAGACCTGTTAGATAAAATGGCTTCAGTACGTGACATGTAGGAATGGTGGTCAGAGCTGGACATGAAGGCTTGTCTGAACGCCCGGGGCCAGTAAAAGCTTTGCTCAGGCAACTGAATCCTCTGCTCACCGGGACCAACTGGCTCCTGGTTTTTTCAGCAAACATCACTTGGTATCACCAACGGATGACGCCACCGCAGGGCGAGACCATTTCCATCACCTGATTCTCATGTGAAGGAGATGATAGCGTGGGGAAACGCTGGACGCCGATCACAGTCGCTATTTCTTCCTATTTCGTGATCCGTATTCATGTCGGTGACGCTGCGGCTTGCCTGGAAAATAAGCATTGTGATTGGATAGCCTCGTCTGATTCCTCAGGATTCCCTCCAATTACTAGTCGGGGAAACTCCTCCTCCTCCATTTAGAATTTTTCACTTCTGTCAACATTCAGATTGTCACCGGAACAAATTAAGAATTCACTCGACTTCAACACATAAAAACAACTTCAACTAAAATATGTAGTTTTGATTATTTTGACTTTCTAATCCCGAAGTTTCATAAATCTTTATGGTTCATAAAAAAAGTTGACTGAGCAGGAAGAGGAACAGGATTTGATTGGTTAATATGATAAAAATACCTGACACACGTTTACCATGTTATTAAAAAATGTATATGGATAAAAGGTGACTAATACAATAAATAAGGTGTGGCAGTAGCTTGTATGTAGCAGTAGGGTGACAGCTCCAATCTTAATACTGTTAATACTAGCATATTTATTTCAGACCAACACATACATATTATTATATTATACATATTATTATATGTTTATTTGAGGCCGGTTGGTCTAAAATAAACACCATGGGAGTTAATTCAACTCTGGGCTGTGAAGAACAAAGTTAAAATATAGATTATTCTTCCTTCAGATTGAAGAGTATAAAGAGACATTGCAATTGTTAAAGAAACTACAAGTCTTTATGTAGAAAGTTACGTTGGTTGAATTCATACATTACCCAAGCTTATACATTTACATTAAACTTCGGTCAAGCTGTAGGTACTTGCCCAAAGCCCTGATGAAGACAATAAGACTGCTCCCAGTTTCACAGGGAAAACAGGAATGCTGGGATTCAGGTCCTAAAGGGTAATGAACCCTTTCGGACCTTTAGGGCGAGGTTTAGGGCTGCAACAATGAATCTATAAAATCGATTAAATTCGATTATTAAAAGTGTTGGCAAGGAATTTCATTATGGACTCGTTGTGTAGCGTGATTTATGCATCACTCGCCATGTTTACTTCACCTTTGGAGCTTTTTAATGCTGGCTGAAAAAAGTGAACAGAGTGAGACTGAGGCGGTCCAGTAGAACCACACCCTGTACTGGACGACACGTCACTGAGCACCGACACATGTTTAACTGTTGACACACCTTAACAAGGACAACCTGCCGGACGAGGGCAACAGACAGGTTTTCCTGGTGAATTTCATGCTGAGCGACACTTAAATGGCCAAATAGTGATTATTGTAATATTCAGACGTTGTGGTTTCAGGAGATTAGTTTTGAGATGTGAATGATCTCCGCCTCCTGCAGTGCAGTGCTGCTCTGTGAAGCTCCTCTCTGTCAGTTTGACTTTCAACATAAGAGCTGTGGACCAAAACCCACCAAGAGGCTCCAGCCTGGTCCCACCAAGCAAGGAGCTTATAGAGGATTTACTATGGTGGCCCTGAAGTGCAAACCACAACAACAAATCACTAAACACAACAACAAATTGAAAAACACAACTGCAAATTGAAAAACACAACACAAATGAAAGAACACAACAACAAATTGAAAAACACAACTGCAAATTGAAAAACACAACACAAATGAAAAAACACAACACAAGTGAAAAAACACAACTGCAAATGAAAAAACACAACACAAGTGAAAAAACACAACACATTAACTTAAACGGAAAAGGTAGGAACCAGTTGGCAGAAAGAGATATCGCAGAGTTGGTGGAGGAGTCGCCAAACTTTTGCCACAGCTGCTGCAAAAGTTTGGAGACTCCTCCACCAACTCTTTCCCGCAGCTTGGACAAAACATTGTTCCTTGGTATTTTCTCCTCTCAAATCCAAACGCGCCACGAGTGAAATGACTTCCGCTTCATAAAGCGGCAGGGTCCCGTCGTCCAAACAGCGAGATCTCTTTCTGCCAACTGGTTCCTACCTTTTCTGTTTAAGTTAATGTGTTGTGTTTTTTCACTTGTGTTGTGTTTTTTCATTTGCAGTTGTGTTTTTCATTTGTGTTGTGTTTTTTGATTTGCAGTTGTGTTTTTTTATTTGTGTTGTGTTTTTTGATTTGCAGTTGTGTTTTTTCATTTGTGTTGTGTTTTTTGATTTGCAGTTGTGTTTTTCCATTTGTTGTTGTGTTTAGTGATTTGTTGTTGTGGTTTGCACTTCAGGGCCACCGTAATTTACACTAGTTTTATTTTGACATTTCATTGTATTTTGACCAGAATGGTTCATTAAAATTGACTTTGTTGAGATTGTAATCATTTTCAGCACTGGTGGTCCTACAATTTGAAATGTTTTTTTTTTTTTTTTTAACCGACTCATTGATTAAAGGTGTACAGGAGGATGTTATACTTCCGGGTGGATCATCAAGACTATTGGTGCTCCCAATTGTCAATCATTCTGGTGATATATTACGTAAGGCCGTCGTACGTGCTCGTCCCCAGGTAGCGTGGATCTATTAGTTTTCACTTTCTGCGCATGCGCGCTTCCAGGTGTCTATGGTGAGCTACGCCTTCAGCGAGCTCGCAGTTCTCACCGGGTACTTTGAAAATGGCAGAGGGTCGCAAGAGAACAAGTGTATGAGAAGAAGAGAAAGGCTTCTAAAGGAAGAGAGAAACAAGACCAGAGTGTTTTTGGGAGATTGTTTCACACGATGAAAGCCCAGGTTGGGCTTCCCACTGACGCTTCAGTCGCCAAGTTTCTACTCCACAGGGAAAGTTTGGCTTCTATTTGGAGAAATCCATTTCAAATCACTTCCAGTAAAAGTTCTCTACGTCTAGATTGTAACTTTCCAGGGTTGATTAGTCTGTTTTGTAAGTGCAAATCTTCTTGTAAAGTGAGCTTGTGTGTTTTAGTAGGCGTTCCGTCTCCGGAGCAGGGAGAGCGTTGCGCATGTGCATTTTTTCAAAAGGTGGAGAGGGCGGGTCTTTCCTAAAATTCGGGAAAATCCTCCTGTATACCTTTAATCGGAAAAATAATCGACAGGTTATTCAATTATAAAAATAATCGTTAGTTGCAGTCCAAGTGAGGTTAGAACTCGGGACCGCATCAGGACAGAATACACCTGCTAAGAAAAGTAAAATTAAAGTGGAAGTTTCACATCATGAGGACTTAACGAAATCGCAATATCTTTTAGAAAAAATATAGTTTTGACATGTGATTAGTTCCAAGTTGTGTGGTACTGTCTCTGTAAGCACCTCAAATTGGCCTGTTAGTTGTTGGTGAGTGAAGGATTGGTTACTTTGGCCTGCCACTCCCCCATGCGGTCGCCAGTTCCTGGTGCAGATCGTCTCTGCCTCAGCCAATGGTTGCCCAGGTTTCACCTCTTGAGCCCCGTGTTCAAACGGTAAAAGCCTTTCACTTGTATAGAGCTTTATCGCTGTGTGAGCAGCCCCAAAGCACTTTACATCTCATCACATCCACCCACCCACACACCAGTGGAGGCTGCAGCCATGCAAGGCCCTGTCACTCCAACCGGAGCGGTTTGGGGTTCAGTGTCTTGCCCAAAGACACATCGGTGTGTAAGCAGGCAGAGATAGGAATCGATTTCTGATTGGGAGGGAACTGCTCTCCCAGTCCAGCTGTCCCGCCCCATTAGCCTTGCTCAGGCCAGTTAGGTGGTTGAACAGATACAGATAGTGGTGAACTCGCTCATCCCTAGTTGTTACCCGTCTCTGCCCCTCCTCCACCTGGCCTCATGTCTACACCACCATCAGCGCTCATCATCCAGTCGCGTCCATATGCTACCTGAACTTGGGATAGAATCCCTACCACAACCCGTCTGTCTGATCCTTCCTCCTCTATCCTCCACCCAACCTGTCTGTCTGATCCTTCCTCCTCTATCCTCCACCCAACCTGTCGGTCTGATCCTTCCTCCTCTATCCTCCACCCAACCTGTCTGTCTGATCCTTCCCTCCTCTATCCTCCACCCAACCTGTCTGTCTGATCCTTCCTCCTCTATCCTCCACCCAACCTGTCTGTCTGATCCTTCCTCCTCTATCCTCCACCCAACCTGTCTGTCTGATCCTTCCTTCTCTATCCTCCACCCAACCTGTCGGTCTGATCCTTCCCCCTCTATCCTCCACCCAACCTGTCTGTCTGATCCTTCCTTCTCTATCCTCCACCCAACCTGTCTGTCTGATCCTTCCTTCTCTATCCTCCACCCAACCTGTCGGTCTGATCCTTCCCTCCTCTATCCTCCACCCAACCTGTCTGTCTGATCCTTCCTCCTCTATCCTCCACCCAACCTGTCTGTCTGATCCTTCCTCCTCTATCCTCCACCCAACCTGTCTGTCTGATCCTTCCCTCCTCTATCCTCCACCCAACCTGTCTGTCTGATCCTTCCTTTCTCTATCCTCCACCCAACCTGTCTGTCTGATCCTTCCCTTCTCTATCCTCCACCCAACCTGTCTGTCTGATCCTTCCCTTCTCTATCCTCCACCCAACCTGTCTGTCTGATCCTTCCTCCTCTATCCTCCACCCAACCTGTCTGTCTGATCCTTCCTCCTCTATCCTCCACCCAACCGGCCTGTCTGATCCTTCCTCCTCTATCCTCCACCCAACCTGTCTGTCTGATCCTTCCCTCCTCTATCCTCCACCCAACCTGTCTGTCTGATCCTTCCTCCTCTATCCTCCACCCAACCTGTCTGTCTGAGCCTTCCCTCCTCTATCCTCCACCCAACCTGTCTGTCTGATCCTTCCTCCTCTATCCTCCACCCAACCTGTCTGTCTGATCCTTCCTCCTCTATCCTCCACCCAACCTGTCTGTCTGATCCTTCCTCCTCTATCCTCCACCCAACCTGTCTGTCTGATCCTTCCTCCTCTATCCTCCACCCAACCGGCCTGTCTGATCCTTCCTCCTCTATCCTCCACCCAACCTGTCTGTCTGATCCTTCCCTCCTCTATCCTCCACCCAACCTGTCTGTCTGATCCTTCCTCCTCTATCCTCCACCCAACCTGTCTGTCTGAGCCTTCCCTCCTCTATCCTCCACCCAACCTGTCTGTCTGATCCTTCCTCCTCTATCCTCCACCCAACCTGTCTGTCTGATCCTTCCCTCCTCTATCCTCCACCCAACCTGTCTGTCTGATCCTTCCTTCTCTATCCTCCACCCAACCTGTCTGTCTGATCCTTCCCTCCTCTATCCTCCACCCAACCTGTCTGTCTGATCCTTCCTCCTCTATCCTCCACCCAACCTGTCTGTCTGATCCATCCTCCTCTATCCTCCACCCAACCTGTCTGTCTGATCCTTCCCTCTCTATCCTCCACCCAACCGGTGAGCAGAAAGTCTCCACCACTGAACCTGGTTCTACAAAGGTTTTCTTCCTGCTCCAGGGAGTCGTTCCTTCCCAGAGATGCTCACGTGGATCTCTCGGGTTTCACTCCATTTAAAAGCACCTTGAAACGACTGTCCTTCCAGTGCCACATACTTAGTCAAACTGAATACCCTGCTCGCCTCAGGCCTCATCCAAATCCTCATCCTCGCCCCCATCAGTGTCCAGACTCTGGGGGGAAGATGAATTCTTTGTTCGCAGGCTTCCACTGGGGTCTGAGCACCAAACAACCTTCTCCTGCCAATAAAGCTCTTCTAACGGATACTAGTGTTTGACTCTTTTCAGGGTGGAATTGGCAAATCAACCTCATGTTGGTATTTGACTTTATATTATGTAGCCCAGCTCACAAATGGTTCAGGTGGTCCAGACCAGTAAAATAGTATCACGACGACCCGTTTTGTCTTGTGGCACAGATGATGAAAAGACCTTGCAAAACCGAACAGTTACTACTGAAAATGTTTACAATCTCAACATGAAGCCAATTTTAATGAAACCTTCCAGTGCGAATTACAGTAAAAATGTCCCAAACAAAAACTTCTAAAGCTGTTGCATCATACATGTTTTTACAAACTGGTATTTCAACTCAGATCTTAGTGTTGTGTCTCCTGCTCTTAAGAAAATTGTGTCCATAGCTGCTTGGTCATTTCCTCGGCCCTCTTGGAGCTTCTTGTGGGCTGGTTTTGACCCAGGGGCCTTCTGTTGAACACCACTGTGTTAAGTGTCTTTGAGCCGCATGTCTGTCACAAATGTTGTTGCCAATGGTGTGTGGAAGTGTGTGGCTTACATTTTTCTGTCAAAACATTCAGCCTACATTACCCACAATTCAGCTGGGCTACTTTGTTTTGTCTACATGTTAAAGTGTTGTCTGTCAGCTGTGACTAAGCGTCAGTCTGAGAGAAATAGTTTGTACATTGTTAAAATGTTGTATTTTTTTAGGTTTTGGCCTCATTCGTCATTTTCTTCTTTGATTACCATCCCCCATCCACCCCCACCCCGTCTTTCAGCTCTTCCTCCTCAAGTTTCACTCTTGTCTTATGTTGGCCTCCTGCGACCTCCTCGTGGTTGCCACGGTGACGCCGCAGGTTCAGACACTAACCCTGTTCTCTGAGACGGGCTGTCGAAACAGTGTTGTTTGTTTCAATGTTCTGTTTGGACTTTTTTTTGTTGGGTTGGGGTTTGAGTGTTGAAATTCTAGCCCCCCCCCCCCATTTTATTTTTTAAATGAGTAAATTCAGGCCTATTCTAAGAAGCATAATATTGGTGTGTTAAGGTGTGGTTCCATTTTGTTTAATCTGGCAGTGATCGAACCAATTGTCAACCATTTGATGTTTGATAATGAAAAGTCGGCTCCACTCAGCAGCAGGTCGACGGTTAACAACCTAAAACAAACAGGAGGATAACTCCTGTCATTGTACCCATCTGCTGCAAGAGCTGCCAAAGACACACTACAGGATTATTCTGTTCTTTCAGAGTCTTGGATGTAAAGAAAACCCACTTTTTATTCGCATTTTAGCAAAAAAAACTATCCATAAATACTGTTTGCTATATTTTTCTGGCATATTTTGAGCATCATGTGCACAGTTGTCACAAAGAAGAGCAAGGGAGGAAAACACACATTCGTCACCCGCACACAAAACAGACACACATACGACACACACACACATCCACGCATAAACAAACACTGATACATTCAACACACAAATGATGTCGACTCGGGCTGCTCGATTATGGAAAAAATCATAACCAGGATTATTTACACGATTATGTCTTTGCATTTGGAACAGAATTAATTGAACTTTTTTTTTTTTTAAAAAGCTCTCCTGTTAAATATATAAAAATATCTTGTAATGTAGTAGTAAAAAAAATCAACTGTTGTACAGCACTCAATCTTTTGAAAACAAGAAATAATAACTTTAGATACTAATATAAACTACAGTAATGAATCATGTTGCTTTACATATGTTGATACTTTGGCTTCTCTAAAACGTTCACAAGCTGAGAAAAACACATTTTCTACTTCATTCACATGCATTAGCTACTTTATGAAGGGTTTATCGCTGTACTCTTTACAAACGGTTTCGCCCATCAGATATACGAAGTTACTTTACATCAAGTACTGAAAAAAGGTAAACAAACAGTGCTTTAATGCTAGTAGCCACCGTTACCATTACTTGGCTTCAAAATGACACGCAACCTAAACCACTGGTGTGACACGCTGTTATGTACATCATAAATGTTTGTTTACGGCAAACGTATAAACGGTGGGCACACGCCAAAAAACATGCATTCATAACTTTTTCGGAAATTTAAATGTAGCAACTTACCGCTAAGTAACTTGCGCCTGCGCGTTTGGTTTAATGTGTCGTCAGTGGAGGCTGCACCGGAAATGCCCCACATAATCGTTTTTGCTCGATTATATGAATTTTGAGATCTTCTGGAGTCAAAATCGTAATCACTACTAAAATTCGATTAATTGAGCAGCCCCAATATAGACACTACTAAATACTACTACAACAAAATGCTGTAAATCATGAAATAACATGTCAAAGAGTTTGTCTCATGCACATATTTTGATCCAAGACGTTATAAAAAGATTCACTTTAATCTTTTCATCCATTCGGCTTCTTCCATCGCTCTGTTAAAATATCAGCTTTGTAATGACCAGTGATCGTGAAATATGTTGGGTAGTCAATCTTTACCGATTAAAAATGTGCTTGGTCCGGTTAATATCCTCTTAAATCAGGTCTCGTGTCTGAATTTTTCATTGGTCATTCTCAGGGCTCAACATTAAGGCTTGTTTGAACGTCTGGGGCGAGTAAAAGCTTTGCTCTGGCAACTGAATCATCGACCCACCTTGCCCGAACGGGCTAGTAGTTCTTTTGCGATATTTTGACGTTCTTTCCGATCCAACCTGTGGAGATTTCAGATCGACGACTCCACAAGCGTTTCCCTGTTGCTGGCTGCAAAATGTGGAATGGATTTCCTGAACGGAGGCGGGTCTCAATGAGACATGGAGTAATGAGTCAGGAAATCCATTCCACAGTTTGCAGCCAGCTAAGATGCTCGGGAAGTTAGCATTGCGGCTGTCATACTTTTCATGACAACATGTTGCTGTTTGGACGTATTTTTACACGCTCAAAACACTGCGAAGCATCAACGTGGATGTTTGTAAAGCCAGACGTCACCGTTTTAAAACTTCAGCTCGCCAGGACAATAGCGCTGACATCACAACAATGATGAGCTCGCTCCTCTACAGGTGATTCACACCTCCGTGAAGCTGCGTCCTCCTCCACGCTAAACTCACTGAAAATAGTCCCAATAGTTTGTGTTGCATTAGAGCTGGAAACACTGCAGTTTGTGCTGCGTTGATAAATAATGTCTCCAGGAATTAATAAAGTGATTGTGAGGTTTTAAAGATAGAACTAGTTGATTATGAGGTGATGACGTCACTCAGACCCCCACATTGTCCACATGGAATAAAATACTTTGTACTGCTTCCTTTTCTCACCTTCTACTGACCTCAAGTTGTCTTTTGACAGAATACATGCAAACATTCCTACATTTATTACTTTACTGTAGAGACGAGTTTATTACTGCCTCATATAAAAAAAAAATATTTTCATCAAACTTTACTTTGGTCCAGTAAAAACTGCATGATTACTGGACCAATGTCCGGTAAAAAATGTTGGCATATCGAAATCCCTGAATGACTACTCTTTTTTCCACAATCACTGGTTAATGCCCATTTGGTACTTTCACTTACAATTTCACCTCTTTACCAGTCCAAGCTGAGAGATATTGTTTTTCTTCTCTAGGAGTTTGTTCAGTGAACTGACCTCATGTAATCGGGGATTAACTTTCCGTTGACCTGTCTATGGATGGATTTAGCCTTTTTTATCAACAACTATGGGATGACTTGGCTTCATATGTTTTCACTTTTTTGTTGAAATCAAATTTGCTTTTCAATGGCTCAAATACAACTTTTTCTCTCAAAAAGTCCCAATTATCTAATCATCACGTGACGGTTGATCTTCACAAGGACCACTATTTGATGGAAAATGTTCTAAACTTGAACAATCACTTGATTAAAAAATTTGTACCAGGTTTTTGTGAGCTAATTTTCTGCAATAAAATATAATCATATATATATATATATATAGGATATATACAAAGTGCAACCTTACAGGAGTCCAGCATTTCAAATGACTGGTAGATGTAGTGCACTTCAGGGACTTTTTAAGTCGTCAGGTTTTGTTTGTTTGTTTGAGGAGCTTTTATAGGTCTGTCTTTAGAATTTACAATCTCTGAGAACATCTGTGGAGAAATAATTTTTATTTTTTTTTTTTAAGTTTTCCTATTGTTAGAATTGTATCTTTCACAATTAAAAGATCATACTGAGCTCTTTTAAACTCTGAATTTGGAGTAAATTGTGTGGAGGTACAAAAAATTGGGTATTTCTATGTTGCTAAAAGTGCAGCGTCATGCAACTGTGCCTCCGCAGAGGCTCTAAGCCCCGCCTCCGTGCTTCCTGCTCAGGCGTGGAGGTTGGGGCGGTCACATCCAGCGGCGCCGCTGGATGTGACCGTCGGAGGCGGTCGGCGTCGCTGGACATGGCTGCCTTGGCTTCCACGTTTGGGCGGAAAGCACCTCGGTGCTCAGCTCGGCTCCTGTGTCCCGGCACCGGCTCTGTGTAAACAACAACAACAACAACAGAGGATTCATAAGGTCCAGATCTGCCATCCGGCTAAGATTACTGTTGTAACGTCACATATCTGCGGAGCTCTAAGCCCCGCCTACTTTTTAACCTACTTCCTGCAGTTGAAACGGGCACCACATCTGGCTCCGGTTACGCTTTGCCGTAAGACTCCGCTGCGTCCCTGCACTTTTTGTGTGGTGGAAACACGCCTGATGTCTTCCTTCTCTTTTCTCTCCATTGCTTTCTGCTCTCCTGGCACTGATTGGTTCATTTTAGAGTTGCTTGTTCTTGGAAACCGAACTATTGAACCTTATCAGGTCCACTAATGGATTCCTCCCCTCCATTAAATATTAACCTGCTGGGAATCACCAGCCGAGGCTTGGCGACAGCAGTCAGACGTCCTGACAGGTTTCTCAGTGTAACTGACTCTACCCATGTTTGGAAGATGGTCATTAGTACTGCAGTTATCTACTTGATTAATAGACTCGTGTACTTATCTGGTAATGAATTCCATGAAGTCTTTCTGGCTCTCACTTGGTGCTTACCTTCTTAAATTTAACACAAGGTTGTTTGGGTTCCATACAGTCGGGGTGTGTGATATGGCGATACTGGATCGTGAAGGATTAGAACCTGTTGAAGAGCTGACAAAGCAGAGAGATCGTAGAATGTATGTCGAAGACATTCTCTATGCTGATGCACTGATGCACAGACCAGTGTGTCCTCTACTTGCAATCATGTCCTCCGATTTGAGGGGGACTAAAGTAGTGCATTAAATTCTACAGATGGACAAAAACGTTCAGCTCAGAACATTTGAAGTCCCATCTAAACATCACAACCCGCTGCAGCCTTAAATATATCAGGTGAAATATTCTTGTATTTCCTGCTTGTGTCAACATCCCAATATATAAGAAGACTTAGCCAAACAGTATATTATATGATATTTAATTATTAGCAATAGATAAGATGGATAATAGACAATGCATCTTAAGTATTACTTGATAGCTTGCTTTGTAATTGTTATATTTATATTCATGTTTTACAGTTCATGTGAAAACTATTTAAAAAGCCAGGCACACTTTACTCTATGTTGCAAGAGTGCCCTTTATCAGTCTTGTCGTTGTTTACCTTTTTAGTATGTTTACGTTGTTTGCACATGTTTGCTAAAGTGCACAAATTATCAAAATGAAAATATGTCCAGAAAGGTTCTTTGGCCTAAATTGTCTTTTCTTTTCCTGTTGGGGCTGTTTTACATCAGTAAATGGTTTCGTTACACTCTTCAGAAACTTGCAAATAATCTCAAAAATCAATGAAAAAAAGAATTCTGATAAAATCATAATCGTGATTTTATTACAAAACAATTGGGATATGATATTTTTACCATATTGCCCATACAGGTTAATATTAAGGACAATAAAGAGCAATACTTGGTTATAAGAATAAACATTTTTGGGAAGTTATCACGGATTTTCAGCTGTACTGATACAAAAAGTCATTTTGAAATCAAAGGGCAGTCATAGTGTTCATTGACCTTTCAAGATCCTAACAAGATGGTTCAAACTTGGACACAAGTCTTTTGTTGTGTTCATAATTTACAAGCTGTTCTGGTTTGATTTAGAGATCTTGAGGGTGCCTCTCTCTCTCTACAAATGAAGTTTTATTTGCGTTGAAAAGTGCACACATGATCAAATACCACTGGAACAGAGCAGTTGCAGAGGATACCCTCAAATCAACTCCTACAATGTACAAGTACATCATAAAAAGAATATCAAGAAATATTCAATATATTCAATATTTTTTTCAGTCATTTCATAAGGTGAAACTGTTATTTTCTATAGATTCACTACACATACAGTGAAATATTTTAAGCATTGATTTCTTGTAGTTTGGATGATTATGGCTTATTAATACTGAATATCTAAAATGCAGTGTCTCAGAAAATTAGACTATCACATAAGACCAATCAGAAAAGGATATTTTAAGCACAAATGTCAGACCTCTGAAAAGTATGTTCTTAACCAAGCACTCAATACTTGGTTGGATCTCCTTTTGTATGAATTACTGTGGCAATGTGTCCCGGAGGCCATCAGCCTGTGGCACTGCTCAGGGTAATGGGAGCCCGGGTTGCTTCGATAGCAGCCTTCAGGTCCTCTGCATTGTTGGTCTGGCGTTTCTCACCTGCTTCCCAACAAAAGCTACTAGATTCTCTATGGGCTTCAGGCCTGGGGAGTTTGCTGGCCAATCAAGTACAGTGACACCACGGTCATTGGACAGGCTGTTGGTACCGTTGGCAGTGTGGGCAAGTGCCAAGTCCTGCTGGAAAATGAAATCGGCATCTACATGCAAGTTGTCAGCAGAGGGAAGAATGAAGTGCTCTTCCATTTCTTGGTAGACGGCTGCATTGAGTGTGGACTTCAGAAAACACAGTGGACCAACAGTGGAGACTTCACATCGCAGGGCTGGACATCAAGGCTTGTCCGAACGTCCGGGGCTAGTAAAAGCTTCGCTCGGGCAAATGAATCGGCTACCCAGCTTGCAAACATCATTTGGTATCGCCAACGGGTCACGCCATCACCGGGCGCGGCTATTTCTCGCCCTGAGAGCGCCATCACCTGATTCTCGTGTATCACGTATAAAAATACATGACACACATTTACCATGTTATTACAATAAACATGTATATGGATCCAAAGTGACTAATGCAATAAATATGGTGTGGTAGTTATTAGTTATATGTTATTAGGGTGTGGCGGCTCCAATCTTAATACTATCGAATATATTTCAGACCAACACAGCAAAAAGCCCAGAGGTCAGCCTCAAATAAACTCTGTGGGAGTTAATTCAACTCTGGGCTTTTTGCTGTGAAGAACAAAGTTAAAGTATATATATTATTATTCCTTCAGATTGAAGAGTATAAAGATACACCTTCCCTGAAAGTTTCATTGAGATATCTTGATTGTTAAAGAAACTACAAGTGTTTTTAAGTAAAAAGTTATGTTGGTGGAATTCATGCATTACCCCAAGCTTAGAAATTTGCATTAAAGTTTAGGCAAGTAAAGATTTGTTGCGCTGTAAGCTCAAAATCCTTTATGTCCTGTATTGGATTTCAAGCAACACGGATTCTGTGCCTCCCCAGTCTTTTTTGATTGGTCTTGTGTGATATTAACATTTTCTGAGATGCTGAATTTTAGTTTTTATCTGTAAGCCATAATCATCAAAATGACAACAAATAAAGGCTTGAAATATTTCAATCTAAGTGTAATGATTCTATATAATACGTTGTCGTTGTTGTTTCACTGTCTGAACTGACTGACAAAAAATATAGAACTTGTTCACAGTAGTATAATTTTTGGACTTCTACCTGTATGATTCCCATATTTCGGGACGCAATGCACAATCTCTCTTAAGTCAGGTGAATATCATTTAATGAAGCAAATTGAAATACAGTAAAACCTCTGTCTTGGACCCGGTGATAAGGGACACCCTGTCCAACATCACCTGGTGTTCCTATCAACCTATATCAATGGTCCTATTTGTCCTTGTGACCTGTCCGTTCCAAACAGAGGACACCTGGTCAGGGGACTCTTGCACTTGGATTTAAAGGGCATCCCTACATCAGCTGTTTTACTGTAGTAAAAATGGATCTTAAAACTTGATTTGGATTGTTGCACTTTGTCAAACTGCAATAATAACAGCTTTTGGTTTGTCCTCAAATGTGGAAAATTGTAACGACCACTTTTTCGATGTTTCATCACTGCAGATATTTGCAGGTTTTCTCCATGTGTGAACTTATTTTGGTTGCTGCCCATAAAAGATGGAACACTTTGAAATGTAAGATTGTGTTTTTATCAGATGGTTCATGTTTTTATAACATCATTATGGTGATGTTTGCTGCAAAGTATTTATAGTTATAATCTTCAAAACGAAGCAGTCTAAGCTGGGAACTGTTTTGGATTGAGACACATGAGCAGTTCTTTTGTTCGGGGGCCACTTGTCATTGAGCGGGGTAATGTGGTTCACCAAGGCCTTTTTAAAAATAAGGCAGGTCTTTGACTCAGATTTATTTGAGGGTTTATGGGCTTCGTGATACATCTGTTGTAGACCAGTCCGTGAACTGCATTTGTTGTTGAACGGTATTAGAATCACGGTTACAAGTTTTTCCTGTTCGTCTTGTTGGACTACACAAGACCTGTGAGGAAACTCCATCACAGCACAGCCATTTTTAGACTTTTTATAAACGTGACCGTGTCCGCCTGGTTTCTCTCCAGCTTTCAGTCTGAAACGGTATGCTAGGCTTTCCACTATCCACAGCGGTTGGTGTCAAGTTTCTGCAGAAAACTGCCTGCAGAACATCTGCAGAACATCTGTGTTGTGTGTCTGGCACAGAGACACAACACAAAGCAGAAGGTCAGGCGAGTCAGAAGGGAGTGCTCACATTCTTCATTCGTATGGCTACGCCTCCATTACATGGCACTTTATCACACAAGCACCCATGCAGCTCTTTACGTCATTGACTTTGTCTGTCAAATCAGAAAGAACCGGATCTGCAGGTCTTTGTGGATGGGTCCAGTCCTCTGTTTGGATGGACACGTCACCTCAATGGAAACGGCATATTGAGATGTTGGATGACCTTTGAGCACGTTGATCTCGCGGGATTGAATGACAAGGACATGACAGGAGTGTGACATGAGTCAAGTGTTTGACTTGGCTTGACTGTTGTCACAAGCAACATTTCTCTACTTGCTCAAACAATCAAAACTTCCAGATTAATTCATCTGAACCAGAGTTCACCTGAGAATCAGCATTTGTTTCTAACAGCTTTCTTTTTAAGACACCAGTTTGTTCAGTGAGATTCCCTTCAGTTTTTTGGCCATAAGCTGATTGTTTCCATTGAGATGTTACAATCTTCACTATTTTTCAACATTTTCTTTCTGCTTTTGCTTCTTCTGATTCGCTTGTTGAGCTTTGTTTTACTACCCAGAACTCCGCCCACTGGAAATATCATTTGTAAATGAACTGAGACACCGAGTACGTCCGAAAAGTCCCTCCTACCTCCTCATCTATCCACTTTCACTGAACCCCGGAAGTGTTTTGTGTTGCGGCCGTGATAAGGACTGTCTGAATCCTCAATAAGCAAAGGAAAGGAGGCTCGTTGCTTCCTTTCGAGCCTCCTTTAGCCTAGGAAACACTGATGCTTCCTTTACTAAAGGAGGCGAGCTCATGCTGCCCCACAATTCCTTGCAGTGACAACATTTAAAGGGAGCGTTCTGGGAAACTCACAATGTCGGAAAAAGCAGCAGATCATGTCAGTTACCAAAGTAATAATCTGTATTGAACAACTTTAAATCATCTAAAATCCAAATGTGCTTTTTATAGTCCATTTTCATAAACTTGTAGTTCTTTTCCCGCCACGGCAGACGTTACTAACTTGTACCGCCGTCGCATTATTATGACGTCACCAAGTGAAAGTACGGTCCCACTGCCACACCAACGTGATTGCCTTTCACTAACTCCTTTAGGAAGCCTCCTAATACCTTTCCTTAAGACCGTGATGTCATCCACGGGGTTAAGGTAAAGTCCATAGGTTAGGAAATAGACCAGAGATAACTTGGTGACTCCTGTTCACACTCAGTATTTTTCATTTAAAACAAGCGAGTTCAAACTGCTCAGTTCACTGAAGTAAGAGAACATAGAGGATTGTTGTTGTGGTTGTCTGTACAATGTGTTTGATGTTAGATGTGTTAATAAATGAATAACCGTGGTAAGCTGATGACTCAACCATTTATTTAGCAGAAGGAAACATCAATGACTTGAATAATAATTTAGAGAGAGAGTTAAAGTCAGTGGGAGACTGGATCAGTAGTAATAAATTAATTTTAAATGAATCTAAAACTTATAGTTTAGTCATTGGAAGTGATTATTCCTTGTGCTCTAAACCAAAGCTTGACCTCACTATAACTCAGTCAGTAGTAAAACAAGTAGAATAATTCAAACTATTGGGAGTTATCATGTCCAGAAAGTTGTAACAAAAATGGGAAATTCTCTGTCTGTTATCAAAAGGTGTGCTAAAACTTGATACGGCCAAAAATGAAACAAATCATTCAGGCATTAGTTTTTTTCTTGCCTGGATTACTGCTCTGTGGTCTGGTCAAGTATTTCAATAACTAATAGAAACAAATTACAACTGGTCCAGAATTAAGCTGCAGGAGTCGCTCTCTCATGTGGGTGAAGATCTAATGTTCTAATGTCATTAAAATGCACGAATGCCTCGGTTGGTTTGAAGTTAAAGACTGATGACTGTATTCACTGATGGTTTTCTTACAGATCGTAATTACAAAAAACAAACTCCCTTTAACTTGTATAGAAGATTCTCCTTCAGTACTGACAAACACCATCATCCAACAAGGCGGGAGGAGGTTGTTTTATTCTCCCCAAGTCGAAAACATCAGCAGCTCAACGCTCGGTAACATACAGAGCCATGCTGGAATAGAACTCTGTCCCAAGTCAGGTTAAACAACAAAGCACTGCATACAGTTTCAACAAAAGACTTCAGGAACATTATCGCAAAAAAAATAATTAAGTCAGTACTGATGGGACCTTATTTTATGTAACCATGTTTTTCTTATGTAACACTGATTATTTCTTAAATGCTGAAAATCAGACAGTCTGTTTGTTTTTGTGGTTATTTTTTTGTTGATTGTCTTTTGTTTTTGTTGTTTTTGTTTTGAGGATTTTTATTTAAGTTTGTTTTGTTATTGTCAATATGATATAAGTTATGAAGTGTTTGGTATAGTTTGATAGAAATATTACTGTGTGAAATGTATTGTCACTGAAAAGCTGCAGGAAGAAGGAAGAATAGCTTCTAGCAAAGCGGAAGCTACTGAGGATCCGTAATAAACGAACCAACCAACAAAACAAAGCTAATTTAAATTGTATTCACACGATGTGAGAGCGTTCTGAAAGAGTTAGTTTGAGTGCCAAGAAAAAGTTTGTCTGGAAGTTTTCAGAAGTGATTTGTTCGTCATGCCAGTGATGTAAAAAATATTCTCTTCCCTCTCAGACACTTGAGCTGCAACCATGAGTCGGCGGCGCGCGGGCTCCCAGGGTTCCCTGGGGCCGGACGATGAAGTCATGCCGTACAGTGACGATGAGACGGATGATGAGTTGGACATTACCTCGGAGGAAGAGGCCGAAGAGCCTCCGGGAGCCCCACAACCCCCAGTGGAGACCAGACCGAGTGGTGAGTACCCAGGGCAGGGTGGGCAGTGGTTTTATACACTGAACAAAATAGAAACGCAACACTTTGGTTTTTGCTCCCATTTTTCATGAGCTGAACTCGGATATAAAACATTTTCTGGAAACACCAAAAACCTATTTCTCTCAAATATATTTCACAAATGCGTCTAAATGTGTTACTGTGCACTTCTTCTTTACGGAGGTAATCCCTCCTCCTCACAGGTGTGTCTTATTAAGATGCTGATCAGACAGTATGATTATTACACAGGTGTCTCTGAGGGTCACACAATAAAAGACCACTCTGAAATGTGCAGTTTTGCTTTATTGGGGGGGGGGGGGGGGTCGATCTGGCTTGACTGGTTTTCTGACCGGGGGAGATTTCTTTTACGTCGCTCTTTTGAACTGCTTGAGCGATCCCAAATCGCTTTACACCGTTAATCACATTCACATACATTCACATACCAGTGAAGGCGGCTGCCATGCAAGGTGCTCATTCCATCCATTGTGAGTATTTTGGGGTTCATCGTCTGTTACATCACCCAAGCTTCGGCTGGTGGGCAGCAACTCTCTGTCCTTTGGTTTTCCTTGATGTACATCCAAATGTTGGTGTCCTGCTCCATGTTGAGAGGATCCTTCAAGCTTTCCTGTTTTTCTACTTGGACTCACTCTACAACCTTTAGAGTCACAGACTTCTAAAGACTGCAGCAATACGTTTAAATGCTGTGCAGAGACTGCCCAACAATGTACTGTGATATATTAATTTATGGAAATAACCCGGAAGTCCCTCACTGTGTGATGCCGATCAAAAAATCTTGTAAGAGATTATTTTGAGTGAAGGTTTTTTGGTTCTTTCTTTGATAAGAAGACATTTCACCTCAAATCTGGTTTGATTGATTGGACTTCATGTTCCTGATAGCCTGAGTTCACTTTTTTCCAGCAGACCCGCGTACACTACATTCGGAAAGTATTCAACCCACTTCACTTTTTTTAACATTTTGTAATGTTACGGAATTGATCAATTTCTAAATTTTTCTCCCCAATCTACTAGCAATACTCCATAATGGATTTTTTTTGCCATTTCATTAAAAATAAAACACACAAAATATCACATGTACATAAGTATTCACACCCTTTGCTATGACGCTCAATTCTGAGCTCAAATGCAGCCTGTTTCCACTGATTGTTGTTGAGATCTTTCTACAACTTGACTGAAACACACCTGTGGTAAATTCTCCTGATTTAACTTGATTTGGAAAGGGGCAAACCTGTCTATTTAAGGTCCCACAGCTGACAGTGATTGTTGAGCAGAAACCAAGCCATGAGGTCCAAGGAACTGTCTAGACCAGGGGTCTCCAACTCTGGTCCTCCAGGGCCCCTGTCCTGCATGTTTTTGTTCTCTCCCTGCTTCAGCATACCTGAATCTAATGATGATGTCATCACCAAGGCTGTGAAAAAGCCCACTAACGAGCCCCTCATTGCAATCAGGTGTGTTGCAACTGGGAGAGAGCAAAAACCTGCAGGCCAGGGGCCCTCCAGGACCAGGGTTGGAGACCCCTGGTCTAGACCTTCGAGACAGAATTGTATGAAGGCACAGATCTGGAGGAGGATACAAAAACAAATTGGAGCAGCATTGAAGGTCCCGAAGTGCACAGTGGAGTTCCATCATTCATAGATGGGAAAAGTTCAAAACCACCAGGACTCTTCCCAGAGCTGGCTGCCCATCCAAACTAAGCAATCGGGGGAGAAGGGCCTTGGTCAGGGAGGTGACCAAGAACCCCATGGTCACTCTGACAGAGCTTCAACATTACTCTGAGCAAATGAGAGAACCTTCCAGATGGAAGGACAGAAAGGCAGACGTGGCAGTGGAAGGTTCCACAGCAGTTTTGAGGAAAAAAAACAGATTTAAAAAAAAAAAAAAAAAGCAAAAGACGCGTTGACGATTATATTGGCTGTCGACAGTTTTAATAGTCGATAGCCTGGAGACCCCAGACAAAATAACTCCTGGAAAAAGTCAGGAACTAATGGGGCTCGCAATAAAATGAAATAGTCAACATAGTCGTGACTGGTTGACTAATTGTGGCAGCCCGAGTACATAGACATCCTGGATGAAAACCTGCTGCTGCAGAGCCCTCAGGACCCCAGGCTGGGGTGTCGGTTCACATTCCAACAGGACAACGACCCAAAGCACAGAGCAAAGATCACTAAAGAGTGGTTTTGGGAAAAGTCTGTGAATGTCCTTGACTGGCCCAGCCAGAGCCCAGGCTTCAACCCAATTGAACATCTCTGGAAAGACCTCAAATAGCTGTGCAGTGACGCTCTCCGTCTAACCTGACGGAGCTTGAGAGGCTCTGCAGAGAAGAGTGGGAAACAAATCCCCACGTGGAGGTGTGTCAAGCCTGTAGCATCCTACTCAAGAAGACTTCATGCTGTAATTGCTGCTGTAGGTGCCTCAACAAAGTATCAAATAAAGAGTGTGAATACTTATGTACATGTGATATTTTTGTGTTTCATTATTAGTGAAATGGCAAAAGGTCCTAAAAAACGTTTTTCACTTTGTCATTATGAGGTATTGCATGTAGATTAATGAGAAAAAATAAGAATTTGATACATTTTGGAATACGGCTGTAACATTACAAAATGTTGGCCATGCTCAATAGAGACCTGAGATATCGAACTGTTGTGTGCACTAGAAAAGTCATTGTTTTGTTTTTTATGCATTATACAAATGTATTTCATGAACTCCAATTTCCCTTGGTAAATGGTAAATGGTCTAGATTTATATAGCGCCTTCTAACCACACTGAGGTAGTCCCAAAGCGCTTTACATATCAGCTCATTCACCCATTCACGCTCACATTCACACACCAATGGGACAGAGCTGCCATGCAAGGCGCTAGTCGACCACTGGGAGCAATTTAGGGTTCAGTGTCTTGCCCAAGGACACTTCGACACATAGACCAGTGTAGACTGGGATCGAACCTCGGACCTCTCACTCTGAAGACGACCACTCTACCACCTGAGCCACGGTCGCCCCCTTGACACCAACATTGTTCATATTTGCCATTATATACATATTTGGAAGTATTTGAAACTGTATTGACCTCTCATGATGATTCAGTTTCAGTGATACCCCACATTTAATCAACCAGACAGACACCCTGTCAGCTGATGTATTAAGAAGCAACCAGTTATTTTTAACCATGTTTTTGTGTTTCAGAAATGGGCTGGAAGGTAAAAGCCAACGATAGAGCATATCACCATCTACCAGAGTTTCAGAAGAAGGTTTTTCTGTGCGTAAAGAAGAGCAGATACTCGGTAAGTTCAGCTGGCTATGTAAACTATGTTTACTGTCCAGTCTTATTCTTCCATACACCCTTCATTTCATGTTTCTGAACACTACTTGTGAAGTTTAAAAAAAACAAAAATATCACTACAGCTTTGTGAATGCAGAGTTGAGTGAAACTTGATGTGACATACAGACAGTCTGAACCATCATTGGGTGTTCTCTCCCACGTGAATAAAACGAGACGAGTTCTTTGTGTTTTGCACATTTCTGCTTCATAGACCAGCTCATTTGCTAATCTAAATCTGGTTGGAGTATTCAAAGTACTCCATCCGAGTGCCGTGGGTGTTTTTTTAAATTTCTTTTTAAAGTGTGTGTACACTACAAATAGTTTGTTGAAGCGTTTGGTGTTCAGAGACTGAAACCTGATCATCCAGCTGAACTGACCCAGCTTTTGGTGAAACATTACACACACTCAGAGGCACTGAACATAAAACAATTGAAAATAATTAAAGTAATAATCTAAACTAAACATTGAGCAGTAAGATGGAACGTAGTGAATTTATGATAAATCCCAGTGTAACTAGACAGATTACCAGCATGTACTGTATCTAATATAAGGAAGCAGCAGCCTCATTTCTGATTGTGGCCCCCCATGAATTAGGTGAAGGACAAATGCAATTAACTGGAAAGCTTGCTCTGCACGACGTATCTCTACAATTACTTGCTAAAGTGAACTACTTGTTATAGGAGTCACCACTGGATACTGTCATGTATCCCATCTCCCTTAAATTGTCTTTAAATCAATTCTTAAAACTCATTATGAACACAATCGAACATGGAGCTCGGTCTAACGCTTTTTCCAACAACAACCGTCTCTCACAAGTGTACATGCAAGATTTTCACTGGTACGGATGTTGGGTCCGCTCTGATTGGCCGCAGGAGCTTTTAGTCATGGATGAGAGTGCTAGCCTCAAGCGCTAGTGTTACGTGCACACAATGATGACTATGGTCATCCAGGTGGGCTCACATTTATTTTAGACAAATAACGGTGTGGAAACACAGAAGAAACAGACAATTGTTCAGTATTTGGTCAGTCCTTTGCAAAACCACAATGCTGCGTGTCGGGCTGGCTTTCCTTCTTGTTTGCCAGGATAACACTTGTAAACAAATCCTCTAAATACACAGATAACCACACTTCAATCATAACTATCGAACACATGAAATTACTCAATGCAAAATAATAAACACAACTGTAACCCGAATGATGGCTTACATGTACCCAACTTGACACAATCAATATGGCTGAAAATAATTAAAGTACCGTCCCTGCTGGCTGACAGGCCTACATTAGCATCCGGTGCTAGCGGTAGTTAGCTTCCCTCTTTTCCTTCATTTAACCTCCTGCAACCATGGAACATGGCACCAAACATGAAAGATACTTGCAACGAAATATGAAAGGTGCTTGTGTCACTCACTCACCTGCAAACACAGAAGAAACAGACAATTGTTCAGTATTTGGTCAGTCCTTTGCAAAACCACAATGCTGCGCATCTGGCTGGCTTTCCTTCTTGCCAGGATAACAGCTGATCTCCCAGAGCAAAAGAGCATTAGTGGCCTCTACTGACAAAAGTGGGTATCGCCCAAACAATACCTAAACAAAACGGGTGAGATGCCATTTAAATTATATTCATCAGAAAAACAATAACGGGGGACCAAATTAATCAAAACAACTAAACATTGTGGACATTACGCACCCAGATTAGCAGTTAGCTGCTTTCTGGCTACTGTAATTTCAGGATCTCATATAATGAAGCATAACGTCACACAATCAGTGAGCCTTACCGAACACACACACACACACACACACACACACACACACACACACACACTCATCAACAATGCGATGTGTTGCTGTTGTTTGTTGTCTACAGACAGAGAGACAAAACTAGCAACTTGTGCAGTTTTATTAGCACACGGCAGGTAAAACCAACAGGCAGGCATGGTCCGCTCCCTTCGAACACATGCTAACTGCCTGGCGCTCCCTTTGTGGTTTCCAGGTGCCACCAATAGACCTAAACAGGTTATAGCAATGCACTCAGAACAGTTGGCTTCACTGCAAACAAATGCCATTTCCTTTGTATTCTTTACTGTTTGTTTCTCTTAAGCACCACAGCTCCTCCCCTGGAGCTTAAACATCACATTCTTGCTTTTGTTTTCTTAAACCATTTTCTCACTGTACCAACAAAACTAGATAAAACACTTTTTGTAAAACCACAACTTACAAAAACTCTAAATGAACTTCCTTTACAAATTTGGGCATATGTACATCAGGTGCAATGTTGAGCATCCTTACAGTTTAGTCTGTTGCAGAGCCAACCGTTTTGGGTGGGCACAATTGTTTTAGGCCGCTGCATGCCTCCTGAATGTGAAGGTTCATTCCGAGCCTGCTCAGGCTCCACTGAGCTCTGGTGATCATCAGGTTTCCCCTCACAGACGTCAGTGTCCTTTACATCATCATCAGGATCGATGTTGTAATACCAGTCTCCTTCAGTGGCAGTCCCAGTTTGCTCGAGTGACTCCTTCCTTTTCTTTGCATCCAGCATCTGATTTACTTGTCGTTTTACATGCGTTCCATTTACAGACACCAAATGTGTTACAGGACCCACAACCTCAGCTATCACATCATCCAACCACTTCTCTCCTCCCCTGTAGTTTTTTTTTTTTTTTTTTTTTTTTTTTTACCAGCACCGCCTGACCTACAGAGAAAGGTCTGAGTATCTTTCTACAGCCTGGCCTGGTAGGAAAACTCTCTGGGTAGGCAGACTGAGATACACCTGGTTTGACCAGTGACAGTCTGGTACGAACAGGCCGGTTTAAACAGTGCTGCTGGTGTTTGCTTGGTGGCTGCATGTGGCATATCCCTGTAACTGAACGAGAAATTAGCAATACAGTACATGTCACCTAGTGCTCTATTCTGGGCCAAAGACCTTTTGAAATTTTGAACCAATCTTTCAGCCAATCCATTCGAAGCAGGATGATAACTGGGAGTTTTTATGTGTTTAACAGTTTCACTTGATGTAAATTGAGCTCCATTGTCTGTCACCACCACTTTAGGCAACCCATATGCTGCAAATAGATTCCTCAAAACTTGCATGCACAGGTGCTGTGGCGGGCCGGCTATGCTGTTGTTTACAAAGGCCCCACAGATTCACCTCGCTTTCAATGTCCTCACAAGTGTTGGTCACCAAAATAAGGTTTTGGCGAGAGACTTCATCTTTGCCATTCCCCAATGGTTGGCATGTAACTCTGGTAATAAGCGGTTTTGTAGCTTCTGTGGAATGACCACTCGGAACCCCAGTGCACACAACCATCTTCAACTGTGAGCTCAAACTTTCACTTTACATATGGTTGCATCGCCTCATCTGGAACATATTTTGGCCATCCAGACATCACATAGTGCTTCACTTTAACCAGGACAGGATCCAACTCTGTTTCTTGAGCAATATTTTTGACTGTCTAAGTAGGAGACGCCAACGTTTCTGATATGATGCATTTTCCTGTGCTTTGTAGACAAACGCCATCAGGACGTACAAGTACAACGCCCTGACGTTCCTCCCACTGAACCTGTTCGAGCAGCTGAAGAGGGCGGCCAACTGCTACTTCCTGGCCTTACTCATCTTGCAGGTATCACAGGCAAAAATATCAATGTCTTTCTTTTCTTTCAGCAGAATTTCAGGGTCCGACTTTTGTTTCTCAGGTTATTCCTGATATTTCCACGCTGCCTTGGTACACCACGCTGATTCCTCTGGTCGTGGTTCTGGGAATCACAGCTATCAAAGACCTGGTCGATGATCTGGTAAGAATTGTCCTTTTGTCAGCTAGACTGAGCTGTGGTGCATTATGTGTTGAACGTAGCATCAGTTTCGATGCCATTAAACCATTCGTTACAAAAATCAAACATACATGCGAGTTCAGGCTTATGGAACTCACCATCATTGGTTTACTGACCATTTTACAAAAAAAGGTAAAATTAGGAATATTTTCATGAGGTTTTTGAGGTATGAGTTTTTGAGGTATGAGTTTTTGAGGTATGAGTTTTTGAGGTATGAGTGAGGATATGTAGCCGACACCAAGATCAATGATTGGTTTCAGGATGTTGATAAAGTGTTGCTCGTTTGGCTGCAGTTTGTTTTTTTCTCCCTGTGATGATTGCCATGAAAGCTTAAATGCTTACAGATGCACACAAAGCCATTTGTGTGTTCATTTCATCCACATCTGGTGTTATGCTAAATTGTGTCCGGTGTGCAGAATGAACCATTACATGGAATCAACCCGGGGGATGAAAAGCCAACTGCAGGGTACTGGATGACGTTGTTGACGAGCCGTTTAAAGGCTCATGCAACTTGGCAACATCTGAGAAGGTCTATGAATGACTGTAAACGTTTCAGGTTGTATAAAGGATAAAGAAATGTATACACTGGATGGTGACTTGCTGAGGGTCATGCACATTGAGCCAATCCAGATCCAGTTCTGATCAACATCCGGCCTCCTGCCTGGGTGTGTATAAAACCACTTGTTTTAAAACAGAAAAACAAACCGCATTGATTAGCAATAATCAGCCTTTATTCTGGCCAGTCTTAAAAGAAATGCATCCATTCACAAGCACTTTATCTTGAGCCGGCGTCTCAAGTTTGAGTATTTTCCCGGAAATAAAGGACTTTTGGAAGTGCATTCCATGATCCATTAGATGGCTAATGCCAACAAAGGTGGTGTGGGAATGAAATGCAAAACATCAGTTTACCTTTTCAATCTTTTCCTTTTTTCCAGGCTCGCCACAGGATGGACAAGGAGATCAACAACAGGAAATGTGATGTTCTTTCAGGTGGCAGGTCAGAAGAAAGATGACTTACTGAAACGCAACTCACCTGATTGAATCGGTTGTAAAAACTTATAGGCACCATTGCCGACTGCTCATTAGGGGCAGGTGGGACTCAGCCCCACCTGGTGTCATCAGAAAGGACTGCATGCAAACTATTCTTTCAGATTATCTACAATATTTTCTTGTCTGATTAAAACAGACCTGGAGCGTGTCGTCACAAATACCAGCTTGTAAGCCGCCAGAGTTTTAGTTTTAGTTAAGAATCAAAATTAATTAGGTTGATTATTTACAAGTACGAGTTTGAAACTCTGTCTTTAGGTGAGAAACTGAATGTAACTAGTGGTAAACTGAGTGACGGTGACCAGCAGTTTCTAAGAATCTCTTAAGTTGGTGGTCGAGGGGTACAGCCTTCATCTGCATGATGTGGTTCAATTCCTATCAGTGACTTCTTTTCATTTAATGTACATTTCATTTGATTGGGTGTTTCCAAGGCTGTTTCCAAGGTTGTTATAATGTGGCTCAAAGGTTGCACGCCCACTTTACTTTGAAATTCAGTGATATCACTCGATCTGTAATAAAATCTTGCCCCAACAAGTATTTACACCGAGACACTGATAGACACTGCTAATTTTTCAACTGTTTTTAAACTGTTTAGGTTTGAAGAGTCGAAGTGGAGGCACATCGAAGTGGGAGATGTGATCCGGCTCAAGAAAAACGACTTTGTCCCGGTGAGGATTGTTACTGCGCTAAACCAGACAGACAGACAGTGACAGACTGACCATGACTGATGCCCTGTCCACGACGGGCCAAGAACATCTTTTTTTCTCCAAGTCATTCTCAAAATGTTTCCCCTCCACATGGGAAATATCTGCGTCCATGAAAACTACTCAAAATGATGTAAGGTCATATGCCAGGCCTATAGGTGACGCTGCAACGCTGCTGCAGAAAAACACCAAATCTGGACAAATTGACAAATCCAACATCTGGCCTTATTAAAGCAAATGGCATCAGTCGCTTCTGCAGCACAACGTGGAGCATGTAAATTGTTGGTGTTAAGTGATGTTGTGGAGAGGGTCATGGGATTATTAGGTCGAGAGGCGCAGATGACATGGTTTTCAGCAGTTGTGCGTCTTTCCCACCTTCACGTCAAAGCCTGAGGCAGACTGACCGAAAAGATTCTGTCAACTATCTGTCTGTCTGGCTCAAACTGTCACAAATATTTATTCACCTGCACAAATTGTATTCCTACAAGATCATGAATCATACGCTGAATTTTGAAAAAGAAGCATTGAACATGTGAGCTCATGTCGGTCAGCAACACGTCTCATAAAAATTGGGACGGGGCGACGATACAAGGAACAACTGGATGACCGTTTGACAACTGTGCACATTTCTAGTCCACGAGGGGATTGTGCAATTTAGTATTTGCCTGTTTTGTGTTTTACTCTTTAAAGGTCCTGCCCACAGAGCTCAACAGTGACACACATTCACAACTGTGAGAAAAATTGTTATCAAGAACGAGCTTCATATTTGTTATTTCTACTGTGGAGGTTGAGCAGGACAGACATGGGTCCTGACTGCAACCACAGACGTCCTGCCCACTACACTATGGTGCACAGTTTATCTGAGGAGTAAAATATTCATGCGTTCAGGTTTTTTTTAAATTTTTTACATTTAGCATAACTTCGCAACTCTTATAAATCTGTTCTCAACAATAAAATAATTTCTTCATCTGGTGGAGCAAAAACTAGCAATACAAAACTCACAAGGCCTTCCCCTCTTTTAAAAACCACTTATAATATGAAACATTTTCTATGGCTACATTTCACCTTAAAACTTTAGCACGTTGGACTGTAAACGATGTATCATCATATGTTTCAAAGGTTTTAAGTTCTACTGTAATAGTTGGTTTTCGTTCTGCCTGTTAGTATTTATTATCCTTTCCTGATAATCAATCAATCAACTTTATTTATAAAGCGCTTTTAAGCAGCCGCAGCTGAAACAAAGTGCTGTACATTGTAAATAAATAAAAATATAAGTCGCAAAATAAAAACATTAAAACAATCAAAACAATAAGATGTTAAAACAATAAACGAAACATGAGGTTAAAACAACAACAAAAAAAACGAAGGCACTAAAACCAGACCAGAGTCTCACGCTGAGGTAAAAGCCAAAGAATAAAAATGTGTTTTAAGACGAGTTTTAAAAACGGACAGTGAGGGGCTTGTCTAACAGGGAGGGGGAGGGCATTCCAGAGGTGAAACCTTTAGTTTTACTAAATGTTCTGTCATTAATGTGTTTTCCCTGCAGGCTGATGTGTTGCTGTTGTCCAGCTCCAACCCAAACAGTCTGTGCTACGTGGAAACGGCAGAGCTCGATGGGTAATGTCTCGATGGTCCTTTCTTTTTACGTTTAAATTATTTCAGTGGGAAAAAGGAAAATGTCACCTTTGTGTGTCTGACAGTGCAGTGTTCTTTTAATTCAACCTCAACCGTTAAGTCAATTACTCAGCGATAAGAGAAAATTACATTTGTACAGAGCATTTGCAGGGAGCCTATGTGACTATTTTTTAAGAAATGCCTTTAAAACAACCAACCAGGCGTTTCGGATGGATGCTTCACCCTTCATGGGGCAATAAAAATGCAATAAAAATGCAAAGTTGAAAAGAAGTTTTGAGCAGAAGCATCTTCTCTGGGAGCTTTTCCACTGGAAAGAACCAGGTTCTAGATCAGAGCCAGGACTAGATTTAGCACCAGTTCTTTGTCTTGCCAAAGCCAAAGCCGGTGCTAAACAGGAGCTAGCCTGGTGCTACGCTGGCTGCACTTCTTTGTTGGGCCAGAGAGGAACCAGGCTGGAGCCTGACGTGTCATCATGGGGGGGCGGAGTTACCGCTGGAGTTATCACTACTGACAAGGTGGAAGAGAGGTTCAACCGGCTTTCTGAAAACTATCAAATCAAATCAAATCAAATCAAACTTTGTTTCTATAGCCCTTTATAATCACCCGGTGACATCCAAAGTGCTTTACAACAAAGCTAAAACAATACATTAAGAAGAAAATACGAGAATAAATACATAAAAACAAAAAACCATAAATAAAACACAGGTGTGACTGTGGGAGGAGCGACGGTGCTGCAGGTTGGTGAAGCCTTCTAGAGATTCCTAGAAACAGAGCATACAGAATAAAATACACTGCCCTCGACAGAGTTAAAAGCCAACTTACAAAAGTGAGTTTTCAGCTTTGATTTAAAAAGGCGGAGATCAGTAGTGGTGCGAATGTCGCGGGGCCGTTTGTTCCACAGTCTGGGAGCAGCGACACCCCGCTGTTTATATCTCCACCTTGGAACGTCTAGAAGAAGCTGAGCTGAAGAACCAGGGCCCTGCCAGGGTCACGTAGGGTTAAAATATCAGACAAGTAAGAAGAACCAGGGCCCTGCCAGGGTCACGTAGAGTTAAAATATCAGACAGGTAAGAAGAACCAGGGTCACGTAGAGTTAAAATATCAGACAGGTAAGAAGAACCAGGGTCATGTAGAGTTAAAATATCAGACAGGTAAGAAGAACCAGGGTCACGTAGGGTTAAAATATCAGACAGGTAAGAAGAACCAGGGTCACGTAGAGTTAAAATATCAGACAGGTAAGAAGAACCAGGGCCCTGCCAGGGTCACTAATTGAAGACGTGTAATAGAAGACTGGCTGAGGCCGACATAGAGGGCATTGCAGTAGTCCAGTCTGGAGCTAATAAAAGCATGTGTTGCCTTTTCAAGATCCTGTTGATTCAGGAACGGCTTCACTTTGGCCAGGAGGCGGAGCTGATAAAAACTGGCTTTGACCACAGAACTAATCTGTTTATCAAATTTAAGACCGTTGTCGAACGTTACCCCAAGATTTGTAACAACTGGTTTAAAATAGGGGGCCGGAGCACCAGAGTGTGTTTTAAAAACATTCACCAATCTACAATGAATGCAGAGCCCCAGAGTGGTTATAGAGAAAAAAATAAAAATAATGCGTGGGAACGATGTAATCAGTCGCTTCCTGAAGTTAATAATGGGAGAGAATGAGGTAGTTTAATCCGTGATAACGCCGCCGTGGCGCCAAGTACACATGATGTAACTGCAATATCACTCGTGGGAGTCCCGGGTTCAATTCCCGGCCAAAACGCAGTTATGTTTAGTCTTTTTTTGTTTTCTTTGTTTTATTTGGTCAACTAGCTCCCAGTGGCTACTCCACCTTTTCATCAGGTGCTCCATCATGCAAGAGGAGTGAATGGGAGGCTGTGTGTGAAGCTGTCAATGCAAAAGCACACACACACACACACACTGAATCATTGTTATACACCACTTGCATGAATCAAATATTATTGTTGCAAATGAATGCAGTGGTGTGCCAGGGAAAGTGTGAGATATGGATATATCACACTGGGGGTTCTTGATATACTGTAAGTACACAGAGATGATCAGGGGCTTGTGAGAAAGATCTGAAGCTGTAGTTTAGCCAGCCACAAACTTTAACCATTAACTAGTAATGATGCAGTGAAGACATGCTCATTTCATTTGATGGGGATTAATATTAGCATGATTTAATTAATACATTTACTCAACAAGAAGCCACACCTCACCACAATGTGTGTTGATTGCATTTGCGAATCAACTATGATCTGTACATTGATGACATTAAGACATTTCCTCTTGACATGCAGTCGATGGTTCAGATTACATAAAACAAAAATGTTCTCGCTGCAAATGATGCTTTTATGTTGACCAGTTCGTCACCGGCGTATCACATTTACAGTATTTATTCCCAGTTTCACCTCTACATGTCACCGACGCATCAACAGATCTAGAAACGTGCACATGCCTGCCATGACGCTGGCGTGAGGCACATTTGCACCCTTGTTTCACACCTTGATGCATCTGAAAATCGCCGGAGAAAAAGAACGTATACCATGTTTTTATGCATGCAGACCCTTTGTGCACAGGACCCCTGGTGTCCAGCTCTGCTTAACAGCTTCTCACCTTTCACTGTCGTCATGCAGAGAGACCAACCTGAAGTTTAAACTGGGCCTGCGAGTGACTGATGAGAGGCTGCAGGAGGAGCGGCAGCTGGCTGAATTTGATGGTGAGAACACACCGACATTGGAAACTCCAAATCAGAAAATACAAATAATCCGAAAACCGTATGACTTTTAATCTCTTGATGCTGTTTGGTTTGTTTTCGCCATTGGACTGCTCTTTTGTCCCAAGATTACGATTGTACATGAACCAAGTTACTCTTGAATATTCCAGGTATCTGCTGCTTCTCCTAAAAGGTGTGAACAGAAACCTGACTCTGTCATTGGCTTGAAGTGAGCTGTTTTGGCACAATGTGGAGAAAATGAATTAAAAGATGACCACGTATTTCAAACATATTTTAGGAGCAGACAAGCGCAGCACAATGAAACTGCGTTGACCTTGTAGCAACCAATAACCTAATGATGGCAAGTGACTTAATACCCGCCAATAGCATTGTCATTTTGGACATTTTAAAAGCCAGTCACATCATAAAGATTCACAATCGTATTTTAAAGCAAGACCTACAGTCTGTATTCTCAATGACAGAATATGTCAACTATCCATTGCCATATTTATTTTTTAATTTATCTCCAACCAATGCAGAATGATTTATGTATTAAATATTTATTGGCGTCTGTTGTCCCATCATTGGCTAATGAGGGTTCATTAATGTTCAATAATGTAAATGTGTTATTGCATTATTGGCAAAATTTTAGGTTAATGGTTTTATTACATTTTAAAAAAGCCCAAATACTGACGCTGTGTGTGTGAATGTGATGCAATGCAAAGCACTTTGAAGACCGCTCAAGTAGTGGGAAAGCGCTGTACAAGTAGGGGTGGGTACCTTGTACATGGTAGATCTGTGATGGTAGATCTGTGATGGTAGATCCGTGATGGTAGCTCCGTGATGGTAGATCCGTGATGGTAGCTCCGTGATGGTAGCTCCGTGATGGTAGCTCCGTGATGGTAGATCCGTGATGGTAGATCCATGATGGTAGATCTGTGATGGTAGCTCCGTGATGGTAGCTCCGTGATGGTAGCTCCGTGATGGTAGATCCGTGATGGTAGATCCGTGATGGTAGCTCCGTGATGGTAGCTCCGTGATGGTAGCTCCGTGATGGTAGCTCCGTGATGGTAGATCCGTGATGGTAGATCCGTGATGGTAGATCTGTGATGGTAGATCTGTGATGGTAGATCCGTGATGGTAGCTCCGTGATGGTAGCTCCGTGATGGTAGCTCCGTGATGGTAGCTCCGTGATGGTAGATCCGTGATGGTAGCTCCGTGATGGTAGCTCCGTGATGGTAGATCCGTGATGGTAGATCTGTGATGGTAGATCCGTGATGGTAGATCCGTGATGGTAGATCCGTGATGGTAGCTCCGTGATGGTAGATCCGTGATGGTAGCTCCGTGATGGTAGCTCCGTGATGGTAGATCTGTGATGGTAGCTCCGTGATGGTAGATCCGTGATGGTAGCTCCGTGATGGTAGCTCCGTGATGGTAGATCCGTGATGGTAGCTCCGTGATGGTAGCTCCGTGATGGTAGATCCGTGATGGTAGATCCGTGATGGTAGATCTGTGATGGTAGATCCGTGATGGTAGATCTGTGATGGTAGATCTGAGGCTGGTGAAACTTGTGCACTTCTCAGCCTGGAGAAAAATCTTCTGCTCGGCCAGGTGCTTCCTGGGATTAGAAGTATTCCCGCCACTGGCCTTGCACTTTGCATCACAAATATTGCTGCAAGCATCATCTACATCACATTTCCAGAAGTGGAGCCGTACTTTGGTGAACCTTCTTTCCGCCATGCTTGCTCCGCAGCCTCCGTTGTATGAAGCTGCAGCTACTGACCTCATTATGCTCATGTGTGTGCAATGCTGTGTTCAAGTGCAGCTCAGAAAATTTCCTACTCCTCCGCTCCCTCACAGTCACATGGATGTGTTTAGATACCGAAACATGGTACCGTTTGATTTTATGTGAATCAGTACTTGGTCGTACCGACAGAATTAGGTTGGTACCTATAAAAGTACTGAATTTGATACCATCCCTATATATAAGTAAAGTCTATTTACCATCAAGGTGTTACATAAATCTCTACTACAGACCCCTTTAAGTTATGATCCTTCCTTGAGTGAAATATGTCACCATTGATATAAATTACATGGAGCTTTGTCAGCGTGAACTCACCGAGATTCAGACTGAAGCTTTCCCCGTTTCTCTTGTTTTTGATTCACAGCTCTGATTGAGTGCGAGGAGCCAAACAACCGTCTGGATAAGTTCATTGGAACAATGCTGTGGAAAGGAGAGCGTTACCCTCTGGAACTGGACAACATGTTGCTCCGGGGCTGCAAGGTCCGAAACACCGAGGCGTGTCACGGCCTGGTCATCTTTGCAGGTACGACCAACCAGACGGCTTCATTGCGGACAACACAGTTCTTGGAAGTACAATTAAAGCTTGGTGAGCTTTGTGTACCAGCATTTAGAACACAGTGCCTCACCTTTTTTATTAGTCAAACACTGTTCATCACTGCTAAAGTTAATTTGAATCTGATGACATAGCAGTTAGAAATAAAAGAATTCAACCTGCAAGCAGCCTTGCTCAGGATCTCGCACTCTGGACTCTGGCCCGTCGGGCTCGGCCTAATCGTGGCGTCTGGCCTCTTTTAAATATTGATCAAATGTACATTTAGAAGGTTTTAACAAAAAGGGACTTTTTGAAAGATGTGGGGTGTTTTATTTTGGAAACCAACTAAACTCTAATGTAGCTCATGGCATATAGACCACCACCTAACCCAAACCCTCATTTTTCTGGTTTCCAAAGATAAGGATCTACTATCGTGGGCGTGGATGGTGGGGTGGTGTTGAGGTGAAGCAAAGCAAGACACTTTGAGCTAGGGTTGGTCCTTTAACCCTCACCCTAGGGTGGGGTCAAAAGTGGGAGGGACCCGGCTAATTAACTAGTGATCCATAACCCTCACCCCCCCTTGAGGCCACTCCCCCAAATATTAGCTCTTAACAAGTCAAACGTAACATGTTAAACTGCAGATACGGACAAATGTCAAAGTCTTTCCTTCTTTTGATCCTTTTGTAACTGCAAGAATTCGCCAGTCTATTCTGAAATTTACATATTCAAGGAAATCAGATATTATATTTGCAAAAAACCCCCACAATATCTGTATCTGGTATCATATTTTTATTCAGGATTAAAAGAATTTGTCATCATCTGGAAAAAAAGTTTTGAGTTTACATGTCTGAAGTAGCACTTCACATAAATTGGACACCTTTATTGTGAAAGGTCTTGCGTTGTGTGACCTCCACAGATGCATTAATTAATTCTGACCAAGGCCGGTTTTCAATGTCATTTTTGCCAATCTAGTGTTTTTAGATCAGCCTCTGTCAGTTTTCATATTTGTACTTAAAAAAAAAAAAAAAATCACATGGCGGCCGAAATAGATCCTGTGGCGGGCCGCTTCTGGCCCCCGGGCCGCATGTTGGACACCCCTGCTTTAGACACTAGGAGGCATAGTTTGATGCGGAAGCATGATTTTGTGCCATCTGACTCAATGATAAACGCCGCTTGAAATTGCGGGGGGGAATTAGAGCATTGTTCTCTCTCGTCAAAACGGTCATGTTTGATGGAATTTTCCTCACGTGTCGCATCGTCTTGTTTGGCAGGTTCTTGTCGCGATGATGACATGCTCGTTGGAGTGTTCCGTCGAATGAGGACACTGGACTTTATTTGAATAACTTGTCAGTTTTGGCATCACTACAAACTTTTGCAGAGGTGCAAAGCTGCTGTCTCTCCCTGTCCTGTTCACAAAACTGTCAGTTATTAAAGTTCATTAAACTTGTCGCTCAACAGTTGTTCCTGACAGCAACAAGAAACCTGTGTGACTATTAGCGACATTAGCCTGTATTCACAGAAGCTTTTATGCGTCAACAGCTTCTCTTTTTTGATGTCTGCATGTTGGTAGCTTGTCAGCTTGAATATTTGAATGAATCAATATGTGTCCCCAGGAGCTGATACCAAAATCATGAGAAACGGAGGCAAGACAAGGTTCAAGAGGACCAAAATTGATGAGCTGATGAACTATATGGTTTACACAGTGAGTCTGGATCACAACTAGGATTTCGTCTTTGATGTTATTTACCTCTTTCTTAATATTAGCATACCACAAAAACAAGGTCTCGTTTTCTTTCTGATTGAGTCTCTGTAACATAAAACCAGAAGATATCTATTAGGATGCTTTGATAGACCTTCATTGTATGAATGTGTTTGTGTCCCTCCCTCACTGTAGATCTTTGTGATGCTCATCCTGGTAGCAGCTGGTCTGGCTATCGGTCACACCTACTGGTATGACGACATTGGCTCGAAGGCCTGGTATCTGTATGACGGCAAGAACCAGGACGCCTCCCTGCGGGGCTTCCTCAGCTTCTGGGGATACATCATCATCCTCAACACCATGGTGCCCATTTCCCTCTACGTCAGGTCAGTGAGTTCCTGAGGAATCTCCTCAACATCAGGGTTTCCGCGAGGTGGTCGGGTCCATGTGAGTATCACAGAGGGTCCAGCCAAGGGGCCTGTGGTCGTAGCTGCAAAATTGGTCTCCATCTTTCAACAAAAACGTATTTTTGGAGCCCTAAAGAATGTTACTTGTTCCATTTGGAAGATTGGTGGTTCCAGGTTTCACCATTTAATTGTGATACATTTGACTGCTGTTGTAGGTGAATTTGGAAGCGATATTTCTGAGCTTTTTTATTAATATCTGTTGGTATAAACCCAAGTATGTGCCTTTTGGATCTATTGTAATATTTTGTTGAAGTATTGCGAGGGTTAGGTTCTTGTTCGCTCTGTGTCTGAGCCATGAGGCGTGTTCACGATATGAACTCCCTCTCTGCTCTCTCTCCTTCCCTCCTCTAACCAGTCAGTCTGTCAGCCTCGTTTGTTAGATTTAGACACAATTAAACACAACATTGTTCAGTAAAATGTCTCAAAATAACAGGTACTATTTATATTTGAATTATTTTAAAAGAAAGTCGAGCTTTTTGAATTTATTTACATCATACTTTACATCACTTCTCATGTTAGTTGCCTCCCCTTGAGGACTTACTCGTTCTTTTAAAATATTTTTCCATATTTTCTCCCTTTCAGTAGCCACCGGTTTGTATGGGAATTGCTTCCCGAGCAACCAGACCAGTCAATGTGCTTACAAATGCTTTCCAGTCTTAAGTTTGTATGGCAATTATGTCCCGCGCAACCAGACCGTTCAGCAATTTGCCACACTCCAACAGGCAGTATGTGTATACACTCGGACACCACTGAAATATCTCGCACCCACTTCAGAAAGAAAGAGAAACCACATTCACCCAGTTCTCATTCATGGGAGTGTTCGCCAACACTCTTGAAATCTTGAGAGGGATGTGGGAATCTGGCTCGCAGGACAAAGTTGTCAGGAGAATTTTCCTAGTAAAAAAAGCAGAGGGAGACAAAGTCACAGTACAGCCTTTGCATGACCGTCCAGGAGTTTGCCTAACTCTGAAGTCAGACGGCGTCTTCTTAAAGGCTGAAGTTGTTTTGAGAAAGATCCACTGCACTGAAAGACACCAATGGAAGCACAGAGGTTCCAGAAGTGCTGACAAAGGTCACCCTTGAACACAGACTGTAGAATTACACATCAGTCTATATGAGAAAAATCAAGATTTCTCCAACGGCCTCAAAGATCTTTTCCCCAAAATCTTTGTAATTTAGAATGTGTCCAGAATATAGCAGTGTGATTCCTGATCTCTCCAGTGCTGCAGTTCCTCCAGCGGTTGTCTGGGGACAGTGGGCCCAGCTTTGCCATGGCGTGGAGAAATTTCTCATGAGCAGTGATGTGCAGTCGGGGTAGGCAGTACCTACCCACGGGTGAATAGAAATGAACAAATATTCATTTTGATTATTTATTTTAATAATTAGAATTTATTAAAAAATTGCAGGTAGCCTACAATACCTATTGTTTTGTAAGTGTAAGCATTTTGTGCTTTTCATAGCCCTAATGGCTGAACACCTCTATCTTCTGGTATGGCAGAGGCTGCACAAGTCCTTCCCTCCTGCACTGTTTTACTGTGGAGGCCACATCCTCTCCTCCGTTCGTTCATAGTGCATCAGTCAATTGATACAAAGCCGCAACGCTCTCCAGCTAGTTGGTGGGTTAACAGGCGGGATGATGGCACTCGTGACGATAAAGACATTTTCACAACTTTGGTTTGAAGAAAAACATGTGAATTTGGTGTGCCGACGTGCTGCAAGAGTGGTTGCCAGACGGTTTTCCAGAATTTCCTCGGGGCCGACTGATAGTCCTCCTCCATGGCCTCCCCGAACTCCTCCCAGACCCCAGTTTTTGCCTCCACCATAGCCCGGGCTGCGGTTCGCTTGGCCTGCCGGTACCTGTCAGCTGCCTCGGGAGTCCTATGAGCTAACAACGCCTGATAGGACTCCTTGGACAACCTCTGTCACTTTAATGTTCTGGGTAAAATAATGTCTAACTTGAAGGTACCTGAAGAAGTCATCATGGCCCAGCACATGTTTTTGCTTTAGATTTTCAAAGCTTTGGAGTGCCCCCTTGTGGACAAATGACTAATTAATTTAGCATTTTGAGATCCAATTCTTAAATCTGTTGTCATAATTATTGGGGGTAAATTCAGAATCATATGCAAACCAATGTAAAATTTTGAAAAGTCTTCAAGATTCCAAAGCTTGATTGCCTTATTCCAAGCTGAGAGCATCACATGCAATATGTGATGTGAAATAAGACACATACTTTGAGGGCCATTTCTAGAATGAGTTGATGTGAATGAGACTTGTTTTGTAAAACGTCAGGAGTCATCAGATGGTGTTCGGTTCCTGTGTGATGTTGTCTTTGATGTGATTTGTGTAGGATTGTGAGTTAACTAGTTAGTAAAGCAAAGATTAGCATGCAGACCCTGTGTCTGTGGCAGAGCTAACGTTGGTTTACAAGTTGATAACTGCTCCTAATATCATTATCTATAGGACTCAATCACTGTAGCAGAATCAACACATCTTCATAAAGTTAAACAGTTCTATCATAGCATCAGGTTTAACTAATCTCAGGTAAAGCCCAGTTGTTCCCACTTCCTTGAAGGAGTTCGGTTGTTGTCCTGCTGGAGGGAAGCTGGTGTCTTCTCCTGTAGTTAGCACCTCCTGCTAACTGTGGTTGCTGGTCCTGCAGGCCGAGGAGAAGAAGATGGAGTTGATGTTTCAGGAGTCCTTCTTTACAGCTCCTGGTTGTTCCTTTGTCCAGACTGAGGAGCTGGTCGCTCAGGTCTGTGATGGTTTTCCTGCTTGTTCAGGAAAAACACAAAGAAGTTCTGTGAGGCGTCGTTTCCCTGGAGAGCAGACTCTGGGTGCTGGTCTCTGGGTCAAGGGAAGGTCTGACCCTCGTGGTCGGGTCAGTAGAGGAGTTGAGGAGTGAAGGCCCCTGGTTGCAGGCCTCTGGTGTTAGCTGTATGCTAACGCTGGATGAGTTGAGCTGCTGGGAAGCAGCTCTTCAGCAACCCACCTACTCAGGGTCAAGTCTTGCAAGAGAGCGAGTGGAGGCTGGCTGAATGCCTTTTGTTCCACGTGTGTGAATTCAGAGGTGTCAAAGCCTGAGAGCTTCAACCAATCAGTGACTGGCTGAATGCATGGGGGAAGAGTCTTGTGAGCAGAAAGGGGGGGAGGAAGGTCCTGCAGAAGGTCCTCCACCCCCACTGGGTGTGAAAGACAATCACATTCCTGGGTCAGAATTCATATGTCATGACTGCGTCTCATGACAAATGAATATTGTCTTTCCCCAGAAATGAACAAACTTTCTGTGGTCCTGTGAGATCCCAACACTGGATATGTTTATCTGGGGTCGTAGTGCTGGCCCCAGATCAGCCCTGAGAACTGGTGAGAAGGTTTTCCTGTGAGATTTACCTACAGATAGCTGGATCAATGAATATATACAGATCTAGATACATTAATTCTATGTGCATGTCAAAACATATTGAATTCATAATAAATATATTTATATCTACGTATCTAGATCAATCGACTTGTCTTGTAAAACGTTAGGAGTCGTCAGATGGTGTTCAGTTACTGTGTGATGTTGTCTTTGGTGTGATATGTGTAGGATTGTGAGTTAACGAGTTAGTAAAGCAGATTAGCATGCAGACCCTGTGTCTGTGGAAGAGCTAAGGTTGGTTTGCAGGTTGATAATTGCTCCTAATATCATTATCTATAGAACTCAATCACTGTAATAGAATCTACCATATTTTCCACACTATAAGGCGCACCTACATTGATTGACATAATTTACAACTTTGTTCATATATAAGGCACTCCGCCCTATAAGGCGCATGCAATAGACCAGTGGTCAGCAACCTTTATAGCTCAAAGCCATTAGGTTACATTTTCCACTGATTCTAACACCCAGAGAGGTGCACGCACTTTATTTTGATAGTCCTACCTGCAGCCTATGCCAGGAGGACACTACACACAAAACCTTCTTCACTGCTGGTTGACAACTTACAACTACCGGTAATAAACTAAACTACATGAACTAAGCAACAAAAACACAACACAACACAATTATTACCGACACCACAAACCAAATAGAACCCCCAATAATTGCATTTAAAACACCACAAACAGCTGCAATGAATTATGGGAGTTTCTATCGGCTGCACTGAGGAGCTCAGGATGTCCCATCATGCCTTGCAGCGACAAATTCATGTTTTGTGTTGTTGGAGGTTATTGTGGGTTGTTGTTGGGCTTGGTGTTGTGTTGATTGTGTTTATGTGTTTTTGTTCCCCAGTTTAGGGAGTCATTATTTCATCTAGTTTATTTTGGTTTGTTAGAATGTTGGTGTGCAACCATGAGTGATGAATGTGTTGTGTGGAGTGTCGTCCGCTCTGAAGATCCAGTTGAGAAGTTAGAGTTGTCAAAATAAAAGCTTCTGGTTGTTCAGCTGTCAAATAGCAGTCTCCAGTAGAGCAATTCTTCCATATATAAGGCGCACCGGGTGATAAGGCGCACTGGCAGCTTTTGAGAAAATTTGAGGTATTTAGGTGCGCCTTATAGGGCGGAAAATACGGTAATATCATTATCAAAAGAACTCAATCACTGTAACAGAATCAACACATCTTCATGAAGTTAAACAGTTCTATCATAGCATCAGGTTTAACTAATCTCAGGTAATGCCCAGTTGTTACCACTTCCTTGAAGGAGTTCAGTTGTTGTCCTGCTGGAGGGAAGCTGGTGTCTTCTCCTGTAGTTAGCACCTCCTGCTAACTGTGGTTGCTGGTTCTGCAGGCTGAGGAGAAGAAGATGGAGTTGATGTTTCAGGAGTCCTTCTTTACAGCCCCTGGTTGTTCCTTTGTTCAGACTGAGGAGCTGGTCGCTCAGGTCTGTGATGGTTTTCCTGGTTGATGGGAGATCAGACTCTGGATGCGGATCTCTGGATCTGGGGAAGGTCTGACCCTCGTGGTCGGGTCAGCAGAAGAGTTGAGAAGTGAAGGCCCCTGGTTGCAGGCCTCTGGTGTTAGCTGTATGCTAACGCTGGGTGAGCTGCCTCCAGCAACCCACCTACTCGGGGAAGACTCACTGCAAGAGACTCTCAGCAAGACTGTTTTTTTTGGGCAGGCTTTTGTTGAAAGTGTGTGGATTCGAAGGTGTCAAATCCTGAGAGCTTCAACCAATCAGTGACTGGCTGAGTGCATGGGGGAAGTGCCATTTGTGAGCAGAAAGCGGGGGAGGTTTTACTGTGGCAAAAGGTCCCACCACTGGGTATGATGGTCAATCACATTCCCGCTTCCGAATTCATATATCATGACAAATAAAAATGGTCTTTCCTTAGAAATGAACACATTTTCTGTGGTCTTGTGAGATCCCAAAACCGTGTTCTTAAACTGTGCTCTGAGCAACTTGCCCCCGTTTTAACAGATCTTTTTAACATGTCACTCAGGAAGTGCACTGTCCCATTTAGTTCTAAAAAACTATTAGAATTCCTGTGCCCAAGTAGACACCTGTGACGTGTCTGAACGACTATAGGCCAGTGACCCTCACATCCGTACTAATGAAAACCTTTGAGCGGTTGGTGCTGCATTTTATCAGAGATCAAATCCCTGTGTCTGTGGATCCGCTCCAATTTGCATACAGAAACAACAGAAGTGTTGAGGACGCCATTTCCTTTGCTTTGACTTACCAGCATCTGGACAATGGGAAATCATACGCAAGAATGCTATTTATAGACTACAGTTCAGCTTTTAACTCAATGCTCCCAACAAATCTTATTCACAAACTCCAACACCTTGGACTTGACGATGCCATTTGTAAATGGATTTTAAATGTTCTTAATTGCCGACCACAAAGGGTCAATGGCTGCATTTCTGATGAGCTGTTTACTAGTATTGGTTCCCCGCAGGGATGTATTTTGAGCCCCCTGTTGTTTACACTGTATACTCATGACCTTGTAGCATCTCATGAAAGCAATGTGATAATAAAATATGCAGATGATACAACCGTCATAGGGCTTATTGGCTCCAAAAATGAGTCACATTATCGTGACGAGGTGGAAAAGGTAGTTAAATGGAGTACAGAAAACAACTTGCTTCTGAACACCTCAAAAACATGTGAACTTGTCATCGGCTTTCATCACAATAAGAATCAGGCACCAATTACCATCAACAATTCTGAGGTACAGATTGAAGAGGAATGTAAAGTCTTGGGCGTGACTCTTTCTCATGACCTGATTGGAGCTCAAACACCAGAGACATCGCTAAGAAATCCAGACAGCCCCTCTTCTCTTTACGCAAGCTCCGCGATTTTTCTCAAAATACAAAGATTCTTTTAAACTTTTACTATTGTGTTATCGAGAGTGTCTTAACGAATTGTATTACTGTGTGGTTTGAAAATCTCCCCCTCAAAGAAGAAAAAGACTGAACAAAGTGGTTCAGTTTGTTCAGCCGCACTATTGGCTGCTCTCTGCCACTCCTGGAGGTCACACACTGAGCCAGACTCTTGAATCAGCTCTCCGGACAGTAAATGAGGCCTCAGGCCACCCTGCCAGGGCCGTCTTTGAAATACTTCCTTCAGGGAAAAGATATTGCTCGATCAAATATTCCACTGCTCGCCATTCAAACAGTTTCTTCCCACAAGCAGTGATGACTCTAAACAAGGCACTTTAATTTTGTATGGACATTTTATTGCGGTTTTAATCTATACATTTTTATAAGGCTTTGACGGATTGTTTGTTTGATTGGGTATTTTTTTTAGACACTTGCATTTTATTTTACAGGGACTTTTATTGCACTGTATTTTAACAATTGAAATTTTATGTGGCACTGATCGTTTGTTGTTTTTTGTTTTCTTATCGTGAATTGTCATTTAAATGTTGACAGCACACTTTCTGAACTCTTTGCACACTCTTTTCCAATGTGGTTCCCATACCACAAATGGCAAATAAACTTGAAACTTGACTTGACGCTTCCATGTTACCAATGTCCGAGTGTCGCAAGTACGTGAGTGTCCGAGACTGTGGCCATGCTCCACTCGGGCTTACTTCTGTGTGCCTTCCATAACGCTACGTAAAATATCTCCAATTCTGCTGCCCGGCGTTCTACACCTTTCCTAAAGTACTTAATTTTTCAGTGGTTCTGAGCCTCTGGCTCTTTATTTGCTTTTAAATTGTGATTGTTGAGATGGGGAGTCGGAGGATGTCCTCACACAAGCTCTGGCACATGCGCAGCCAGCGTGTACAGTCGTGCACAGGACACACGGTCACAAAATTTGGGTCTGCACGATGTTGAGGTCACGAGTACCGCGCGTACTGGCGGACATTGGTAGCATGGAAGGGCCTTCAGACCGCCGGACCTTGCAGCTTGGAATCAGCGACCAAGGCTCCAATTGGAATCCCTTGAATTGTTTTCCCTTCTATATCCGTCCATTCAAAATGGGTTCCAAACCCACTCAGTGACAGGTCTTCATCCCGGTCGGATTCACTGAGCTCCATCTCAGTGAAAGCAAGGAGACTGTTGTAAGGACTGTTGGCAGCGAAAGAAGTTTGAGGTGGTCATCAAGGCTCCTTTCCCTGAGCTTACAACGCACTCCACCCCCTTGTACTGTTTTCCAATAACTTATCTTCTTTTTTGTTCTACAAAGTTGAGAGAGCGAGAGAGACAGAGACGGACACAGGGTGGCGTTACATGATGCACCTGAAGACACAAGTTTGATTGGTTCATTCATAAAGTCTCTTGTTTTGTGTGTTTTTGTGTACAGTGTGGAGGTGATTCGTCTCGGTCAGAGTAAGTTCATCAACTGGGACCTGCAGATGTATTTTGCAGAGAAGGACACACCAGCCAAGGTATGGAGATTTTTTTATTTATTTTTACTTTGACATATTTAGGAGGTTGAAGTGCTCCTTGTAATCATACCAATATTATTCAAGATGTGAAACCACATCAAACCACATCAAAATCTTAATTTCTTCGACAAGGTGAAGTTTTCTGATGATGTCTAAGGCGACATTCACACTGCAGGCAGATGCCACCCAATTCTGATTTTCTGCTCACAATTGATGCATTTCCCGTCTGTTTTGTGAGAGCGTGAACATTGCAATTCCAATTTTTGCACACAAGACCCAGCCCTCGATCGTATGTGGTACCAAATCGGATTTGTATCTGATGTCATTCAGTGCAACCGCTCACAGAACAGTCAAGTCGCATATATGCAACTTCCACATCATTGACGTGAGACTGACACTAATCTGCACCGGAGGAAGCAGCACTGCCTAAATGTTAAAAGCTGTGCTCTTTTTTTTTTTCTTTCCCAAACCGCCTTCCTCTTTCCCTCGTCATTATGTAAGCTCCTATTGCACAACCACTTGATATACACGCTCTGATTGGGCGGAGCTTTTCTCGTACTTTTTTTCTTAATAGTTTTACAGTTTTAATGTGATTTCTACAGAAGTGATTTAATATAGCTCAAAATAATACAAAAAGGAGTTGTACACAGAAATATAGGTAAGATACAATGACATTTCACTATGACTAAGATGTTAATGTAAGCAATGCTGGAAATGAAGGAAATTAATAAATATTAAACATGATCCATGTCCGAATTGTATTCACTTTTTGTGAAGTTTTCATTAGAAAAGATGCATTACTGAAACACTTTTTTTTTAACTACAATTAAACAATGAGTCAATTTCTGACCTTGAACTTTATCCAGTAAAACAATCAAATCCACCAAGTACATGCACATTTTAACATTCTGCCCATGAAAAGCCTACACTTATATTTTTCAGTCAGTGTGTGAGTGAAGCTCCAGTGTCTGATCGTGATGTTTCTCCTCCTCCTCAGGCTCGAACCACCACCCTGAATGAGCAGCTGGGTCAGATTGAGTACATTTTCTCTGATAAGACTGGCACTCTCACGCAGAACGTCATGCAGTTCAAGAAGTGCACCATCGCTGGACGCAGCTACGGTACTGAAGATGTCACTTTTCTGTCCAAACTTCTTCACACTCCAGAGATGACACATTGGCTAGAAGTACTGATCCGACCGTCAGGGACCTTGAGCAGGAACAATAAAGGGAATTCATTTCAGATTGAAACATATATACAGTGTGTGTTTACACTGCTAAAAGCAGTAATATTACTTTGATAATTATTTCTTTCTGTAAATTGAGCTTCATTCAATCCTAAATCCAATTTTTCATTCAATTGACCAGAATTTGTAATTTAACGTCACATGTTTGACCTCTTTCTAATACGGTACTAGATACAGGTATATTTACTATAAAAGCTCAGACCATCAATCTATACTGGGAAATCAAGTAGGTTTTTTTCTCATTATTTCTTGTATGAAATTAAAGGGAATTGGAAAAATTAATCGAAGAGATTCTGCTATCTGAATTTGAGTAAATATTTTAATTAATGTGCTGGGGAAAAAAAAAATCATGGACGACTCACTGGACAGGCTCCTGTCCGTCACGGACGACCCAGTGGACAGGCTCCTGTCCGTCACGGACGACCCAGTGGACAGGCCCCTGTCCGTCACGGACGACCCAGTGGACAGGCCCCTGTCCGTCACGGACGACCCAGTGGACAGGCCCCTGTCCGTCACGGACGACCCAGTGGACAGGCCCCTGTCCGTCACGGACGACCCAGTGGACAGGCCCCTGTCCGTCACGGACGACCCAGTGGACAGGCCCCTGTCCGTCACGGACGACCCAGTGGACAGGCCCCTGTCCGTCACGGACGACCCAGTGGACAGGCTCCTGTCCGTCATGGACGACCCAGTGCATCCACTGTACAGCACCATGTCCAAACAAAGGAGCAGTGTCAGTGGTGGTTTGCTGTTATTGTCCTGCTCCACTGACACTGAGGAAACGTTTCCTCCCTCATGCGGCTGTTTAACTCCTGCAAGGAAGTGAAACATAAAAGATGATTTCAATGACTGTGAATTTCCTTGTGGGGATAAATAAAGTATCCATCCATCACCCCTCTCTCATCTATGAAAGTGTTTTGTAGCAAAAGACTTGGATTTCTCATCCACAATGCGGATCCTTCAATAAACCCCAAAACACAAGATTTAGCTGTGAAAATGTTGTATTGGTTCCCGAATCAAAGATTATCTTTATCTACTTTCATGAAGCTCAGTCAGCTTCACCACCTCAACTCTTTCCAATGAAATGAGGTTTTTGACACATTAGTAAGTATCATTACTGAAAGATGAACTGCGTCACTCCTCACAGCTCAAGTACAGTGTCAGTATTTGTATTGGTGTATTGATGTGAGGAGTTTTCATTAGAATGTCATCATGTCTTTGCGGCTACAATGACAGTTGGTCCTATTATTGGCCCACAGTGGTCACATGTATTGCTTTCTAGATATAAACACATTTTTACTTTTGGTTCATAATAAGCAAAGAATCTGTTTTGCAGCAGCCTGCATCGTTGCAAGGAGGAGAAACATATTCCAGTGGTAATCTGTGTGAGGAAAGCAGAGCCAACAGGTTAAAGGGAGCTGAAAGATGCATTACAAAGGACGTCTGGTGGGACAAAGCACATATGATTCAATTACTGTGTGCAACACAATTCAAGCTGACAAAGACAGGAGCAGCAGGCTAGGAACTAATGGAGACAAGTTGTTTATTTGTGTAAGCAGAACTTCTGGACCAGTTCTGGTTTAGCTTCTCGTCAACACCTCCGCAGGTTTTCATTCCACGTTGTCTCTCTTCCAACACAGGTGATCCAACCACAGCAGAGGGAGTGTCTCTGGACCGAGGAAGGGTGAGATACAAGGATGATTTAAGTTTGACAGAAAGAATATCATCTTAAAAACAAAAACCTTTGTGGTCTCATCAGCCGGTGGACTGGAGCTGGAACCGCCTGGCTGACAAAAAGTTCCCCTTCATGGATCATCTACTGGTAGCAAATGTCCGATCCAAGAAGGATAAAGAGGCCAATGAGTTCTTCAAACTGCTGTCCCTCTGTCACACGGTGATGGTGGAAAACAAAGATGGTGAATACTGCAGTTCATTACGGTTTGAGAGAAGAAACCAGTCCCACTGAAGGGCAGATAACCCAAACTACCCTGCATAGGGCTGTAAAGATGCTGTCGTTGTCTTTATTGCACGTCACTTGTAATATTTAGACAAACATGGTGAGAAAGATTCCAGGTCGGCAGCATGTTTAACACGTGTTAATTCACTAAAACCTGAACATCCACTGATGCTATCACTGGCTCGCTTTTCCACCATGAGCATTCAGAGAAGCTCAGTGTAAAACTGTACAGGAGACCTTGTAAAACTGATCCATACATCACTTTTTAAATGAGTTTCCTGCGTCTCTGTCAGGCGATCTGGTGTACCAGGCAGCGTCTCCTGACGAGGGCGCTCTGGTGACGGCAGCCAGGAACTTCGGCTACGTCTTCCTTTCCCGCACACAAGACACCATCACCATCAGGGAGATGGAGCAAGAAACAACTTATGAGATGTTGGCACTGCTCGACTTCAACTCAGACCGCAAGCGCATGTCCATCATATGTACGCACTCACACACACGCACACACACACACCCTGCAGTATATTTTCAAGGGTGCCATTTCATCCCTCATCCTCCACTCCTCATCCTGTCATTTCTCCTCCAGTGAAGTTTCCTGATGGTCGTATTCGTCTGTACTGTAAAGGAGCAGACACTGTTGTGTATGAGCGACTCTCTCCAAACACGAGATACAAGGAGAGCACACAGACGGCTCTGGATGTGAGTTCACCTTCTCTCTTGTGTTCAGGGTCTTCCTCCACTTGATGCGGCTGCGTTTGGATCGTCTGCCTGTTGAATGGAAACAAGTTTCTGTATTCCTGCTTCGCAGGCCTTTGCCAACGAGACCCTGCGGACGCTTTGCTTGTGTTACAAAGACATCACCAGGGACGAGTATGAAGCCTGGTCCAGGAGACACAAAGACGCCCAGGTGACCATGGTGGACCGAGACGCCGCTCTGGACCGTGTGTACGAGCAGATCGAGAACAACCTGCTGGTGAGTGGAAGATGGATCAAACATTTAAAGTCCATTTTATTACATAACTAAAGCATCCAAGCTCCAATCGAATTCAGGGACTATTGTTAACTCTGTTCAGTCTAAAGATCAGTCTTTCTATAATTAGCTGATTGGAGCCACTGCTATTGAGGATAAACTCCAGGACGGAGTACCAGAGACCATCGCCAAACTGGCCAAGGCTGACATCAAGATCTGGGTCCTGACTGGAGATAAGAAAGGTACTACAGAGAGGACTGCATGTAGAATTTAGTGGAGAGGCCAGGAGTGAAGCAGCATGCCTCTGCTGATAGACGGCTCATATTTCTTTCTCTCCACATGAAATATCAGAAACGGCAGAAAACATTGGCTACTCCTGCTCGCTCCTGACGGACGACATGAGCATTCACTACGGAGAAGATGTCAAGTAAGTTAACTTCAAATCTGTGGTTGGTTAATAAATAGTTAACCTTTAATGATCCAGCTCCTAAATCTGACATTGTTTATGTTTCTCAAAGACGTTTAGTCCAGTGACGGACAGGTGACATGTCCTCAGTATCTTTAGCTTTTCACTCGGGACATGGAACATTATCCAGCTGATGAAAAGTGCTAGAATATACCGTATTTTCCACACTATAAGGCACCTAAATACCTGAAATTTTCTCAAAAGCTGCCAGTGCACCTTATCACCTGGTGCGCCTTATATATGGAAGAATTGCTCTACTCAAGACTGCTATTTGACAGCTGAACAACCAGAAGCTTTTATTTTGACAACTCTAACTTGGCAACCGGATCTTCAGAGCGGACGACACTCCACACAACACCTTCATCACTCATGGTTGCACACCAACATTCTAACAAACCAAAATAAACTAGATGAAATAATGACTCCCTAAACTGGGGAACAAAAACACATAAACACAATCAACACAACACCAAGCCCAACAACAACCCACAATAACCTCCAACAACACAAAACATGAATTCCCATCATGCCTTGCATCCTGAGCTCCTCAGTGCAGCCGATAGCTGCAATGAATTATGGGAGTTTCTGTTTGTGGTGTTTTAAATGCAATTATTGGGGGTTCTATTTGGTTTGTGGTGTCGGTAATAATTGTGTTGTGTTGTGTTTTTGTTGCTTAGTTCATGTAGTTTAGTTTATTACCGGTAGTTGTAAGTTGTCAACCAGCAGTGAAGAAGGTTTTGTGTGTAGTGTCGTCCTGGCATAGGCTGCAGGTAGGACTATCAAAATAAAGTGCGTGCACCTCTCTGGGTGTTAGAATCAGTGGAAAATGTAACCTAATGGCTTTGAGCTATAAAGGTTGCTGACCACTGGTCTATTCCATGCGCCTTATAATCCGGTGTGCCTTATATATGAATGAAGTTGTAAATTATGTCAATCAATGTAGGTGTGCCTTATAATCCGGTGCGCCTTATAGTGCGGAAAATACGGTAATCTAACTTTTCTCAGGTTAAACGCAAACACTTAGTACAACGCTCACATCTCAACATGTTGTATCCAAAACCAGGAAATGTTTGTAACCATGCAAATGCAGCACAACGGGAGTCGCTGGAGCAGAACTAAAACCCAGCATGTCACTGGTGGCTGAACACCTTGCATGGCAGCTGTCCCATTTGTGTGTGAGGGAGAATGTGTCCATGTGATCATGAGTCATTAAGTGCAACCTCAACGTGTGTTACACTCAAACATACGCTCACGCCATCATGCACTCCAATGGAGACAGCTGGAAGGGCCTCATTTCTGCTTTTCTGCTGCTTTATTGTGGTTTCTTTTGCAAGGTTACAATTGTAGTTTCATTTGATGTTACATAAATCAGTTGAATGAGGGAGAGAAGCATACGTACAGGTAAGTGTGTAATTAGGACGCTTGAAGAGCGTGAAATCCATTCACCATTACATTAGAGATGCTAGTACTGATTTAAATAGGTGTGTTTTATGTTAGAAAAATGAAAGACCAATCTGATAGTATAAGACTTTCAGAGTCTGAGTTGCTCAAATGGGCAGAGGGTTCATCCCTCGCTACTCATTTTGTCTCTTTCACAAGCAACAGTAAGCCGTTTGTAATGATGTCTCCATCTGCAGTGAGAAGCTGAGGATCCGACAGGCCACCAGGAGAAACGTTCTCCCAACTTTGAGCCGCAGGAAAAAGAAACCGGAGGAGCCATTCTTCCCCGAGCCCGGCAAGAACGCTCTGGTCATCACTGGAGGGTGGCTGGTGGGTTTCAGTCCCAATATTAACCCAGATGTTCAGCATAATCATCAATCCTTCAGCCATTTGTTATCTAGATCATTCAAAAAGTGCCAGAAAATAAAGCAATGGAGCTTTTTGATTCATTACAATGACCCGCAGGACCTCCTCAGGACAAAGGTCCAATCACATACAAGCTTTACCAGCATTGGTTCTGTCATGAAAATGTATTCAGAGAAGGAGCTGACACACTCGCTCATCCAAATCAATCCTGAGTGACCATTATATATTTATATATTATATTTTTTGAATCACTCCTGCATGAAAGTTTCATCCTGGTGTTTTCTTGCTGCATTTCTTCAGAATGAGATTCTTTATGAGAAGAAGAAGAAACGCCGTCGTCTCCGTCTTCGTCGTTTGGGAAGAAGACCGCCTCCAAGCAACCCTCAGGATGGACAGCCCCTGAATGAGTGGGAGAAAGAGATGAGACAGGTACAGCAAACGCTTCACATGAAGGGTTACCGATACACGGTGAAAGGAAAAGTATCTGCTTGGCTTCAAGAGTGTCTGATCCCACAGATGGACTTTGTTGACATGGCCTGTGAGTGCGAGGCAGTCATCTGCTGTCGCGTTACACCCAAACAAAAAGCTAATGTGGTGAGTCTGGTGAAGAAGTACAAGAAAGCCGTGACGCTGTCTATTGGAGATGGAGCCAATGACGTCAACATGATCAAGAGTGAGGACCTCACGCCACACGACTCCAGTTTATTGAGCAGTTCCATGTTTCATTCATTCTGATCTGTGTCCGTCCTCCTTTGTCAATCTAGCTGCAGACATTGGAGTGGGTATCAGTGGTCAGGAGGGGATGCAGGCCGTCATGTCCAGCGACTATGCCTTCGCTCAGTTCCGCTACCTGGAGCGCCTCCTGCTGGTACACGGACGCTGGTCTTACATCCGCATGTGCAAGTTCCTGCGCTTCTTCTTCTTCAAGAACTTTGCCTTCACTCTGGTTCATTTCTGGTACTCCTTCTTCAATGGATATTCAGCACAGGTCAGCACTTGTTTTCTGCTCCTGCCATCTGTACACAAGCTGTGAACACAGTGAATCCCTGCCTTAATGTAGCGTCACTACGTCTTAGTCACAGAGGACAGTTGTATACATCCTTGTCTCCATACAGTGATTGCACTTGAAAATGCTCAGCAGTGACATGTTAGCTATTTCAGCTGGTTCATGCGAACTGAACACTCTCCTCTTCCTGCAGGTCGTCTTTGAGGACATGTTCATCACTCTCTACAATCTCTGCTACAGCAGCTTGCCCATTCTGCTGGTTGGACTTCTGGACCAGGTAAAGAAACTCTTAAACATGGAAAGGACATTGGTTTCAAACGTCTACATTATTGCTAATGTGAAATACCATAATGAGACAAAACGTGAAGTGTTTCTAACAAACGTGACAAAGTAAGATCATATGACTATATTGGCCCTCAAACTATTTCTTTTCTGAGAGACACTCTTCTTCCTCCTCAAGGACGTTAATGACAGACTGAGCCTGAAGTTCCCGAAGCTCTACCTTCCTGGGCAGCAGGGCTTGTTGTTCAACTACAAGAACTTCTTCATCAGCTTGTTCCATGGCATCTTCGTCTCGCTCATCATCTTCTTCATCCCCTACGGAGCTTTCCTGCAAACCATGGGGCAGGACGGAGAGGCACCTTCAGACTACCAGTCCTTCGCAGTGGTCACCGCCTCCTCCTTGATTTTTACCGTCAACTTGCAGGTCAGACGTTCTGCTCAACCTGACATTTCACTCTCATGGGTTCTTATTCAGTCTGCTTGAGATTAAATGTACTTTGTATTATTGCCTCAAAGATGTGAAAAATTTAAGTTTTATTTCTGTTTTCAGTCAATAGCTGCATTTACATGGTCACTTTTTTATTAATCAGATTAAATTCTCTCGGATTAGATAATCACATTGGCCCCTTTACATGAACACTGAACAAAATAATCCGAATTTTGTGCCGTAAACATACTTGGACTATGATCAAATGAAAGCCCGGACTACAACACGCCCTCTGATCCAATCCTATTTTCAATCGGGTGGTGCGAATATGATCAGAATGAAGTGTTTATATGGTGCAAATTTAATCGGGTTGGCATTTAATCTGATTAATTTTGGTCCATGCAACCACAGCTGTAGAGCATCTTTTTTAAAGACTGCAGAATGCGGCTGTATGTGGATGTATGGATGTTGTTTTTTTATGTGTCTTGTCCTTCACCTCTGGTTGATCAGATCTCCTTGGACACGTCGTACTGGACCTTCGTCAACTGCTTTGCGGTTTTGGGAAGCATCGCCATCTACTTTGGGATCATGTTTGACATCCACAGCGCAGGAATCCATGTCCTCCTGCCCTCAGTGTTCACCTTCACTGGTCAGTCTGCTCAGATCACATCCAGTACCGTCCAGCTTTCTCCGTCGGATCTTCGCCTGTGTTCAGTTGCTACTAAAAAGAACGCTCCTATGTGTTTCATTTTAATTTGAACTTTATATTAACAGGGAGGCTAATCAAAAACTAAAGTTTCTGACCTACATGTCAAGGATTGAAGTGCATGAAGTTCCCACCTCCAGTTCCTGCTCTGGCAGCTGTCCAGGGTTCTGAACCAGGTGACAGTTACAGTCCTCGGAGCGGAGTGGAGCGGAGCGTTCTTGTGGCTCGTTTGCGAATCACACAAGCTGCTGCTTAGCGACTCTTGGGCCGCACATCTGGTGGGGGGGGTGCGTACTATGAAATTGAATCCTGGCAGCGCCACTGGAACCGTCATCTCCTGCACCAGCGTCCCTGTTGTCTTTTATTAAGTATATCATGACAGCTCATGCACTGCCACTTGACGCTGCTCTTGCAGCATCAGAACCCGAAGTCTCTGCAGTGGAAGGGTCGTCCTCTGCCCCCCCCCCCCCCCCCCCCCCCCGACATCGTGCGGAAAAACTCACGTTGATCACACTTGCACACACTTACAACATGTGAGTGAGTAAGGACTTCATACACGAGCAGCACGTGTAAGTACAGCCTCCATACGATAACGTGGCTTCCGCACGGTGATGGTATGTTGTAAGCACGTTGTGAGCACGTACAACTCACTTACCACGTGTGCAACGCACCATGCACGCAACCGCTCACGGCCTGGCGTGGCGCGGGGGCCAGAAACTTACACCTTGCTCAACCATGTCAGTGACGTGCGTTGACGTACTCCCTCTTTGCCCTTGCCACTCCCTCCCCACGTTGTCAGAAAAACATGGCCGCCGTCGCCTCGCCAGAAAACGTACAGATTAAAAATAAGCAGGGTGGGTTGTGACCGTGCCTTCAGGAACGGGTCTATTTAGACCTTTGTCTTGAGTGAATGTATGTTTGAATGGGTGTATGTCACGCGCACGCGCACGCGCACGCGCACGCGCACGCGCACACACACACACACACACACACACACACACACACACACACACACACACACACACACACACACACACACACACACACACACACACACACACACACACACACACACACACACACACACACACACCCTTTTTTGCTCCGCCTCATTCCTACCTCGATCTCGCTCTGCTCAGGTATGTCGGTGAAAGTTCAACATATGAATAAGTAGTAGAAGGTCTCCTTCATTTCCTGGAACGCCAAGGTAGTAAATGAAGTACTAAAGACTACAAGGTGATCTCCCACGTCTAAGGGGGGGACGTCTGCTTCACACCTCTGAAGTGTCACGTATCAAGAAATGGATGGGACGTTTCTTCCAGTCAAGATACTGTGACAGGACGAGGGTATTGTTAAACAGAGAGGTGTTCCCTTTGAACTTGATCCATCAGTACTTGACCCTGATGGTCCATACGTCATTGTCAGTGTTGCCACAGTTACTGCTCGGTACCAAACGACTCACGGACCGGTCCGCGGCCCGGAGGTTGTGGACTGCTGGGATATAGGGAAGGGCCAGATCACATGTGTCTCCCAGCAGGACACCTCCTTTTCCACAGCCAGGGTTCGGAGGGCAGTTGTACAGTTGGAAGAAGAAATGAGTGGACTGTAGTGTGTTTCTGATTCCAACACTGGGTTCTGCTCTGAAAGCAGCAACAACTGAAGTCTTTGCTTCAGGAGAGAGCTTAAAGGAGCTTGTCTCAGAACGCTGAAGGACATGGAGGCCCCTGTATCATCTTTCTATTCTTTTTCTATTCTTCTAACCTCTTATCTTTATACCGTTTGCTTAAATGTTCTCCTTCTTAGTAGGAACATATTTTGACTTGATGGCTCGAAGCAATTTCTCAAAGACTCCCTGAAAATAAATCCTGGCTGTAACTGTTACAGCGCCAGGATAAACACAAAAGAGGGTGTATCCGTCTCCATTAGTTGGTGGAATTCAGAAATGCACCCTCCTTTTTGTTCATCCTGTTCCTGCAGCCAGGAGATCTTCAGTATGTGATGCAGCCGCCATCCTCCTGTCAACATTCCTGTATTTTGTGTTTGTAGGCGCCGCATCGAACGCTCTGCGTCAGCCCTACTTGTGGTTAACCATCATCCTGACTGTGGGCATCAGCCTGCTGCCGGTCATCTGCATCCAGTTCCTCCACAAAACCATCTGGCCCTCTGTAGGAGACAAGGTGAGATCTCTGATGGAGACAGGGACCAACTCAGACCCTCTCAGGGGGGTGGGCTTGGGATGTGATTTCCTTTTCCTTCCTTACCAGCAGCTAGAATTATAATTCGGGATGGATCTGATCCAGTCTCGGGTTTTGATATGAACATAATTCACGTATCGAAAAATGTCCAATCCAACCTGCGGAGATTTCTGATCCATGAAGCCTCGTCTGTGTTTTACTGTTGCTGAAATGACTCCACTAGTGTTTCTCTGCCGCTGGCTGCAAAATGTGGGATGGATTTCCTGAACGGAGGCGGGTTTTAATGAGACGCACAGTATGAGTCAGGAAATCTATTCCACAGTTTGTAGCTCGGGAAGTTAGCATTATGCTATCTGACTTTTCATGACATGTTGCTGTTTGGACGTATTTTACACTCAAACCACTGCAAAGCAAACATCAACGTGGATGTTTGTAAAGCCGTTGTACCGCGAGGCAGATGCTCTGCCGCCAGACGTCACGGTTTTAAAACGCCAGCTCGCTGAGGAGAACTTCACTGAAGGCTGCATCACAACAATGATGAGCTCGCTCCTCTACAGGTGATTCACACCTCCGTGAAGCTGCGTCCTCCTCCACGCTAAACTCACTGAAAATAGTCCCAATAGTTTGTGTTGCATTAGAGCTGGAAACACTGCAGTTTGTGCTGCGTTGATAAATAATGTCTCCAGGAATTAATAAAGTGATTGTGAGGTTTTAAAGATAGAACTAGTTTATTATGAGGTGATGACGTCACTCAGACCCCCACATTGTCCACATGGAATAAAATACTTTGTACTGCTTCCTTTTCTCACCTTCTACTGACCTCAAGTTGTCTTTTGACAGAATACATGCAAACATTCCTACATTTATTACTTTACTGTAGAGAGGAGTTTCTTACTGCCTCATATAAAATCAACAATAATAATAATAATATTACAGAAAACAGAGAGCCGGTATTGGCAGATATCCAAAATCGGGTATCGGGATCAGATTGGAAGTGAAAAAACATGGGTCGGTGCAACCCTTACATCTCAGCAATCCTTTGACTGGATTGCAAAACAAAGACGATCTGATCGAGGATCATATGACCAATGAGTTTTGGTGGAAAAACCAGAGAGATAAACTTTGTAGAGCGTGAATCCCAGAACTTCCCATTCTTTAAAGTTTTCATACTGAATTGTTAGAAAGCTAAATAGCTTGTAAAGTTGAGTGTCATCTGTTAGTCCAGTCACAAAATGTGAGATTGAACAGTAAACACAACAAATGCTGAAGGTTTTGGATAAACAAACAAAAAAAAGGTATTGACTCACTACTTCCCTCTAAAGGCCCTCCATGCTTTCCAAGTCAGCGTGTGCATAAAGTACATGGAACGTGGAAATGGTCCCCCGCCCCTGAGCGCTCTAGGGCCTGCTCCGGCCCCTCTGCAGTGGACCGTGTGCTGTAGGGCCTGCTCCGGCCCCTCTGCAGTGGACCGTGTGCTGTAGGGCCTGCTCCGGCCCCTCTGCAGTGGACCGTGTGCTGTAGGGCCTGCTCCGGCCCCTCTGCAGTGGACCGTGTGCTATAGGGTCTGCTCCGGCCCCTCTGCAGTGGACCGTGTGCTATAGGACCTGCTCCGGCCCCTCTGCAGTGGACCGTGTGCAGCCCCAATTTTGTGATGGCGTGACCCGTACATGCACCAAACCAACACAGAGCTCCTCCCGACGGGGATGGTGGACCAATGCTCATGCATGCGACAAGCAGTGCTGAAGGCCAGAAGTGGAGCCTGGACAGGATTGTGCGTACGGTCAGCAGACGCTCAATCCGGCCTTAATGCACCACAGTGACATTAACTTGTGTCCCGGCCCTTTAAAACCACCTCAGTAGTATTTGTGGGAGTGAGAAGAAATATTGGACGTGTGTCTCTGCAATGACTCTGCTGATGTTCCTTCATCCTGCAGGTCCAGAGAAACAGGAAGAAGTATGAGATGGAGCTGGAACGGGAAGAGAAGAAGAAGCCCTCCGCCTTCCAGCGCGGCGGGCGGTCCCGCCGGTCCGCCTACGCCTTTTCGCACTCCCGCGGCTACGCCGACCTCATCGCCTCGGGACGGAGCATCCGACGGCGCCCGGCGGGCCGAGGAGCGAACCAGGATAGCATCAGGGAGGTCCCGCAGAGGGACGCCGAGAACATCTGAAAGCAGAGACTGAGCCGAGCCGGGAGGAGTGCTCAGTGTGATCACTCCACGTTTCTCTGGAGTCGCGTCTGAAACGTCGCCCGACTTGGAGGAACGACCAGCCTGATGAGACGGACACATTGATGAGGCGCCGCTGGAGGCTGTGGTCGAGGCTCCACCACCTCCGCTCTGTGCACAAACTGGAAATATCAAATGCTCACCAAAGAGACATCACCAGGGTCAGAGGTCACACAGCTTCTGCATGACCATCAATGTTGTTTAACTCAGGATTTTAATCATTAAACCTTACTTTTAGCCAGTTTATCGCTGTTCCACCACTTCTGACATTATTGAATCTCTTGTTCTGTGATGATTTTAACCTTCTTGTGTGCATATGACTGCTATATTGTTTCTCTAATGACAGATATCTCTCTATATACCAGTTTTGAGCATTCTTTCCGTTCGTTACATCTTTACATAAAAACAGTGGACCAAAGCTATACTTTGTACAAATATAATATTTTAAAACGTTTATTCTAAACCGTGGTGGGTTGTTACTATGCCAAGCTGTGCAGTGGTGGTTGGATATTTTGTCGTGTGTCTTAATTCAAACACAAGATGTGAATAATCTTTTCTCTGCGCTGTTTCAAAATGCCCAAGTGTACTTCTACAGCTGTTGAAATTACTTTTCTTTTAGGGATGCCATCCTTTAACATCTTCCAAATACCTCTTTTAAAGCTGCATCTTGGGCTCTTCTTGTTCTTTGCCTTGGGTTTCGTTCTGTTTTCGATATTTCTTCTGAGGTGCCCTTTAGCCTGCATTAAGTGAAAGGAATGTAGAAACGTAACTTCAAACAGTGATGTTTTCTTGATTTGTCTTGGGGTTTTTTTCATTCTTTTTTTAACTATTCCAAAGTGGCATTAAATCTTTGCGTCATTTGTAAACAATCTGTTACAAACTGACACACAGTTTCTCACTCAATTTGGTCATCGAGGCCAAAAGCAAAGTCCCTTCCTGCAGCGACTGTTACTGTACGTTCTTCCTGGTCTGCAGCCTTACTGAGTGAATGATGACGGGACGTCTGTGGAGCTCCAGTAGCACAGTACTCTGTTTATTATGGTGTTTTATCATGAATTAATAAAGGCCAAGGGCATGTTCAGGTTTCTGCAACAAGAGGCATCCTGCTCTTTTGTCTGGTGATTTTCATGTTTTTGACGTGAGACTTCAAGGTCTGAGATAAAGTTGAACACAATATATTGAGTAACCCTGTGAGGAGTCCTTAAATGTAAATCAAACGAGTGCGGTGGGACCAAAGGCTCCCGTTGTCCCTCCTGCTCAAACAGCCAACCAACGCCCACCACCGGAGCTGTCAAACCCCTGGCCTGGTCTGGCCTTGAGTGCCTCTGGAATTATTCCTTTTTTTATGTAGTAATTATGTCTTTTGTGCACAATTGTTGGAGAAGACAGTAGAAAAGAGAGGGCGAACGGTACAAGCTCAAATCCTGCTCAGTGCCTGCAAATGTTGCCATTTCTTCTTTTGGAAAACTCTCATTTCATTTTAGGTGTCAAGTCCAAGTAATATATAATAAATTCTAACGATTGGGTTCGTTCTGCTGTGAGGCGCAGTGCTCGATTCCAGCCAGCAGGGGGAGATGTTGCACCACAGTTTGAAGACTGCGTTCAGTCTCTATCCATCTATCCATCAATCAATCTATCAATATTCCTCTTGTCAGAACCATTTCAAAGGGATCGTTGATGACAGTTTAAAGAGGTTGTAAACTTCCACACTGAGCGGGGGCCATCAAACCTCTGAAGAAGAAAACACAGCAGAGACCTGGAGTCACTCTGAACCAGGGTCGCTCTCAAACCCATGGAAAGAAACAAGTGATAGATAATTACTTTATTCATCCCCGAAGGGAAAACTGTTTTGTTGCAGCAATATGGTATATACAAATATTATAGAATACAATAGAATAGAAATAAAAGTAAAAAATAAAAATATCTGGGTATAAAGTAAAACACAGAACGGAAATAAGCACGAGATAAAAGCAAGATAAATAAATATTAAGTTGCAGTGGCAGAGCCATTAGAAGTTGGCATTATATAATAATACAGATAATAATGTGTAATAGTGTATAATACTCGTGTATAGTACTACTAATAATGGTAGCAATAATGATGATCAAATATACAGTAAATAAAGCGCTGGTCAGTCAGAGCAGTGGTTTTCAACTTCATTACAACCCTGGAGCCTCCACCGGTCTATCTGGCCTTCACCAAAACATTCTAGTGAAGCCAAACCCCAGTGGTGCGCTGGGAGCCGAGTCAGCTCTCTATCTACACGTTAAACAACGTTTTAAAGTTGATTGGATTCTGTTTGAGATGGACGAAGTAAAGTAGTGGTTCAGAAATGGAGTGGTTACGAGATAAAAACACTAATATTTCTCAGAAATGGATCGTGACATTAATATTATTGTAAAACTTGTGAAAGTACGTGGATATAATTGAACATAGAATACATATTTGTCAAAACTGTTATCAAACCATTGGTGATGCAAATTTAGCCACACAAATTACTTTAAATAAGTGTTGTTTATTTTTTATGGAAGTGTTGGGGTGGAGAGGTGGAGGTGGTGGAGGCCCTGTTGGTGCTAGTCCACGTGGTCCAGGGTGGCTTCGCTGCTCTCCAGGGTCCACTGAACTTCCTGTAGGGGAACAAACAGCGAGAGATGATGAACTGGCTGACCTGAACTCTGACAAGAGAAGCTTTTAGTAATCAATGTGTCTGAATTCATTCAGAGCCAAAAAGCCAAAAAGCTGATCCAAAGTCAAAATATCTTGTATTTTTGAGTTGTTTGGAACTTGTCTGTTGTACCTAGAAAGACTGGGTCAACCTTCTATTAAACCACTACTGAATTGTTTCCCGTCTTGATGGAGAGTTAATGTTTTAGTGAGATTAATCTTGAAGACGTAACATTTCACATTAGGCAGTTAAGAATTGTTTTGATTGAGCGAACCCCTCAGATAATCCTCACATCCAGTCTGACCTCCAACTCAGCAACAATGTGAAGCCAAACAGAGGAACACACGGACTCACAAACATCCTCAAAGCAACAAGCAGTTTTCTCAGGTCACATCTGGACTGTGAAAAGATAGTCATTGTGGTTTTAGTGACATGTACATGCACTTATATTCCACCTGGTGGCAACACGGAGGAAGGTGTGGTGTCCTCCACTCCACTGTTGCCCAGAGGCTATTATGTTAATATGTGGTGACGTCAATCATGTACATGGCGACTCCACACTTCCTGCTTTCACCCAGCATGTGGACTGCTGTATGTAAAAGTCAGAGATGTATACAGTGCCTCCCCACTGCCTGCACTGGGGAAAGCAGGTCACGATCTCATGCTGGAGCCTCACTACACTTGATATACTATATATATATATATATATATATATATATATATATATATACATATTTATAAATAAAAACAACATATAAAATGATGAACGGTGGTCAGGTAACATCCATGTTTGAGTTCATGTAAAACCTTCCTAACCAGCAGGTTTTAAACATTTCTGTGACACTTTAACAACACAGCAAATTTAAGAATCTTGTATACATAGCTTAGATACGATCCGATCTGATTCACCATGTTCCCGATTCGATACGATTTGATATTAATTTGATAGAGATTCAATTCTACACAATGCAATACAAAGTGATTTGGTGTGATATGATTCAACAGGATGTAAAGCAATTATACTGAACGTATACTAATCATCACCTTTTGCTGATAATCTACTAGAACTATGCATCACTTTATTTGATCTTCTTTTTGTCCCCTGAAAAAGCACAACACAAAAAACAGGCCTTGTCAGAGGGTTGGGATTTGGAACCAGATTCAACATAAAAACAGGAATCGGCTCCTCACATTTTGAACGAGTTTTATCACCTTGTCACAACGTCTCTTACTTTCAGTGTGGTGAATGCTGGGTCCCCCAGTCTGAGTGCTGGGTCCCCCAATCTGAGTGCTGGGTGTCCCAGTCTGAGTGCTGGGTCCCCCAATCTGAATGCTGGGTGTCCCAGTCTGAGTGCTGGGTCCCCCAATCTGAGTGCTGGGTCCCCCAGTCTGAGTGCTGGGTCCCCCAATCTGAGTGCTGGGTCCCCCAGTCTGAGTGCTGGGTCCCCCAGTCTGAGTGGTGGGTGTCCCAGTCTGAGTGCTGGGTCCCCCAGTCTGAGTGGTGGGTCCCCCAGTCTGAGTGGTGGGTGTCCCAGTCTGAGTGGTGGGTCCCCCAGTCTGAGTGCTGGGTCCCCCAGTCTGAGTGGTGGGTCCCCCAGTCTGAGTGGTGGGTGTCCCAGTCTGAGTGCTGGGTGTCCCAGTCTGAGTGGTGGGTCCCCCAGTCTGAGTGCTGGGTCCCCCAGTCTGAGTGGTGGGTCCCCCAGTCTGAATGCTGGGTCCCCCAATCTGAGTGGTGGGTGTCCCAGTCTGAGTGGTGGGTCCCCCAGTCTGAATGCTGGGTCCCCCAGTCTGAGTGGTGGGTGTCCCAGTCTGAGTGGTGGGTCCCCCAGTCTGAGTGGTGGGTCCCCCAATCTGAGTGGTGGGTCCCCCAGTCTGCTGATTGCTTGATCCCAGATTGTGCTCAGCAGAGTGTCACAGAGGAAGTTGAGTCTGATGTTCCTCAGGTTAGTGATGTTTAGACTTTTAATAGTATAGAATCGACAGTCAACAACCCATGACAACGCTGGAAACCAGGACTTTGTCTTACTTTCAGTGTGCTGAATGCTGCGTCCCCCAGTCTGCGGAGTGCTTCCCTGATTCTGCTCAGCAGAAGGTCACAGAGGCTCAATCTCCTGTTCCACGGGGAAGTGCTGTTTAGAATTTGAATAATGACCTGGAAATACAACTTATGACGAGTATGTGAGCTCAAGACAGAATGTAGACCAGTATTATAAATGCTTAAATGAACATTTCATGCAGTTTAAATAAATGATGAGGTATCAAAAAATATGCTGTGCTAATTAGAACTTTGTAAAATAAAATGAAGTAAAAAAAAGCCCAAACCAGGTCTGCCCTTGATTTTGAAGAAGATCACTGTGACTTCTTCCTCTCTGTGTCCTTCTGTGGACGTTAACGGTGTCTTTCCTCTCATGTTCTCCTCAAATAGCAGCAGCAGTTGCAGCCACACCTCGAGAACCACCAGGGGGCCGAGCAGCTTCAGGCGGCTAAAGAGCCTCAGAAGGCCGAGAATCATGATCCAGTTGATCAAGCCAGGGACTGTCAGGCTGATCAGCACCATCAAGCTGATCAGCGCCACCTGGTGGAGCAGGACGAACAACGACGGCTCAACGATGAACGTCGGCTGGCTGATCAGACGGAGAAGCAAAGGGACCACAGATTCCCATCATGCAGTGGGAGGCCACAGACCCACTGGAGACGCGTCTCAAGATGAGGAGGTGAGAATCTGTTGCCCTATCATGAGAATATTGAGGAGAAGAGACACCCTGAGAGTGGCTGCTGAATCCATTCAGACACACTCACTAATAAAAGCTGTTCTTCTTAGAGTTCAGGTCATTATCATCTCTCGCTTTTTGTCCCCTGCAGGAAACCATCTCTGATCTGGTATCGATCCCATACCAAGTAAATACAGAGCCAGTATCGCCCGTACCGATCCCATACCGATACTTTTTAACATTCAAGGTTAATGCATCATCAAACGGATAAATCGGGATATACATTTTCTTGACCCTTACATTTTTTAAAGATACTTCTTTTGCTTTGGACAGAATTAGTTTGTAGGTAAACACAAAATACTTTATCATGATAAAAATGTTTGTTCATTGAATTTATCATAATAAAAATGTTTAAACAACAGTAAGAAATCCATTTTCTCCCATACATTGGAATGTCTGGATTTTTTTATTCAATGAAGAAAGTGTGAAAAAAACCAGAACAGAGTAGAACAAAATATGTTATTCAGATGGAGTGTTCAGGAAATACAATACAAAAATACAACAAAACTTCTTCCCTTCGGTGCACTTTTTTTCTGGAAGAAGAAACGTTTACACTTTGACAGGTCCTCATGTCCTCCACAGGTCTTACACTGCAAAAAAAACCAAACAACACAAAGAACAATCATTTGGTCGTGAAGTTAACAAGTAAGGCTACTTTAGAATCCCCAAATGACCCTCTGGTTGTCAAAGTGTGGGCGAAACCCCCCCCAGGGGATGCCAGGGACGTTTAGAGGAGAGCAGCAGCAGGACCACTGTGCCAGTTCAGGGTGGTGAAGGAGCCAGGGTTGATGAAACCATGAATCATTCAATTCAAGCAGTCACACTTATGACTGAATCTGTCAGCGGTGTGATGAAGATCAATTCCAAGCATAAACTGTGAAACAATAGTGAAAGACTATAGATATATAGACCTACTAAGTACTTATATAAACTTGTCACATAAAACAAACAATTCCACTCTGCAGTGTGAAACCTCACCTATCTGAACAGAGGCGTCTGAAGCTGGAGCTCATCTCTGCTGACATTAAGCAAAAGGAAGGGAACTGATCCATAACAGGGCAAACACTCAATCATAGACAGGACGAGAAGCTGTTTGGAGAACCTTAGTTTGTCAAACGAGAATGGGGAGATTCCTAATCCTTTAGCTTTTCTTCTGATGACGTCACATTTTAAAATAAAAGAACTCATTTTGAGCCACTCGGGCAACTTTACAACATTCCTTAAAACCTCATTAAATAAAACAGATACAGAACACTGTTTTTACGACTTTAATGCTTACTTATCATAAAATAAAAGCAACATCTAATTTAAAGAGCAACAATGAAAACCAGCCAATACTAAACATCAGTGTCACACAACATAGCACTTAATATATTTAGTGAGGGCCTATGACCATATGACCTAATATTTTTTTTAATCTCTATCTATCTATCTATCGATCTATCTATCTATCTATCTATCTATCTATCTATCGATCTATCTATCTATCTATCTATCTATCTATCTATCTATCTATCTATCTACCAGTAGCTATCTAATTTTCTACCAGTATACATCTATCTATCTATCTACCGGTATCTATCGTCTGACTAATTAATTATTATTATTAATTATTATTAATTATTAACTAATTATTATTTGATACAATTCATATAATTATATATATATATATATATATATATATATACACATATATCTACAAATTCTTGAAATATTTAAATTGTTAAAAATTGGTAATTTTTTTTTTTTTTTTTTTACAAACATTAAAATGGCCTAAATATAAAAAAAAGCCGTATTATTAATTAGTAAATAATAATAAGACTTCGCAGTAACACATAATCAATGTTTTTGACACGTTCGCCGTGGACATGTTGACGCTGTTGCCAAGGGAACGTACAGTTTGACGTTAACTGACGTTCCACTGTGACGCTGCTACATGTTAGCATCCCCGCTAGCATTCAGCGTCGCCGGAGCCGTCAGTGCAGCACGGAGATCAGCGGAGCCACTTTTCAACATTTTATCCGAGAGAAACGAGCGAAAACAGAAAGGAGGCATCACTAATCACAGTAAGTTTTTGCACAGCGAATTTACACACTTTATTTCTTTACTCGTCTGATCAACTCATGTCACTTAATCGTGATGTTGCTCCATAGTCACGTGAGATCGTGTTGTTTATGAATGATGCTTTATGTTTTTAGTTGCACTCACACTTTATTGACTCCACATGTCTGATATTTCGATGGTTTAACTCTGATGCGAAATGTTTTAGTTCTAAAATACTAAAAAACTCACTATAATTAAAGTTTTGACGAAGATAGAGGGAAAGTAACATTTCACATTGTAAAACTGACGCTGTAAGTTCAAAAATCCTTCAAATTGGTTTGAGGCCGATTATTTTAATTATTTGTTTGAGGCCTACATCATTAGTTTGAGGCTACAAATCCAATGAAGGCTTGACCGCTGGCTGCTGAAGCTGACCTGTGACGCGCTGGACTTGGTCTCCATGACAACACGCATGCACATCTGCCGTTTTTACTCTACTTTCTCATGATTACTGGAATATTATTGATACCTTTCCACTATTATTGTTATAATTGCACACATATATGTATCATCTCTCTCAGACACACTTTTGGAATATGTACATGTTGTCCAGAAGTGATACTAGTCAACACCGAGCAGCAGTCACGTTCAAAACTACTTCAGAAATGTTCAAATTATGTTTAATCTCCTTTGTTATCGCTGTTCCAGGACTTGGGCCAACCTCATCTTGCAGCACCGGTGCAAAGGCTGCTCCCTCCTCCGGTCACCTCCTGCCCTCTGCACCGGACAAACCTCAGGTTAGGACACCCACACTCACCCCTCTTAACACTTGGTGTTCAATTAGCAAATATGACCAAAACAGATGTGTTTACCAATTGTTCAAGCTGAAATACAAGCTAACAGCTCTCATAGGAAGTCATTCTACACGGCTGAAAACCTCCTATTGTGAAGATAACCCTGTTAAAATGCTTTGATGCCAGAAGCAGGGAGCTGACAGAAACATGGCACAGCTCCCAGTTGGGAATCTCCTGGTTTATAACCAAACACTTTGCTGTCCGAGAATAGGAGGATAATAAACAACCTGGTCTTCATGTTTCATGGTGTGCTTGGCCGTTGCCACGCCCTCAAATGGTGCTATGGGTCAGTCATCATATAGTTTTGATGAGGACTGGATCCCTGGTACAACTTGTCAAGCCATGTTGTACTACACTTCCTGTTTTTACATGACACTTCCTGTTACATGATGAAAACCTAAATATTTGGCCACGCATAATATCAGAGTAATACGCTTTGCTCAATAATTCCTTTTCAATCACCACGACCATGTTTAGGTCAATTGGAATTACCACCCGGGACGACTTTGCTTTAGAAAATTCAATTTGGTCCGAGATTGGTGAAAATCCAGTATATATTTCAAAATTGTGGACTTCCTGTTGAGTTTTCGGCACGTGTGTAAGAGACTCTTGTTTTGTGCGTCTTGCAATGTTACATACGTATGGCGATGATCACAGCTCTGGGTGAAACGTGGTTCTGGGGCTGCGTTTTGAGGATTTTGCAGGTGGTGCATTGAGCCAGTCATGTGTGATTCCTCCAAATTATCACATTTTTCGTCGGGCCTGATGATTAATTCACAGGATAATGTGAATGTGAATGTCAGTAATAAACTCTTGGGTTTCAACAGGATCCTCCAGCACTTTCAGGGCTGGAACCCTGAATATCAGAGAAAATAATAATAGTGTGTGTCTTTTTCCAGACGGCCACAGACCTCCTAAAGTCCTGGCGACAACCAGAGACTGGTCTGGAAGCTAAAAGGTGAGTCACCCACCATCATTGTGTTCTTTGATATCCACAGTGTGATTTATGAAGAAAGTTGTGATTGAGGAGCACGTAAGCTGAACTGAGGCCTGCAAACAATTCCATATTTATAATCAACGTGTGGCCAAGATGAACTCCGTGTAATCCTCAGCACTAACCAGCGGCCTGTGTTGTGTGTTTGTGTCACATCCAGCCACACAGACACCCGCCGCCCTGCTCCACCCAGCCGGCCCCCGTCCTCCCTCAGCAGGTCGCTGCTCATTAACTTTGAGGTACTAATCTTTACACAGCTACTGCAAACTCACGGCCCGGATATTCTAGGAAGACGTAGAAGTCATAGACACGCCTGTGCAACCCAATGCAGCCGAACTGCTTGGATGTCAATTGTACCTTTTTTTGTTCGATTCTTCCTCAAATACTTTATCAGGGTTCATCGTTAAAGGAGCCGTGGCTCTGGACTCATTTTCAATGAGGAGTTCATGATGTAATGTGTGGTTTTTGTTTTGTTTTTCTCTAAATGTGAAGGCAAACATTATCTACTAAATAGAACCTGAGAAAATAAATAGCAAGATGATATCAGTAGGATTAACTACATACTACTACTACTGCTACTGTGTCAGGTTTAGGCTACAGACATTTATTAAATCTGCAAATAAGAAGAAGACAACAAGAATGAACATTGGTTTTACTCGCGAGGAGAATGAACAGGAGGCGCCCAAGTTCCACCTCCGACCCACTCTGAGCTCCCTGCCACTCTCCTGCGCTTTTATTTAGATTAACAAATGGGAGGGTTTACACAGGAAAAAGAAACACATTGCTATGCTAGACTTTTGTAGAGAATCGCAGTCTCCCCTGGAGGCGTGGGATGCTACCGAGACGTCAGCTGAGGCAAGGTTGCAGTGTCCTTGCTTATCAGCCTCCGTCACAGTGCCCCTACCAAGGCAGAACACATGTTTATACAAAGTTAAACAACAGCGTCTGAGTGACGCTGCGAAATAAAGACAGAAGGAATAAGATTGAGATTAAGCATGAATATGGAAACTATATATATAAAAACACTCTGACATATCCCCCCTGTTTTTCATATTCTTGCCTACATTCTCACATCACTTATAACCAGCCACTTCTCTATGGATTTTCAGCTGTAAGATCATTTTTGCAAGAACACAAATGTTACTGTTACTCGTAATCTTCAGAGTCTGGGAAAAGGTCGGGCAAGGATGGAAAATTGTCATCCTCGCTAATTTCAGAGTTATGGTCAGCATTCCCCAACAACGGATAAGCCTGCGCCAAGTCCTGTTTCATGGGAGAGATAGGAGTGTTGATTAGGCGGGTGAGGAGGGCGCGGATACATGGAATACAGCAACAACCACACAGAGTGAGAATGGCAGTGAAGGTAGCCAGGGACATCAAAACAGACATTACTAGAGCTTTGTATCTCCCAAACATGTCAACCCAACCATTCCACATCGATGTGTCGGCGCCAGAGTGATCTTTCATCTTTTTATTCAAAGTACGAAGACCCTCCAAGGCGCGCGTGAGCGTTCCATCTGCTGCTGTGTTTGCGCACACTCCCCCCTTCTCCGCCAACAACACATCAACTGCGATACGCGTCTGAAAAAGCCGTTGTCGATGTTGCTGAAAGCCGCTCATGAACTGCTGAAAAACCCACTTCTGTCCAATTCCCCAAACGCTGAACATTATAGTGAATGTAGTTTATTCTGTCAACATTTTTATTAGAATTTTTCATGATAGGAAAAATCATGTAAACATCAATCTGCAACAATTTCTCAGAGATTTGAGTTACATCCAGGGGAAGGACGTCTACTGGAATGATTAAAGTTATGAGTGCACACAATCCTTGAGCTGGCTTAGGAAGGCTATCATAGATTTTGTTTGGGCCACACCACCACCACACGTCTGCTCGTGCTCATGGTGTGAATCTGGCTGGAGCTTGAACTGTTTCAAGGCACCAGGAGTTGTTTAGGCTTCCAAGGAAATGTTTGTGGTTTGTGCTCGTGATGGTTATGCAGGTGAAGTTCTGAGGTGCTACGGTGTTATGAAAGAGTGGCTTGAGCTTTGTCATGGTTGTGAGTGGAAAGGTTCTGTCTAGGTGTTTGCAGGTTGCGTTAGGGTTGTTTTCTTGCATCAGGTTGATTACACAAGTCGAGTTTACTGGAGCCGGAACTCTTCTAAGTAAGGGTCTAGCTACCATACAAACTAAGCATGACCCTTTGTCTGGATTTTGTGAAGTTTTTGCTGCTTGTTCTACCATTAACAACCAGTTGTTTTTATCTCCTGAGATTCCTGTGGTAATTTTAAAGTAATCATCAGCTCCAGTATCCTGATCAATCGCCACTATCCCTACATGTTTTGCTGCTGAGGTCATCCAAGCTTTGGTCTGTTTTTTAGTTTGTTTGGAACTATAGTCGCATAGGTGTAGCTGGAAAGGCACGTCTTTCCCTACTTTGTACTCCCATAAATAGAACCCCCAACATGTCACTGCATTTTCATGTCTTGAATACATGGGAGGGGCGATCGTCCTGTTTTTTGTTAAGTCTACTGTTATGATTACTGCTGTGCTGGATGCGGTTGGTGCCTGAATCACGATGATTGACTGATGATATTTTGGATATGTAGTAGTTGTGTACCCCGACCAGTCTGCTCCCACATCTTCCGCTACTAAAGTTCCCCAGCTGGTATCTTTTATGTCATTAGTTAAGTACCACCGCACACCATAACCCCCCTTTTTTCCCATTCCACTCTAGGTTTTGTGGCTGCAAAATTATGGTGGTAGTTCTGTTTGGAATAACAGTACAGCACATTTTCATATGCTGACAATGAGACAGTCTAAAGAGAAATAAAAAAAAATCAAAAGTACCTCCTATCTAAGGCACCTGTCCCGGCCTCGACAATTATTTTCCCCAAAAATATAAATGCAAACTAAGTATCTGTTTTTCCTTAAACAGTTATTGAAACTGAATTTATTAATATTAAACAATTGAAGTTGATCTTGTTGGCGGTGCAGCAACATCAGTTCAGGATCCACCTGCAACATCTCACATCAGATTAGACAGTTCGATAATTTTATTAATGATCAACCACCAAAGAAATACTGACTTTAAATTATTGTCATTAGAATTTATTCTATGTGCTCCTTATTACCAAATGTCTCTTTTGAAGATTATCTTTTAACTCTCATCATGTTTTTTATTGCTTTTATATATTTATTGACATTCCCCTTTTTATAACAGAAATAGAAAACATTAAATAATCTGCTACCTTTAATTCAACATTACTTTTGATTTAAAGTATTTTCTATTTATTTCCTGGTTGGTTCATTTATTGGTTTATTAACTTTATTCATACACTTTTTCCTGTAGAAAGTTGAATCACTAAATTTGGAGTTTGAAAGTATTGCCCTGGTGGTGGTCTGTTTAAATTGCATCTGATGGTTTGTTATTTGGACTTTTAGTTCAGTTCTTTTGATATAAATTGGTACGAGACCCACAAGGTCTCTTTCTGAAACTTTTACTCCTGGTAAGTAAGTAAGTAAGTAAAATGTATTTATAAAGCGCTTTTCACAGATAAAAACCACAAAGTGCTGTACAGGAGAAAAGGTAAAAAACAACAATATAAAATGTATATACATGTGTAAAATTTAAGTGACACTAGTGAAAAAATACCCATCAACCAAAAGCTCTTCTAAGTAAACATGTTTTCAAATCCTTTTTAAACGAGACGACAGAGTCTGCCAGGTAGACAGTATTAACTAGAACCTGTTCTGTTAGTTCTTTTAACTAAACCTGCTGATTGAAAGTCATGACTTTAATTTAATTTAATTTAATCAATTTATATTAACCATGTTTCTTTTCATTTATTTTACTTGTTAGATTAAATCTACATCAGTTAAAAACATTATTTTAGAATAATGGCTGGTCGTGTGTTTGATCTGGTTTGGTTTCTTTCGCTGTGTTGAGGCAATAAAAAGCATTATTGCGATTGCTACGACGGTTAGGGTCCGGGGGACCACACAACCGTTTGACTTTGTCATTACTGCTCAGTTCGGCTTCCGCTAAGTCACTTCACGGCTTGTAATGGTTCTTCTGCTGACTTTCAGGTCTACCCAGGCTCTAAACGTCTGAATCCACCCTATTATCAGTCTTTTGCTCGCTAGGTGGGGTCGGAGACTCAGCAGTGATGATTTTACAATGTGATAAATGTATCTAAGTTTGCCTTTCTGCTATTTTGAATATTTTCCCACTAAACCAGCTATTCATGGACAAAAAGCACAACGATTTTTTATTTTATTTTATTTTGTCCTAAATTTTCTTATACCTTCTATGTGAATTTGTTTACCGAATGGCTTCCATTATCGCTGTAAATTGTTTTTGCTATTCCATATGTTGGGATTATCATTTTTGCAAAGTGCTTTTGCTAATGTTACAGTATCTGGATGTTATGTTGGTATTATTTCTACCCAATTAGAGCGTGTGTCTATTCTTACTATTCTGGTTTTGGAAATTTACCTCCTTTTTTGTCTTCTGTTTTGTACAGATTGTACATACTGCTCAAAAAAAAAATATATATTTTTATTATTATTTTTTATTTATTAGTGTACCAGCCCTCCTGTTGAGGCATGGTGAAGCCCATGGCTCATTATTGCTGCCTATTTATATAGTGATTTTGGGAGGAGGTTTTCCTTCTGGTCAGAAATAGATACTCTCTTTCTGCTGTGCTACATTTTTTTTTTTTTTTTTAGTTATTTATTTATTCATTTTTTAATTCTATTTTTCTATTCCAATATTGTTTTTCTGTTTTGGAACCGGGTTTTGCATATCTATATTTAAAACTTCTTCATCTACTCCTGTATTCCGAAGATAACCATCTAGCTCCTGGTTTAATTTTACCACTTCTTTGGCTGGTTAATCTGCAAATACATTGCTTTTTGACCTCTTAACCATCTGTGTTCTTTTTATATGATCTATAAATATTGTTAAATCTGATTTTGTTAGACGCACCTTTTAAATCTGGTCAAGGATGTACGTTTTTGGTAGACAGTCAAACTGTCATGTCTCGCATGATAAGATAGTTTGTTTTGACTTAATATCACAGACACTGTGTGCAGTACTTTCAATGTTAGTGGGTGAAACAGCACCAATGAAGCCTGCAGTGCTCCACCGAGGCTCCTCCCACCTCTTGTACACACAGACAGCGCATGTGATTTGGGGTAAATGTTTTCAAGTGATTAGAAATCCGTTTATGATGTGTGTCTTCCCTCCTGTTGAGACATGAGATCTTCCATGTCCCTTTATAGCAGCACATCATAAACTAGCCAGATTATGTTTGTTAATCATTATTTGTTCATGCAAAGGTAACAATCTATTATCTTAAAAAAATTGAGAATAATTTTATTAGTTTCTTATTTTTTAATTTCTTGTTTGAGGTTTTGTTTTCTTGTAAACTGACTCTTTCCAAACTTCATCTAAATGTTTAGTCTAGTTTTAGTCACCATGTTAGTTTAGTTTAGTTTCACTAATCTATTGTTGATTTTAGAAACCATTTAATTCCTGGACCTCTGTAAAAGGTCTTAAATTTCATTGCACACATCAAATTCTAATTTTGATCCTCAAACTCTCAAGTTTAAACTCATGTCTACTTGTTCCTACTGGAATGTTCAACACTGTGTATTTGAATCCCTTCATTCTCCCACTATGTGTGTGTGTGTGTGTGTGTGTGTGTGTGTGTGTGTGTGTGTTCTCATGGTACGACCTTGGCACGCTGAAGTGTATTTTACGTCGCGACACGGCATGTCGTCATTACGTTGAGAGTTTCCATGTTTGTAGTCCAATCTACCGCCTCCACAGCCTCTCATTCCTCCACCAGCAGAGTAGAGATCGGAGCTGTGGATCTGTGTTTTCATTCAATGTCCTTGGTCTCCATAACAGCTGTTTGATAAGGAGGAGCTCTGATTTATGCATATACACCCAAAGTATTTGTTCAAGGATTCCTTTATTGATTCATTTATTTCATCCATTTATTTTATTCAGTTAATTTAGCAATTTTATTTATAGATTTTTTAAGTTTAAATTCCAAATAACTTAAGTTTACTTTAGATAAGTTTATTTCTTCACTAAACACACTAAAGTAGTCCCGACACATTACTCAGAGCAGTTTTGTTTTGTTTTTGTGTTATCTCGTCTAAAGCCGTTCAGTGTGGAGACATGTCAAACACACACAAAAACACAAACACACACAAAAACACAAACACACACATACACACGCACACAAAAACACACACACTTGTACTTTAAGTTGTATAACTAATTTTACACACTCTTCTGATTGCAGTTTTTCGTTTAAATCCGTATTTCTTTTGCTTTACTGTTTTCCCACAATTTCACCTGATGAGTCAGCAATAAGAGGTTTTTTACTCCCCAGATAGAGCTCAGTTGACACCGTGAGGTTTTACTGATCGTCTGGGTTTCGAAAATAATTTCTCTTCATACACACAGTCCTTTGGTCAGTCACAGTCACTCGAGTACTTTTTGTTTTTATTTATATAACGCATACCATTTTTGTGTGCTGTCATAACCTTTTTGCATCTTTTTAGGATCCTTTTCAGTTTTTTCTTTAATCGCATCTTGTAAAACTGTTATTTTTGTGTATTGAGGCTCCCGTCGAAGTCGTATTTTGTAATCCAGTTATCCAAATGTTTTACATTTTCTTCGCTGCAGCGTTCTATATATTTACAATCTTTACAAGTTCATTTATTGCGCGGTTTAGGTTTTTTTGGTGTTCCCTTGTCCCATTTTGTTTTTAAATTTGGACGGACCACACTACGTAGGGTACTCTATGGTACCGTTGGTCGACCTTTCAACAGGGTAGTGGTTAATTTTTACTGATCGTGGTAATTCTCACTTCAACCCTTTCAGGTGGAGAATTCTTGCCTGTGCATCCACGCCAGCCCACTACTTACTTTCCTGTTGTTTTAAATGGTGGCTGCAACCTAGTGGTTCACAGTCCACCCACTCATTCAACATGCACACTTTTATTTTCTTTCTCGCAGAATTTTCGGTAGACGCTCAACCGTGGACTCCGCCGTCCGTTTAACATGAACAATTCACAGGCATCCATTTGCCTCAGCGTCTTTTATTTTACCTGTCAGAGTCTAGAATTCACAGGGTTTTACTATCCTGCAACCCTCAGTCGCACAGTTTCCTTTTTAACCCAAAACAATGCTCACCCCTCGGAGTCTCCCTCCTCTCGCCGTTGGATGCCTTCAACCTGCGGGTCCCAGCACACGAAGCAGTGTCAGTTCCTGGAAAGGGTGCTGGGTCTCACCTAGTGAGGCCCGCCACGGCCGTGGGCTTGCTGACGACGACCGTGTGCGCTGGAACCACCAGGCGTTGTTGGCATCCGGCTCGAAGGACCAAGTTAAATGTCAGGTTTAGGCTACAGACATTTATTAAATCTGCAAATAAGAAGAAGACAACAAGAATGAACATTGGTTTTACTCGCGAGGAGAATGAACAGGAGGCGCCCAAGTTCCACCTCCGACCCACTCTGAGCTCCCTGCCACTCTCCTGCGCTTTTATTTAGATTAACAAATGGGAGGGTTTACACAGGAAAAAGAAACACATTGCTATGCTAGACATTTGTAGAGAATGGCAGTCTCCCCTGGAGGCGTGGGATGCTACCAAGACGTCAGCTGAGGCAAGGTTGCAGTGTTCTTACTTATCAGCCTCCGTCACAGTGCCCCTGCCAAGGCAGAACACATGTTTATACAAAGTTAAAACAACAGCGTCTGAGTTATGTAGCGAAATAAAGACAGAAGGAATAAGATTGAGATTAAGCATGAATATGGAAACTATATATATAAAAACACTCTGACATACTGCCACATCCTACTGGACTTATTACACTCCAATCAGGAATGGCTGATAAAGACAGTATGAGGTCAAAGCTTTCACATATTTTTGGACAATAATCAGAAGTGACCAGGGTGGATTGTTGACGTGTTCTGGGCCTTTGAGCAGGTTGAACTGTTATAAGGTGTTTGAAGTTTTATCCTAAATACATGATTGGAAGTGAAAACAGAGAGCGGAGCGTCACTCGTCAGAGGAAGTTCATACACAAGCAGCTTTACGCAGTTTTTGTGACTTTCCTGATCATCTCTTGTCAGTTTAAATCAAGCTGTATGCTGTAAATTACAATCCAGTTATAAAAAAAACATTTCACACTGTGTTTTCACTCAGAAGCTTTAGACAGAGTTAATTTTGTAGCATTTCAGTATATTTTAAACATTTATCTTACATTGAGTTATCTTGTAGCATTAGTTGTTGCTATAGATATTTAATTGCAGTTCATGTTTATTAGAAGTGTGATCAGTTGTGTTTATATTTACTGCTGTGAAACCATAAATTCAGTCATTTCTGATGTTAAGAACCACGAGTACCAGTGTTTCTATCATTATTCTCGTAACATGTTTGGCTTGAAGGAAACATGAAGCAGTTGGACACATTGCAAAAAGCCTTGTGGCCAAATGGAAGAAGCTCATTCTTCAATCTGCACACAGGAACCTGCTGCATTCTCCATGCCTCAACATATTAGTGATCGGAGTGAGAGGGTGTTCCTCTGTTTCATCTCTCCTCTTGTCCACAGCCACCGAGGCCAGGACAAAGATGAGGAGAAGAAGGGATGAGGCAGGGAAGTCTGGTTCATCAACCTGCCAAACGCAGCAAGAAAGGGGGAGAACATGGTGAGTTTGAACACTTTAGCCCAGTTCCCAATGAAACAAAACACTGCCTGAGCTCAAACACTGTAATTAGATCACGGCTGCTCAGCGGGACATTTCCATGCATCCCTGCAGACGTCCACAGGAACATTGTAGACATACACACATTCTGTTTGGATGTTACATGCTTTTGTTCTTCTCATTCAGTTCCTGCGCAGCAAGGAGGACAGCAGCGGCTTCACAGGGAAGCAATGAACAGTAAGACGGCGGTAAACTGTGGCTGAAAGACGGCCCAGCGTCCAGGATGAGGACCCACAAGAACAGTGTGTCCGTGTGCTGCACAACAACATCAACTGTGAGTGGAGCTGCTTCCTTCATCTCTGTGGCCAGACTGTGAAAGACGGAACTGCAGAGGACTGACAGAGCCTTCCTGCAGGTGGCGCTATAGCAGGCCGCTGGAGCCACAACTTGACAACTTTCACTTGGGACCACAATATCTGTCCCAGGTTTTCTTTCTGTGGCGTGTTTTCATTGATCTGGCTGCTGTTATTTCACCGCTACATGTTTCTACATGCTCATATTTGACTTCAGCACACTGGATCAGGTGAGACTGGAGCTGCTGTGAAGCTGCTTGGACTGTGGAGGGTTTTTTAGCTCAAAGCAACTGGTGCTGCTCTGAGACACTGGCTTTTTAGGTGTCCACATCAAAATACTAGCGTAGTGTTCCAACCTCCACTGCAGCCGGCCTCCAAGCTCAACAACACTAATGTCTGCAAGTTTGACACCTCCAGTGTCTCTGTGTTTCCTTCCTAACCTTCATCAACCAATGCAAAATGCTGCACCAACATTCTGCTAATGTTCTCTTTCAGCCATCACTGACTTGATTTGACCCCAAAATGAATGAAGCTACCATGGCAACGTGTTTTTGATGGGACTGGACTAAAGAGCCTTTGCTCCTTGTGAAGAGTTCATGGTGACAAATGTTGTATTGATCTGACCCAATATGACGTCTGTCTGTTAGTGGAAACCATCATCATCAACCACTGACATGAATCCCTGGAGGAGATATACAGGACTGTCTCCGAAAATTAGAATATTGTGATAAAGTCCTTTATTTTCTGTAATGCAACTAAAAACATGAAAGTGTCATACATTCTGGATTCATTACACATCAACTGAAATATTGCAAGCCTTTTGTCATTTTAATATTGCTGATTATGGCATACACCTATCTCAAAATATTACAATATCATGAAAAAGTATCCTAGCAGGCCATTTAACTAATCACTTGAATCGTCTAATTAACTGGAAACACCTGCAAGGGTTTCCCTGAGCCTTTAAAAACACAGAATGTATGACATTTTAGTTTTTTTAATTGCATTACAGAAAATAAAGGACTTTATCACAGTATTGTGTGTGTATATATATATATATGTATATATATACATATATATATATATGTATATATGAGATACGGCCACATACAGCTGTGTGTCATCAGGAGACGTCATTTACGTCAAACTTCATTGACGGAAACGATCTGAACGACTGACACAATTTGAACGACGGAAACGACCTCATTGACGGAAACGATCTGAACGACTGAAACAATTTGAACGACCTCATTGACGGAAACGACCTCATTGACGGAAACGATCTGAACGACTGACACAATTTAAACGACCTCATTGACGGAAACGACCTCATTGACGGAAACGATCTAAACGACTGACACAATTTGAACGACGGAAACGACCTCATTGACGGAAACGATCTGAACGACTGACACAATTTGAACGACCTCATTGACGGAAACGACTTCATTGGTGGAAACGATCTAAACGACTGACACAATTTGAACGACGGAAACGACCTCATTGACGGAAACGATCTGAACGACTGACACAATTTGAACGACGGAAACGACCTCATTGATGGAAACGATCTGAACGACTGACACAATTTGAACGACGGAAACGACCTCATTGACGGAAACGATCTGAACGACTGAAACAATTTGAACGACCTCATTGACGGAAACGACCTCATTGACGGAAACGATCTGAACGACTGACACAATTTAAACGACCTCATTGACGGAAACGACCTCATTGACGGAAACGATCTAAACGACTGACACAATTTGAACGACGGAAACGACCTCATTGACGGAAACGATCTGAACGACTGACACAATTTGAACGACCTCATTGACGGAAACGACCTCATTGACGGAAACGATCTGAACGACTGACACAATTTGAATGACCTCATTGACGGAAACGACCTCATTGACGGAAACGATCTAAACGACTGACACAATTTGAACGACGGAAACGACCTCATTGACGGAAACGATCTGAACGACTGACACAATTTGAACGACCTCATTGACGGAAACGACTTCATTGGTGGAAACGATCTAAACGACTGACACAATTTGAACGACGGAAACGACCTCATTGACGGAAACGATCTGAACGACTGACACAATTTGAACGACGGAAACAATCTGAACGACTGACACAATTTGAACGACCTCATTGACGGAAACGACTTCATTGGTGGAAACGATCTAAACGACTGACACAATTTGAACGACGGAAACGACCTCATTGACGGAAACGATCTGAACGACTGACACAATTTGAACGACGGAAACAATCTGAACGACTGACACAATTTGATTGACGGAAACGACCTCATTGACGGAAACGATCTGAACGACTGACACAATTTGAACGACCTCATTGACGGAAACGACCTCATTGACGGAAACGATCTGAACGACTGACACAATTTGAACGACGGAAACGACCTCATTGACGGAAACGATCTGAACGACTGACACAATTTGAACGACCTCATTGACGGAAAAGACTTGATTGGTGGAAACGATCTAAACGACTGACACAATTTGAACGACGGAAACGACCTCATTGACGGAAACGATCTGAACGACTGACACAATTTGAACGACCTCATTGACGGAAACGACCTCATTGACGGAAACGATCTGAACGACTGACACAATTTAAACGACCTCATTGACGGAAACGACCTCATTGACGGGAACGATCTAAACGACTGACACAATTTGAACAACGGAAACGACCTCATTGACGGAAACGATCTGAACGACTGACACAATTTGAACGACCTCATTGACGGAAACGACCTCATTGACGGAAACGATCTGAACGACTGACACAATTGAAACGACCTCATTGACGGAAACGACCTCATTGACGGAAACGATCTAAACGACTGACACAATTTGAACGACGGAAACGACCTCATTGACGGAAACGATCTGAACGACTGACACAATTTGAACGACCTCATTGACGGAAACGACCTCATTGACGGAAACGATCTGAACGACTGACACAATTTGAATGACCTCATTGACGGAAACGACCTCATTGACGGAAACGATCTAAACGACTGACACAATTTGAACGACGGAAACGACCTCATTGACGGAAACGATCTGAACGACTGACACAATTTGAACGACCTCATTGACGGAAACGACTTCATTGGTGGAAACGATCTAAACGACTGACACAATTTGAACGACGGAAACGACCTCATTGACGGAAACGATCTGAACGACTGACACAATTTGAACGACGGAAACAATCTGAACGACTGACACAATTTGATTGACGGAAACGACCTCATTGACGGAAACGATCTGAACGACTGACACAATTTGAACGACCTCATTGACGGAAACGACCTCATTGACGGAAACGATCTGAACGACTGACACAATTTGAACGACGGAAACGACCTCATTGACGGAAACGATCTGAACGACTGACACAATTTGAACGACGGAAACGACCTCATTGACGGAAACGACTTCATTGACGGAAACGATCTGAACGACTGACACAATTTGAACGAAGGAAACGACTTCATTGACGGAAACGATCTGAACGACTGACACAATTTGAACGACGGAAACGACCTCATTGACGGAAACGACTTCATTGACGGAAACGATCTGAACGACTGACACAATTTGAATGACGGAAACGACCTCATTGACGGAAACGATCTGAACGACTAACACAATTTGAACGACGGAAACAATCTGAACGACTGACACAATTTGAACAACGGAATCGACCTCATTGACGGAAACGATCTGAACGACTGACACAATTTGAACGACCTCATTGACGGAAATGATCTGAACGACTGACACAATTTGAACGACGGAAACGACCTCATTGACGGAAACGACTTCATTGACGGAAACGATCTGAACGACTAACACAATTTGAACGACGGAAACAATCTGAACGACTGACACAATTTGAACAACGGAATCGACCTCATTGACGGAAACGATCTGAACGACTAACACAATTTGAACGACGGAAACGACCTCATTGACGGAAACGATCTGAACGACTGACACAATTTGAACGACGGAAACGACCTCATTGACGGAAACGACTTCATTGACGGAAACGATCTGAACGACTGACACAATTTGAACGAAGGAAACGACTTCATTGACGGAAACGATCTGAACGACTGACACAATTTGAACGACGGAAACGACCTCATTGACGGAAACGACTTCATTGACGGAAACGATCTGAACGACTGACACAATTTGAACGACGGAAACGACCTCATTGACGGAAACGACTTCATTGACGGAAACGATCTGAACGACTGACAAAATTTGAACGACGGAAACGACCTCATTGACGGAAACGACTTCATTGACGGAAACGATCTGAACGACTGACACAATTTGAATGACGGAAACGACCTCATTGACGGAAACGATCTGAACGACTGACACAATTTGAACGACGGAAACGACCTCATTGACGGAAACGATCTGAACGACTGACACAATTTGAACGACGGAAACGATCTCATTGACGGAAACGATCTGAACGACTGACACAATTTGAATGACGGAAACAATCTGAACGACTGACACAATTTGAACGACGGAATCGACCTGATTGACGGAAACGATCTGAACGACTGACACAATTTGAACGACGGAAACGATCTGAACGACTGACACAATTAGAACGACGGAAACGACCTCATTGACGGAAACGATCTGAACGACTGACACAATTTGAACGACCTCATTGACGGAAACGATCTGAACGACTAACACAATTTGAACGACGGAAACAATCTGAACGACTGACACAATTTGAACAACGGAATCGACCTCATTGACGGAAACGATCTGAACGACTGACACAATTTGAACGACCTCATTGACGGAAATGATCTGAACGACTGACACAATTTGAACGACGGAAACGACCTCATTGACGGAAACGACTTCATTGACGGAAACGATCTGAGCGACTAACACAATTTGAACGACGGAAACGACCTCATTGACGGAAACGATCTGAACGACTGACACAATTTGAACGACCTCATTGACGGAAACGATCTGAACGACTAACACAATTTGAACGACGGAAACAATCTGAACGACTGACACAATTTGAACAACGGAATCGACCTCATTGACGGAAACGATCTGAACGACTGACACAATTTGAACGACCTCATTGACGGAAATGATCTGAACGACTGACACAATTTGAACGACGGAAACGACCTCATTGACGGAAACGACTTCATTGACGGAAACGATCTGAGCGACTAACACAATTTGAACGACGGAAACGACCTCATTGACGGAAACGATCTGAACGACTAACACAATTTGAACGACGGAAACAATCTGAACGACTGACACAATTTGAACGACGGAATCGACCTCATTGACGGAAACGACTTCATTGACGGAAACGATCTGAACGACTAACACAATTTGAACGACGGAAACGACCTCATTGACGGAAACGACTTCATTGACGGAAACGATCTGAACGACTAACACAATTTGAACGACGGAAACGACCTCATTGACGGAAACGATCTGAACGACTGACACAATTTGAACGACGGAAACGACCTCATTGACGGAAACAACTTCATTGACGGAAACGATCTGAACGACTGACACAATTTGAACGAAGGAAACGACTTCATTGACGGAAACGATCTGAACGACTGACACAATTTGAACGACGGAAACGACCTCATTGACGGAAACGACTTCATTGACGGAAACGATCTGAACGACTGACACAATTTGAACGACGGAAACGACCTCATTGACGGAAACGACTTCATTGACGGAAACGATCTGAACGACTGACAAAATTTGAACGACGGAAACGACCTCATTGACGGAAACGACTTCATTGACGGAAACGATCTGAACGACTGACACAATTTGAATGACGGAAACGACCTCATTGACGGAAACGATCTGAACGACTGACACAATTTGAACGACGGAAACGATCTCATTGACGGAAACGATCTGAACGACTGACACAATTTGAATGACGGAAACAATCTGAACGACTGACACAATTTGAACGACGGAATCGACCTGATTGACGGAAACGATCTGAACGACTGACACAATTTGAACGACGGAAACGACCTCATTGACGGAAACGATCTGAACGACTGACACAATTTGAACGACGGAAACGATCTCATTGACGGAAACGATCTGAACGACTGACACAATTTGAATGACGGAAACAATCTGAACGACTGACACAATTTGAACGACGGAATCGACCTGATTGACGGAAACGATCTGAACGACTGACACAATTTGAACGACGGAAACGATCTGAACGACTGACACAATTAGAACGACGGAAACGACCTCATTGACGGAAACGATCTGAACGACTGACACAATTTGAACGACCTCATTGACGGAAACGATCTGAACGACTAACACAATTTGAACGACGGAAACAATCTGAACAACTGACACAATTTGAACAACAGAATCGACCTCATTGACGGAAACAATCTGAACAACTGACACAATTTGAACAACAGAATCGACCTCATTGACGGAAACGATCTGAACGACTGACACAATTTGAACGACCTCATTGACGGAAACGATCTGAACGACTGACACAATTTGAACGACGGAAACAATCTGAACGACTGACACAATTTGAACGACGGAAACGACCTCATTGACGGAAATGATCTGAACGACTGACACAATTTGAACGACGGAAACAATTTGAACGACCTCATTGACGGAAACGATCTGAACGACTGACACAATTTGAACGACGGAAACAACCTCATTGACAGAAACGATCTGAACGACTGACACAATTTGAACGACTGAAACAATTTGAACGACTGACACAATTTGAACGACGGAAACGACCTCATTGACAGAAACGATCTGAACGACTGACAAAATTTGAACGACGGAAACGACCTCATTGACGGAAACGATCTGAACAACTGACACAATTTGAACGACGGAAACGATCTCATTGACGGAAACGATCTGAACGACTGACACAATTTGAACGACTGAAACAATTTGAACGACTGACACAATTTGAACGACGGAAACGACCTCATTGACAGAAACGATCTGAACGACTGACAAAATTTGAACGACGGAAACGACCTCATTGACGGAAACGATCAGAACGACTGACACAATTTGAACGACGGAAACGACCTCATTGACGGAAACGATCTGAACGACTGACACAATTTGAACGACCTCATTGACGGAAACGATCTGAACGACTAACACAATTTGAACGACGGAAACAATCTGAACGACTGACACAATTTGAACAACGGAATCGACCTCATTGACGGAAACGATCTGAACGACTGACACAATTTGAACGACCTCATTGACGGAAATGATCTGAACGACTGACACAATTTGAACGACGTAAACGACCTCATTGACGGAAACGATCTGAACGACTGACACAATTTGAACGACGGAAACGACCTCATTGACGGAAACGATCTGAACGACTGACACAATTTGAACGACGGAAACAATCTGAACGACTGACACAATTTGAACGACCTCATTGACGGAAACGATCTGAACGACTGACACAATTTGAACGACGGAAACAACCTCATTGACAGAAACGATCTGAACGACTGACACAATTTGAACGACTGAAACAATTTGAACGACTGACACAATTTGAACGACGGAAACGACCTCATTGACGGAAACGACTTCATTGACGGAAACGATCTGAACGACTGACACAATTTGAACGACGGAAACAATCTGAACGACTGACACAATTTGAACAACGGAATCGACCTCATTGACGGAAACGATCTGAACGACTGACACAATTTGAACGACCTCATTGACGGAAATGATCTGAACGACTGACACAATTTGAACGACGGAAACGATCTCATTGACGGAAACGATCTGAACGACTGACACAATTTGAACGACGGAAACGACTTCATTGACGGAAACGATCTGAACGACTGACACAATTTGAACGACGGAAACAATCTGAACGACTAACACAATTTGAACGACCTCATTGACGGAAACGATCTGAACGACTGACACAATTTGAACGACGGAAACAACCTCATTGACAGAAACGATCTGAACGACTGACACAATTTGAACGACTGAAACAATTTGAACGACTGGCACAATTTGAACGACGGAAACGACCTCATTGACAGAAACGATCTGAACGACTGACACAATTTGAACGACGGAAACGACCTCGTTGACGGAAACGATCTGAACGACTGACACAATTTGAACGACGGAAACGACCTCGTTGACGGAAACGACTTCATTGACGGAAACGATCTGAACGACTGACACAATTTGAACGACGGAAACGATCTGAACGACTGACACAATTAGAATGACGGAAACGACCTCATTGACGGAAACGATCTGAACGACTGACACAATTTGAACGACGGAAACGACCTCATTGACGGAAACGATCTGAACGACTGACACAATTTGAACGACGGAAACGACCTCATTGACGGAAACGATCTGAACGACTGACACAATTTGAACGACGGAAACGATCTCATTAACGGAAACGATCTGAACGACTGACACAATTTGAATGACGGAAACAATCTGAACGACTGACACAATTTGAACGACGGAATCGACCTGATTGACGGAAACGATCTGAACGACTGACACAATTTGAACGACCTCATTGACGGAAACGATCTGAACGACTGACACAATTTGAACGACGGAAACGACTTCATTCACGGAAACGATCTGAACGACTGACACAATTTGAACGACAGAAACGACCTCATTGAAGGAAACGATCTGAACGACTGACACAATTTGAACGACGGAAACGACCTCATTGACGGAAACGATCTGAACGACTGACACAATTTGAACGACGGAAACGACCTCATTGACGGAAACGATCTGAACGACTGACACAATTTGAATGACGGAATCGACCTCATTGACGGAAACGATCTGAACGAATGACACAATTTGAACGACGGAAACAATCTGAACGACTGACACAATTTGAACGACGGAAACGACCTCATTGACGGAAACGATCTGAACGACTGACACAATTTGAACGACCTCATTGACGGAAACGATCTGAACGACTGACACAATTTGAACGACGGAAACGACCTCATTGACGGAAACGATCTGAACGACTGACACAATTTGAACGACGGAAACGACCTCATTGACGGAAACGATCTGAACGACTGACACAATTTGAACGACGGAAACAATCTGAACGACTGACACAATTTGAACGACGGAAACGACCTCATTGACGGAAACGATCTGAACGACTGACACAATTTGAACGACGGAAACAATTTGAACGACGGAAACGACCTCGTTGACGGAAACGACCTCATTGACGGAAACGATCAGAACGACTGACACAATTTGAACGACGGAAACGACCTCATTGACGGAAACGATCTGAACGACTGACACAATTTGAACGACGGAAACGACCTCATTGACGGAAACGATCTGAACGACTGACACAATTTGAACGACGGAAACAATCTGAACGACTGACACAATTTGAACGACTGAATCGACCTCATTGATGGAAACGATCTGAACGACTGACACAATTTGAACGACCTCATTGACGGAAACGATCTGAACGACTGACACAATTTGAACGACGGAAACGACCTCATTGACGGAAACGATCAGAACGACTGACACAATTTGAACGACGGAAACGACCTCATTGACGGAAACGATCTGAACGACTGACACAATTTGAACGACGGAAACGACCTCATTGACGGAAACGATCTGAACGACTGACACAATTTGAACGACGGAAACGATCTCATTGACGGAAACGATCTGAACGACTGACACAATTTGAATGACGGAAACAATCTGAACGACTGACACAATTTGAACGACGGAATCGACCTGATTGACGGAAACGATCTGAACGACTGACACAATTTGAACGACCTCATTGACGGAAACGATCTGAACGACTGACACAATTTGAACGACGGAAACGACTTCATTCACGGAAACGATCTGAACGACTGACACAATTTGAACGACAGAAACGACCTCATTGAAGGAAACGATCTGAACGACTGACACAATTTGAACGACGGAAACGACCTCATTGACGGAAACGATCAGAACGACTGACACAATTTGAACGACGGAAACAACCTCATTGACGGAAACGATCTGAACGACTGCCACAATTTGAACGACGGAAACAATCTGAACGACTGACACAATTTGAACGACGGAAACGACCTCATTGACGGAAACGATCTGAACGACTGACACAATTTGAACGACCTCATTGACGGAAACGATCTGAACGACTGACACAATTTGAACGACGGAAACGACCTCATTGACGGAAACGATCTGAACGACTGACACAATTAGAACGACGGAAACGACCTCATTGACGGAAACGATCTGAACGACTGACACAATTTGAACGACCTCATTGACGGAAACGATCTGAACGACTGACACAATTTGAACGACGGAAACGACCTCATTGACGGAAACGATCTGAACGACTGACACAATTAGAACGACGGAAACAACCTCATTGATGGAAACGATCAGAACGACTGACACAATTTGAACGACGGAAACGACTTCATTGACGGAAGCGATCTGAACGACTGACACAATTTGAACGACGGAAACGACCTCATTGACGGAAACGATCTGAACGACTGACACAATTTGAACGACGGAAACAATCTGAACGACTGACACAATTTGAACGACGGAAACAACCTCATTGACAGAAACGATCTGAACGACTGACACAATTTGAACGACTGAAACAATTTGAACGACTGACACAATTTGAACGACGGAAACAATCTGAACGACTGACACAATTTGAACGACGGAAACGACCTCATTGACGGAAACGATCTGAACAACTGACACAATTTGAACGACAGAAACGATCTGAACGACTAACACAATTTGAACGACGGAAACGATCTGAACGACTGACACAATTTGAACGACGGAAACAATCTGAACGACTGACACAATTTGAACGACGGAAACGATCTGAACGACTAACACAATTTGAACGACGGAAACGATCTGAACGACTGACACAATTTGGACGACGGAAACAATCTGAACGACTGACACAATTTGAACGACGGAAACGACCTCATTGACGGAAACGATCTGAACGACTGACACAATTTGAACGACCTCATTGACGGAAACGATCTGAACGACTGACACAATTTGAACGACGGAAACGACTTCATTCACGGAAACGATCTGAACGACTGACACAATTTGAACGACAGAAACGACCTCATTGAAGGAAACGATCTGAACGACTGACACAATTTGAACGACGGAAACGACCTCATTGACGGAAACGATCTGAACGACTGACACAATTTGAACGACGGAAACGACCTCATTGACGGAAACGATCTGAACGACTGACACAATTTGAACGACGGAATCGACCTCATTGACGGAAACGATCTGAACGAATGACACAATTTGAACGACGGAAACAATCTGAACGACTGACACAATTTGAACGACGGAAACGACCTCATTGACGGAAACGATCTGAACGACTGACACAATTTGAACGACGGAAACGATCTGAACGACTAACACAATTTGAACGACGGAAACGATCTGAACGACTGACACAATTTGAACGACGGAAACGACCTCATTGACGGAAACGATCTGAACGACTGACACAATTTGAACGACCTCATTGACGGAAACGATCTGAACGACTGACACAATTTGAACGACGGAAACGACTTCATTCACGGAAACGATCTGAACGACTGACACAATTTGAACGACAGAAACGAACTCATTGAAGGAAACGATCTGAACGACTGACACAATTTGAACGACGGAAACGACCTCATTGACGGAAACGATCTGAACGACTGACACAATTTGAACGACGGAAACGACCTCATTGACGGAAACGATCTGAACGACTGACACAATTTGAACGACGGAATCGACCTCATTGACGGAAACGATCTGAACGAATGACACAATTTGAACGACGGAAACAATCTGAACGACTGACACAATTTGAACGACGGAAACGACCTCATTGACGGAAACGATCTGAACGACTGACACAATTTGAACGACCTCATTGACGGAAACGATCTGAACGACTGACACAATTTGAACGACGGAAACGACCTCATTGACGGAAACGATCTGAACGACTGACACAATTTGAACGACGGAAACGACCTCATTGACGGAAACGATCTGAACGACTGACACAATTTGAACGACGGAAACGATCTGAACGACTGACACAATTTGAACGACGGAAACGACCTCATTGACGGAAACGATCTGAACGACTGACACAATTTGAACGACGGAAACAATCTGAACGACTGACACAATTTGAACGACTGAATCGACCTCATTGATGGAAACGATCTGAACGACTGACACAATTTGAACGACCTCATTGACGGAAACGATCTGAACGACTGACACAATTTGAACGACGGAAACGACCTCATTGACGGAAACGATCTGAACGACTGACACAATTTGAACGACGGAAACGATCTCATTGACGGAAACGATCTGAACGACTGACACAATTTGAATGACGGAAACAATCTGAACGACTGACACAATTTGAACGACGGAATCGACCTGATTGACGGAAACGATCTGAACGACTGACACAATTTGAACGACCTCATTGACGGAAACGATCTGAACGACTGACACAATTTGAACGACGGAAACGACTTCATTCACGGAAACGATCTGAACGACTGACACAATTTGAACGACAGAAACGACCTCATTGAAGGAAACGATCTGAACGACTGACACAATTTGAACGACGGAAACGACCTCATTGACGGAAACGATCAGAACGACTGACACAATTTGAACGACGGAAACGACCTCATTGACGGAAACGATCTGAACGACTGCCACAATTTGAACGACGGAAACAATCTGAACGACTGACACAATTTGAACGACGGAAACGACCTCATTGACGGAAACGATCTGAACGACTGACACAATTTGAACGACCTCATTGACGGAAACGATCTGAACGACTGACACAATTTGAACGACGGAAACGACCTCATTGACGGAAACGATCTGAACGACTGACACAATTAGAACGACGGAAACAATCTGAACGACTGACACAATTTGAATGACGGAAACGACCTCATTGACGGAAACGATCTGAACGACTGACACAATTTGAACGACCTCATTGACGGAAACGATCTGAACGACTGACACAATTTGAACGACGGAAACGACCTCATTGACGGAAACGATCTGAACGACTGACACAATTAGAACGACGGAAACAACCTCATTGATGGAAACGATCAGAACGACTGACACAATTTGAACGACGGAAACGACTTCATTGACGGAAGCGATCTGAACGACTGACACAATTTGAACGACGGAAACGACCTCATTGACGGAAACGATCTGAACGACTGACACAATTTGAACGACGGAAACAATCTGAACGACTGACACAATTTGAACGACGGAAACAATCTGAACGACTGACACAATTTGAACGACGGAAACGACCTCATTGACGGAAACGATCTGAACAACTGACACAATTTGAACGACAGAAACGATCTGAACGACTAACACAATTTGAACGACGGAAACGATCTGAACGACTGACACAATTTGAACGACGGAAACAATCTGAACGACTGACACAATTTGAACGACGGAAACGATCTGAACGACTAACACAATTTGAACGACGGAAACGATCTGAACGACTGACACAATTTGGACGACGGAAACAATCTGAACGACTGACACAATTTGAACGACGGAAACGACCTCATTGACGGAAACGATCTGAACGACTGACACAATTTGACCGACCTCATTGACGGAAACGATCTGAACGACTGACACAATTTGAACGACGGAAACAATCTGAACGACTGACACAATTTGAACGACGGAATCGACCTGATTGACGGAAACGATCTGAACGACTGACACAATTTTGAACGACGGAAACGATCTGAACGACTGACACAATTAGAACGACGGAAACGACCTCATTGACGGAAACGATCTGAAAGACTGACACAATTTGAACGACGGAAACAACCTCATTGACGGAAACGATCTGAACGACTGACACAATTTGAACGACCTCATTGACGGAAACGATCTGAACGACTGACACAATTTGAACGACGGAAACGATCTGAACGACTGACACAATTTGAACGACGGATACGATCTGAACGACTGACACAATTTGAACGACCTCATTGACGGAAACGATCTGAACGACTGACACAATTTGAACGATCTCATTGACGGAAACGATCTGAACGACTGACACAATTTGAACGACCTCATTGACGGAAACGATCTGAACGACTGACACAATTTGAACGACGGAAACGACCTCATTGACGGAAACGATCTGAACGACTGAAACAATTTGAACGACTGACACAATTTGAACGACGGAAACGACCTCATTGACGGAAACGATCTGAACGACTGACAAAATTTGAACGACGGAAACAATCTGAACGACTGACAAAATTTGAACGACGGAAACAATCTGAACGACTGACAAAATTTGAACGACGGAAACAATCTGAACGACTGACACAATTTGAACGACGGAAAAGACCTCATTGACGGAAACGATCTGAATGACTGACAAAATTTGAACGACTGACACAATTTGAACGACGGAAAAGACCTCATTGACGGAAACGATCTGAACGACTGACACAATTTGAACGACGGAAACGACCTCATTGACGGAAACGATCTGAACGACTGACACAATTTGAACGACCTCATTGACGGAAACGATCTGAACGACTGACACAATTTGAATGACGGAAACAATCTGAACGACTGACACAATTTGAACGACGGAATCGACCTGATTGACGGAAACGATCTGAACGACTGACACAATTTGAACGACGGAAACGATCTGAACGACTGACACAATTAGAACGACGGAATTGACCTCATTGACGGAAACGATCTGAAAGACTGACACAATTTGAACGACCTCATTGACGGAAACGATCTGAACGACTGACACAATTTGAACGACCTCATTGACGGAAACGATCTGAACGACTGACACAATTTGAACGACGGAAACGACCTCATTGACGGAAACGATCTGAACGACTGACACAATTTGAACGACGGAAACGATCTGAACGACTGACACAATTTGAACGACGGAAACGACCTCATTGACGGAAACGATCTGAACGACTGACACAATTTGAACGACGGAAACGACTTCATTGACGGAAACGATCTGAAAGACTGACACAATTTGAACGATCTCATTGACGGAAACGATCTGAACGACTGACACAATTTGAACGACGGAAACAATCTGAACGACTGACACAATTTGAACGACGGAATCGACCTGATTGACGGAAACGATCTGAACGACTGACACAATTTGAACGACCTCATTGACGGAAATGATCTGAAAGACTGACACAATTTGAACGATCTCATTGACGGAAACGATCTGAACGACTGACACAATTTGAACGACGGAAACAATCTGAACGACTGACACAATTTGAACGACGGAATCGACCTGATTGACGGAAACGATCTGAACGACTGACACAATTTGAACGACCTCATTGACGGAAATGATCTGAACGACTGACACAATTAGAACAACGGAAACGACCTCATTGACGGAAACGATCTGAACGACTGACACAATTAGAACAACGGAAACGACCTCATTGACGGAAACGATCTGAACGACTGACACAATTTGAACGACGGAAACGACCTCATTGACAGAAACGATCTGAACGACTGACAAAATTTGAACGACCTCATTGACGGAAACGATCTGAACGACTGACACAATTTGAACGACAGAAACGACCTCATTGACGGAAACGATCTGAATGACTGCCACAATTTGAACGACGGAAACGACCTCATTAACGGAAACGATCAGAACGACTGACACAATTTGAACGACGGAAACGACCTCATTGACGGAAACGACTTCATTGACGGAAACCATCTGAACGACTGACACAATTTGAACGACGGAAACGACCTCATTGACGGAAACGATCTGAACGACTAACACAATTTGAACGACGGAAACGACCTCATTGACGGAAACGATCTGAACGACTGACACAATTTGAACGACCTCATTGACGGAAACAATCTGAACGACTGACACAATTTGAATGACGGAAACAATCTGAACGACTGACACAATTTGAACGACGGAATCGACCTGATTGACGGAAACGATCTGAACGACTGACACAATTAGAACGACGGAAACGACTTCATTGACGGAAACGATCTGAAAGACTGACACAATTTGAACGATCTCATTGACGGAAACGATCTGAACGACTGACACAATTTGAACGACGGAAACGATCTGAACGACTAACACAATTTGAACGACGGAAACGACCTCATTGACGGAAACGATCTGAACGACTGACACAATTTGAACGACGGAAACGACCTCATTGACGGAAACGATCTGAACGACTGACACAATTTGAACGACGGAAACGACCTCATTGACGGAAACGATCTGAACGACTGACACAATTTGAACGACGGAAACGACTTCATTGACGGAAACGATCTGAACGACTGACACAATTAGAACGACGGAAACAACCTCATTGACGGAAACGATCAGAACGACTGACACAATTTGAACGACGGAAAGGACTTCATTGACGGAAGCGATCTGAACGACTGACACAATTTGAACGACGGAAACGACCTCATTGACGGAAACGATCTGAACGACTGACACAATTTGAACGACGGAAACGATCTCATTGACGGAAACGATCTGAACGACTGACACAATTTGAACGACGGAAACGACTTCATTGACGGAAACGATCTGAATGACTGACACAATTTGAACGACAGAAACGATCTGAACGACTGACACAATTTGAACGACCTCATTGACGGAAACGATCTGAACGACTGACACAATTTGAACGACGGAAACGACCTCATTGACGGAAACGACTTCATTGACGGAAACGATCTGAACGACTGAAACAATTTGAACGACGGAAACGACCTCATTGACGGAAACGACTTCATTGACGGAAACGATCTCCTTGACGGAAATGATCTGAACAACTGACACAATTTGAACGACGGAAACGACCTCATTGACGGAAACGATCTGAACGACTGACACAATTTGAACGACAGAAACAATCTGAACGACTGACACAATTTGAACAACGGAAACGACCTAATTGACGGAAACGATCTGAACGACTGACACAATTTGAACGACGGAATCAATCTGAACGACTGACACAATTTGAACGACGGAAACGACCTCATTGACGGAAACGATCTGAACGACTGACACAATTTGAACGACGGAAACAATCTGAACGACTGACACAATTTGAATGACGGAAACGACCTCATTGACGGAAACGATCTGAACGACTGACACAATTTGAACGAGGGAAACGACCTCATTGACGGAAACGATCTGAACGACTGACACAATTTGAACGACGGAAACGACCTCATTGACGGAAACGATCTGAACGACTGACAAAATTTGAACGACGGAAACAATCTGAACGACTGACACAATTTGAACGACGGAAACAACCTCATTGATGGAAACGATCTGAACGACTGACACAATTTGAATGACGGAAACAATCTGAACGACTGACACAATTTGAACGACGGAATCGACCTGATTGACGGAAACGATCTGAACGACTGACACAATTTGAACGACGGAAACGATCTGAACGACTGACACAATTAGAACGACGGAATTGACCTCATTGACGGAAACGATCTGAACGACTGACACAATTTGAACGACCTCATTGACGGAAACGATCTGAACGACTGACACAATTTGAACGACCTCATTGACGGAAACGATCTGAACGACTGACACAATTTGAACGACGGAAACGACCTCATTGACGGAAACGATCTGAACGACTGACACAATTTGAACGACGGACACGATCTGAACGACTAACACAATTTGAACGACGGAAACGACCTCATTGACGGAAACGATCTGAACGACTGACACAATTTGAACGATCTCATTGACGGAAACGATCTGAACGACTGACACAATTTGAACGACGGAAACAATCTGAACGACTGACACAATTTGAACGACGGAATCGACCTGATTGACGGAAACGATCTGAACGACTGACACAATTTGAACGACCTCATTGACGGAAATGATCTGAACGACTGACACAATTTGAACGACGGATATGACCTCATTGACGGAAACGATCTGAACGACTGACACAATTTGAACGACGGAAACGACTTCATTGACGGAAACGATCTGAATGACTGACACAATTTGAACGACAGAAACGATCTGAACGACTGACACAATTTGAACGACCTCATTGACGGAAACGATCTGAAAGACTGACACAATTTGAACGACGGAAACGACCTCATTGACGGAAACGATTTCCTTGACGGAAATGATCTGAACAACTGACACAATTTGAACGACGGAAACGACCTCATTGACGGAAACGATCTGAACGACTGACACAATTTGAACGACGGAAACAATCTGAACGACTGACACAATTTGAACAACGGAAACGACCTCATTGACAGAAACGATCTGAACGACTGACACAATTTGAACGACGGAAACGACCTAATTGACGGAAACGATCTGAACGACTGACACAATTTGAACGACGGAATCAATCTGAACGACTGACACAATTTGAACGACGGAAACGACCTCATTGACGGAAACGATCTGAACGACTGACACAATTTGAACGACGGAAACAATCTGAACGACTGACACAATTTGAATGACGGAAACGATCTCATTGACGGAAACGATCTGAACGACTGACACAATTTGAACGACGGAAACGACCTCATTGACGGAAACGATCTGAACGACTGACACAATTTGAACGACGGAAACGACCTCATTGACGGAAACGATCTGAACGACTGACAAAATTTGAACGACGGAAACGATCTGAACGACTGACACAATTAGAACGACGGAATTGACCTCATTGACGGAAACGATCTGAACGACTGACACAATTTGAACGACCTCATTGACGGAAACGATCTGAACGACTGACACAATTTGAACGACCTCATTGACGGAAACGATCTGAACGACTGACACAATTTGAACGACGGAAACGACCTCATTGACGGAAACGATCTGAACGACTGACACAATTTGAACGACGGAAACGACTTCATTGACGGAAATGATCTGAAAGACTGACACAATTTGAACGATCTCATTGACGGAAACGATCTGAACGACTGACACAATTTGAACGACGGAAACAATCTGAACGACTGACACAATTTGAACGACAGAATCGACCTGATTGACGGAAACGATCTGAACGACTGACACAATTTGAACGACCTCATTGACGGAAATGATCTGAACGACTGACACAATTAGAACAACGGAAACGACCTCATTGACGGAAACGATCTGAACGACTGAAACAATTTGAACGACGGAAACGACCTCATTGACGGAAACAATCTGAATGACTGCCACAATTTGAACGACGGAAACGACCTCATTAACGGAAACGATCAGAACGACTGACACAATTTGAACGACGGAAACGACTTCATTGACGGAAACGATCTGAACGACTGACACAATTAGAACAACGGAAACGACCTCATTGACGGAAACGATCTGAACGACTGAAACAATTTGAACGACGGAAACGACCTCATTGACAGAAACGATCTGAACGACTGACAAAATTTGAACGACGGAAACGACCTCATTGACGGAAACGATCTGAACGACTGACACAATTTGAACGACAGAAACAACCTCATTGACGGAAACGATCAGAACGACTGACACAATTTGAACGACGGAAACGACCTCATTGACGGAAACGACTTCATTGACGGAAACGATCTGAACGACTGACACAATTTGAACGACGGAAACGACCTCATTGACGGAAACGATCTGAACGACGGAAACGATCTGAACGACTGACACAATTTGAACGACGGAATCGACCTGATTGACGGAAACGATCTGAACGACTGACACAATTAGAACGACGGAAACGACCTCATTGACGGAAACGATCTGAACGACTGACACAATTTGAACGACCTCATTGACGGAAACGATCTGAACGACTGACACAATTTGAACGACCTCATTGACGGAAACGATCTGAACGACTGACACAATTTGAACGACGGAAATGATCTGAACGACTGACACAATTTGAACGACGGAAACGACCTCATTGACGGAAACGATCTGAACGACTGACACAATTTGAACGACGGAAACAATCTGAACGACTGACACAATTTGAACAACGGAAACGACCTCATTGACAGAAACGATCTGAACGACTGACACAATTTGAACGACGGAATCAATCTGAACGACTGACACAATTTGAACGACGGAAACGACCTCATTGACGGAAACGATCTGAACGACTGACACAATTTGAACGACGGAAACAATCTGAACGACTGACACAATTTGAATGACGGAAACGATCTCATTGACGGAAACGATCTGAACGACTGACACAATTTGAACGACGGAAACGACCTCATTGACGGAAACGATCTGAACGACTGACAAAATTTGAACGACGGAAACAATCTGAACGACTGACACAATTTGAACGACGGAAACAACCTCATTGATGGAAACGATCTGAACGACTGACACAATTTGAATGACGGAAACAATCTGAACGACTGACACAATTTGAACGACGGAATCGACCTGATTGACGGAAACGATCTGAACGACTGACACAATTTGAACGACGGAAACGATCTGAACGACTGACACAATTAGAACGACGGAATTGACCTCATTGACGGAAACGATCTGAACGACTGACACAATTTGAACGACCTCATTGACAGAAACGATCTGAACGACTGACAAAATTTGAACGACGGAAACAATCTGAACGACTGACACAATTTGAACGACGGAAACAACCTCATTGATGGAAACGATCTGAACGACTGACACAATTTGAATGACGGAAACAATCTGAACGTCTGACACAATTTGAACGACGGAATCGACCTGATTGACGGAAACGATCTGAACGACTGACACAATTTGAACGACGGAAACGATCTGAACGACTGACACAATTAGAACGACGGAATTGACCTCATTGACGGAAACGATCTGAACGACTGACACAATTTGAACGACCTCATTGACGGAAACGATCTGAACGACTGACACAATTTGAACGACCTCATTGACGGAAACGATCTGAACGACTGACACAATTTGAACGACGGAAACGACCTCATTGACGGAAACGATCTGAACGACTGACACAATTTGAACGACGGAAACGACTTCATTGACGGAAATGATCTGAAAGACTGACACAATTTGAACGATCTCATTGACGGAAACGATCTGAACGACTGACACAATTTGAACGACGGAAACAATCTGAACGACTGACACAATTTGAACGACAGAATCGACCTGATTGACGGAAACGATCTGAACGACTGACACAATTTGAACGACCTCATTGACGGAAATGATCTGAACGACTGACACAATTAGAACAACGGAAACGACCTCATTGACGGAAACGATCTGAACGACTGAAACAATTTGAACGACGGAAACGACCTCATTGACAGAAACGATCTGAACAACTGACAAAATTTGAACGACGGAAACGACCTCATTGACGGAAACGATCTGAACGACTGACACAATTTGAACGACAGAAATGACCTCATTGACGGAAACAATCTGAATGACTGCCACAATTTGAACGACGGAAACGACCTCATTAACGGAAACGATCAGAACGACTGACACAATTTGAACGACGGAAACGACTTCATTGACGGAAACGATCTGAACGACTGACACAATTAGAACAACGGAAACGACCTCATTGACGGAAACGATCTGAACGACTGAAACAATTTGAACGACGGAAACGACCTCATTGACAGAAACGATCTGAACGACTGACAAAATTTGAACGACGGAAACGACCTCATTGACGGAAACGATCTGAACGACTGACACAATTTGAACGACAGAAACGACCTCATTGACGGAAACGATCAGAACGACTGACACAATTTGAACGACGGAAACGACCTCATTGACGGAAACGATCTGAACGACGGAAACGATCTGAACGACTGACACAATTTGAACGACGGAATCGACCTGATTGACGGAAACGATCTGAACGACTGACACAATTAGAACGACGGAAACGACCTCATTGACGGAAACGATCTGAACGACTGACACAATTTGAACGACCTCATTGACGGAAACGATCTGAACGACTGACACAATTTGAACGACCTCATTGACGGAAACGATCTGAACGACTGACACAATTTGAACGACGGAAATGATCTGAACGACTGACACAATTTGAACGACGGAAACGACCTCATTGACGGAAACGATCTGAACGACTGACACAATTTGAACGACGGAAACAATCTGAACGACTGACACAATTTGAACAACGGAAACGACCTCATTGACAGAAACGATCTGAACGACTGACACAATTTGAACGACGGAATCAATCTGAACGACTGACACAATTTGAACGACGGAAACGACCTCATTGACGGAAACGATCTGAACGATTGACACAATTTGAACGACGGAAACAATCTGAACGACTGACACAATTTGAATGACGGAAACGATCTCATTGACGGAAACGATCTGAACGACTGACACAATTTGAACGACGGAAACGACCTCATTGACGGAAACGATCTGAACGACTGACAAAATTTGAACGACGGAAACAATCTGAACGACTGACACAATTTGAACGACGGAAACAACCTCATTGATGGAAACGATCTGAACGACTGACACAATTTGAATGACGGAAACAATCTGAACGACTGACACAATTTGAACGACGGAATCGACCTGATTGACGGAAACGATCTGAACGACTGACACAATTTGAACGACGGAAACGATCTGAACGACTGACACAATTAGAACGACGGAATTGACCTCATTGACGGAAACGATCTGAACGACTGACACAATTTGAACGACCTCATTGACGGAAACGATCTGAACGACTGACACAATTTGAACGACCTCATTGACGGAAACGATCTGAACGACTGACACAATTTGAACGACGGAAACGACCTCATTGACGGAAACGATCTGAACGACTGACACAATTTGAACGACGGACACGATCTGAACGACTAACACAATTTGAGCGACGGAAACGACCTCATTGACGGAAACGATCTGAACGACTGACACAATTTGAACGACGGAAACGACTTCATTGACGGAAATGATCTGAAAGACTGACACAATTTGAACGACGGAAACGACCTCATTGACGGAAACGATCTGAACGACTGACACAATTTAAACGACGGAAACGATCTGAACGACTGACACAATTTGAACGACGGAAACGACTTCATTGACGGAAATGATCTGAAAGACTGACACAATTTGAACGACGGAAACGACCTCATTGACGGAAACGATCTGAACGACTGACACAATTTAAACGACGGAAACGATCTGAACGACTGACACAATTTGAACGACAGAAACGATCTGAACGACTGACACAATTTGAACGACAGAAACGACCTCATTGACGGAAACGATCTGAATGACTGCCACAATTTGAACGACGGAAACGACCTCATTAACGGAAACGACTTAATTGACGGAAACGATCTGAACGACTGACACAATTTGAATGACGGAAACGACCTCATTGACGGAAACGATCTGAACGACTGACACAATTTGAACGACGGAAACGACCTCATTGACGGAAACAATCTGAACGACTGACACAATTTGAACGACCTCATTGACGGAAACAATCTGAACGACTGACACAATTTGAATGACGGAAACAATCTTAACGACTGACACAATTTGAACGACGGAATCGACCTGATTGACGGAAACGATCTGAACGACTGACACAATTAGAACGACGGAAACGACCTCATTGACGGAAACGATCTGAACGACTGACACAATTTGAACGACGGAAATGATCTGAACGACTAACACAATTTGAACGACGGAAACGACCTCATTGACGGAAACGATCTGAACGACTGACACAATTTCAACGACGGAAACGACTTCATTGACGGAAACGATCTGAAAGACTGACACAATTTGAACGATCTCATTGACGGAAACGATCTGAACGACTGACACAATTTGAACGACCTCATTGACGGAAATGATCTGAACGACTGACACAATTTGAACGACGGAAACGACTTCATTGACGGAAGCGATCTGAACGACTGACACAATTTGAACGACGGAAACGACCTCATTGACGGAAAGGATCTGAAAGACTGACACAATTTGAACAATCTCATTGACAGAAACGATCTGAACGACTGACACAATTTGAACGACGGAAACAATCTGAACGACTGACACAATTTGAACGACGGAATCGACCTGATTGACGGAAACGATCTGAACGACTGACACAATTTTGAACGACGGAAACGATCTGAACGACTGACACAATTTGAACGACCTCATTGACGGAAATGATCTGAACGACTGACACAATTTGAACGACGGAAACAACCTCATTGACGGAAACGATCTGAACGACTGACACAATTTGAACGACGGAAACGACTTCATTGACGGAAGCGATCTGAACGACTGACACAATTTGAACGACGGAAACAACCTCATTGACGGAAACGATCTGAACGACTGACACAATTTGAACGACGGAAACGATCTGAACGACTGACACAATTTGAACGACGGATACGATCTGAACGACTGACACAATTTGAACGACCTCATTGACGGAAACGATCTGAACGACTGACACAATTTGAACGACCTCATTGACGGAAACGATCTGAACGACTGAAACAATTTGAACGACTGACACAATTTGAACGACGGAAACGACCTCATTGACGGAAACGATCTGAACGACTGACAAAATTTGAACGACGGAAACAATCTGAACGACTGACACAATTTGAACGACGGAAACAATCTGAACGACTGACACAATTTGAACGACGGAAAAGACCTCATTGACGGAAACGATCTGAATGACTGACAAAATTTGAACGACTGACACAATTTGAACGACGGAAAAGACCTCGTTGACGGAAGCGATCTGAACGACTAACACAATTTGAACGACGGAAACGATCTGAACAACTGACACAATTTGAACGACGGAAACAATCTGAACGACTGACACAATTTGAACGACGGAAACGACCTCATTAACGGAAACGACTTCATTGACGGAAACGATCTGAACGACTGACACAATTTGAACGACGGAAACGACCTCATTGACGGAAACGATCTGAACGACTGACACAATTTGAACGACGGAAACGACTTCATTGACGGAAACGATCTGAACGACTGACACAATTAGAACGACGGAAACAACCTCATTGACGGAAACGATCAGAACGACTGACACAATTTGAACGACGGAAACGACTTCATTGACGGAAGCGATCTGAACGACTGACACAATTTGAACGACGGAAACGACCTCATTGACGGAAACGATCTGAACGACTGACACAATTTGAACGACGGAAACGATCTCATTGACGGAAACGATCTGAACGACTGACACAATTTGAACGACGGAAACGACTTCATTGACGGAAGCGATCTGAACGACTGACACAATTTGAACGACGGAAACGACCTCATTGACGGAAAGGATCTGAAAGACTGACACAATTTGAACAATCTCATTGACAGAAACGATCTGAACGACTGACACAATTTGAACGACGGAAACAATCTGAACGACTGACACAATTTGAACGACGGAATCGACCTGATTGACGGAAACGATCTGAACGACTGACACAATTTTGAACGACGGAAACGATCTGAACGACTGACACAATTTGAACGACCTCATTGACGGAAATGATCTGAACGACTGACACAATTTGAACGACGGAAACAACCTCATTGACGGAAACGATCTGTACGACTGACACAATTTGAACGACGGAAACGACTTCATTGACGGAAGCGATCTGAACGACTGACACAATTTGAACGATGGAAACAACCTCATTGACGGAAACGATCTGAACGACTGACACAATTTGAACGACGGAAACGATCTGAACGACTGACACAATTTGAACGACGGATACGATCTGAACGACTGACACAATTTGAACGACCTCATTGACGGAAACGATCTGAACGACTGACACAATTTGAACGACCTCATTGACGGAAACGATCTGAACGACTGAAACAATTTGAACGACTGACACAATTTGAACGACGGAAACGACCTCATTGACGGAAACGATCTGAACGACTGACAAAATTTGAACGACGGAAACAATCTGAACGACTGACACAATTTGAACGACGGAAACAATCTGAACGACTGACACAATTTGAACGACGGAAAAGACCTCATTGACGGAAACGATCTGAATGACTGACAAAATTTGAACGACTGACACAATTTGAACGACGGAAAAGACCTCGTTGACGGAAGCGATCTGAACGACTAACACAATTTGAACGACGGAAACGATCTGAACAACTGACACAATTTGAACGACGGAAACAATCTGAACGACTGACACAATTTGAACGACGGAAACGACCTCATTAACGGAAACGACTTCATTGACGGAAACGATCTGAACGACTGACACAATTTGAACGACGGAAACGACCTCATTGACGGAAACGATCTGAACGACTGACACAATTTGAACGACGGAAACGACTTCATTGACGGAAACGATCTGAACGACTGACACAATTAGAACGACGGAAACAACCTTATTGACGGAAACGATCAGAACGACTGACACAATTTGAACGACGGAAACGACTTCATTGACGGAAGCGATCTGAACGACTGACACAATTTGAACGACGGAAACGACCTCATTGACGGAAACGATCTGAACGACTGACACAATTTGAACGACGGAAACGATCTCATTGACGGAAACGATCTGAACGACTGACACAATTTGAACGACGGAAACGACTTCATTGACGGAAACGATCTGAATGACTGACACAATTTGAACAACAGAAACGATCTGAACGACTGACACAATTTGAACGACCTCATTGACGGAAACGATCTGAATGACTGACACAATTTGAACGACGGAAACGACCTCATTGACGGAAACGACTTCATTGACGGAAACGATCTGAATGACTGACACAATTTGAACGACAGAAACGATCTGAACGACTGACACAATTTGAACGACGGAAACGACTTCATTGACGGAAACGATCTGAATGACTGACACAATTTGAACGACAGAAACGATCTGAACGACTGACACAATTTGAACGACCTCATTGACGGAAACGATCTGAACGACTGAAACAATTTGAACGACGGAAACGACCTCATTGACGGAAACGATCTGAACGACTGACACAATTTGAACGACGGAAACAATCTGAACGACTGACACAATTTGAACAACGGAAACGACCTCATTGACAGAAACGATCTGAACGACTGACACAATTTGAACGACGGAAACGACCTCATTGACGGAAACGATCTGAACGACTGACACAATTTGAACGACGGAAACAATCTGAACGACTGACACAATTTGAATGACGGAAACGATCTCATTGACGGAAACGATCTGAACGACTGACACAATTTGAACGACGGAAACGACCTCATTGACGGAAACGATCTGAACGACTGACACAATTTGAACGACGGAAACGACCTCATTGACGGAAACGATCAGAACGACTGACAAAATTTGAACGACGGAAACAATCTGAACGACTGACACAATTTGAACGACGGAAACAACCTCATTGACGGAAACGATCTGAACGACTGACACAATTTGAATGACGGAAACGATCTCATTGACGGAAACGATCTGAACGACTGACACAATTTGAACGACGGAAACAATCTGAACGACTGACACAATTTGAACGACGGAAACGACCTCATTGACGGAAACGATCTGAACGACTGACACAATTTGAACGACGGAAACGACCTCATTGACGGAAACGATCTGAACGACTTACACAATTTGAACGACGGAAACGACCTCATTGACGGAAACGATCTGAACGACTGACACAATTTGAACGACGGAAACGATCTGAACGACTGACACAATTTGAACGACATCATTGACGGAAACGATCTGAACGACTGACACAATTTGAACGACAGAAACGATCTGAACGACTGACACAATTTAAACGACGGAAACGATCTGAACGACTGACACAATTTGAACGACAGAAACGATCTGAACGACTGACACAATTTGAACGACAGAAACGACCTCATTGACGGAAACGATCTAAACGACTGACACAATTTGAACGACAGAAACGACCTCATTGACAGAAACGATCTGAACGACTTGCACAATTTAAACGACGGAAACGACCTCATTGACGGAAACGATCTGAACGACTGACACAATTTGAACGACCTCATTGACGGAAACGATCTGAACGACTGACACAATTTCAACGACGGAAATGACCTCATTGACGGAAACGATCTGAACAACTGACACAATTTGAACGACGGAAACGACCTCATTGACGGAAACGATCTGAACGACTGACACAATTTGAACGACCTCATTGACGGAAACGATCTGAACGACTGACACAATTTCAACGACGGAAATGACCTCATTGACGGAAACGATCTGAACGACTGACACAATTTGAACGACGGAAACAATCTGAACGACTGACACAATTTGAACGACAGAAATGACCTCATTGACAGAAACGATCTGAACGACTGACACAATTTGAACGACGGAAACGATCTGAACAACTGACACAATTTGAACGACCTCATTGACGGAAACGATCTGAACGACTGACACAATTTGAACGACGGAAACAATCTGAACGACTGACACAATTTGAACGATGGAAACAATCTGAACGACTGACACAATTTGAACGACGGAAACGACCTCATTGACGGAAACGATCTGAACGACTGACACAATTTGAACGACGGAAACGACCTCATTGACGGAAATGATCTGAACGACTGACACAATTTGAACGACGGAAACGACCTCATTGACGGAAACGATCTGAACGACTGACACAATTTGAACGACGGAAACGACCTCATTGACGGAAACGATCTGAACGACTGACACAATTTGAACGACGGAAACAATCTGAACGACTGACACAATTTGAACGACGGAAACGACCTCATTGACGGAAACGATCTGAACGACTGACACAATTTGAACGACGGAAACGACCTCATTGACGGAAACGATCTGAACGACTGACACAATTTGAACGACGGAAACGACCTCATTGACGGAAACGATCTGAACGACTGACACAATTTGAACGACGGAAACGATCTGAACGACTGACACAATTTGAACGACATCATTGACGGAAACGATCTGAACGACTGACACAATTTGAACGACAGAAACGATCTGAACGACTGACACAATTTAAACGACGGAAACGATCTGAACGACTGACACAATTTGAACGACAAAAACGATCTGAACGACTGACACAATTTGAACGACAGAAATGACCTCATTGACGGAAACGATCTAAACGACTGACACAATTTGAACGACAGAAACGACCTCATTGACGGAAACGATATCCTTGACGGAAATGATCTGAACAACTGACACAATTTGAACGACGGAAACGACCTCATTGACGGAAACGATCTCAAAGACTGACACAATTTGAATGACGGAAACGATCTGAACGACTGACACAATTTGAACGACGGAAACAATCTGAACGACTGACACAATTTTAACAACGGAAACGACCTCATTGACAGAAACGATCTGAACGACTGACACAATTTGAATGACGGAAACGATCTCATTGACGGAAACGATCTGAACGACTGACACAATTTGAACGACGGAAACAATCTGAACGACTGACACAATTTGAACGACGGAAACGATCTGAACGACTGACACAATTTAAACGACGGAAACGATCCGAACGACTGACACAATTTGAACGACAGAAACGATCTGAACGACTTACACAATTTGACCGACAGAAACGACCTCATTGACAGAAACGATCGGAACGACTGACACAATTTGAACGACCTCATTGACGGAAACGATCTGAACGACTGACACAATTTCAACGACGGAAATGACCTCATTGACGGAAACGATCTGAACAACTGACACAATTTGAACGACGGAAACAATCTGAACGACTGACACAATTTGAACGACAGAAATGACCTCATTGACGGAAACGATCGGAACGACTGACACAATTTGAACGACGGAAACGATCTGAACAACTGACACAATTTGAACGACCTCATTGACGGAAACGATCTGAACGACTGACACAATTTGAACGACGGAAACAATCTGAACGACTGACACAATTTGAACGACGGAAACAATCTGAACGACTGACACAATTTGAACGACGGAAACGATCTGAACGACTGACACAATTTGAACGACGGAAACGACCTAATTGACGGAAACGATCTGAACGACTGACACAATTTGAACGACGGAATCAATCTGAACGACTGACACAATTTGAACGACGGAAACGACCTCATTGACGGAAACGATCTGAACGACTGACACAATTTGAATGACGGAAACAACCTCATTGACGGAAACGATCTGAACGACTGACACAATTTGAATGACGGAAACGACCTCATTGACGGAAACGATCTGAACGACTGACAAAATTTGAACGACGGAAACAATCTGAACGACTGACACAATTTGAACGACCTCATTGACGGAAACGATCTGAACGACTGACACAATTTGAACGACGGAAACAATCTGAACGACTGACACAAATTGAATGACGGAAACGATCTCATTGACGGAAACGATCTGAGCGACTTGCACAATTTAAACGACGGAAACGACCTCATTGACGGAAACGATCTGAACGACTGACACAATTTGAACGACCTCATTGACGGAAACGATCTGAAAGACTGACACAATTTCAACAACGGAAATGACCTCATTGACGGAAACGATCTGAACAACTGACACAATTTGAACGACGGAAACGACCTCATTGACGGAAACGATCTGAACGACTGACACAATTTGAACGACGGAAACAATCTGAACGACTGACACAATTTGAACGACGGAAACGACCTCATTGACAAAACGATCTGAACGACTGACACAATTTGAACGACGGAAACGATCTGAACAACTGACACAATTTGAACGACCTCATTGATGGAAACGATCTGAACGACTGACACAATTTGAACGACGGAAACAATCTGAATGACTGACACAATTTGAACGACGGAAACGACCTCATTGACGGAAACGATCTGAACGACTGACACAATTAAAACGACGGAAACGATCTCATTGACGGAAACGATCTGAACGACTGACACAATTTGAACGACGGAAACGACTTCATTGACGGAAACGATCTGAATGACTGACACAATTTGAACGACAGAAACGATCTGAACGACTGACACAATTTGAACGACCTCATTGACGGAAACGATCTGAACGACTGACACAATTTGAACGACGGAAACGACCTCATTGACGGAAACGATCTGAACGACTGACACAATTTGAATGACGGAAACGACCTCATTGACGGAAACGATCTCAACGACTGACACAATTTGAATGACGGAAACGATCTGAACGACTGACACAATTTGAACGACCGAAACGACCTCATTGACGGAAACGATCTCAACGACTGACACAATTTGAATGACGGAAACGATCTGAACGACTGACACAATTTGAACGACGGAAACAATCTGAACGACTGACACAATTTGAACAACGGAAACGACCTCATTGACAGAAACGATCTGAACGACTGACACAATTTGAATGACGGAAACGATCTCATTGACGGAAACGATCTGAACGACTGACACAATTTGAACGACGGAAACAATCTGAACGACTGACACAATTTGAACGACGGAAACGATCTGAACGACTGACACAATTTAAACGACGGAAACGATCTGAACGACTGACACAATTTGAACGACAGAAACGATCTGAACGACTGACACAATTTGAACGACAGAAACGACCTCATTGACGGAAACGATCTAAACGACTGACACAATTTGAACGACAGAAACGACCTCATTGACAGAAACGATCTGAATGACTTGCACAATTTAAACGACGGAAACGACCTCATTGACGGAAACGATCTGAACGACTGACACAATTTGAACGACCTCATTGACGGAAACGATCTGAACGACTGACACAATTTCAACGACGGAAATGACCTCATTGACGGAAACGATCTGAACAACTGACACAATTTGAACGACGGAAACGACCTCATTGACGGAAACGATCTGAACGACTGACACAATTTGAACGACGGAAACAATCTGAACGACTGACACAATTTGAACGACAGAAATGACCTCATTGACAGAAACGATCTGAACGACTGACACAATTTGAACGACGGAAACGATCTGAACAACTGACACAATTTGAACGACCTCATTGACGGAAACGATCTGAACGACTGACACAATTTGAACGACGGAAACAATCTGAACGACTGACACAATTTGAACGACGGAAACAATCTGAACGACTGACACAATTTGAACGACGGAAACGACCTAATTGACGGAAACGATCTGAACGACTGACACAATTTGAACGACGGAATCAATCTGAACGACTGACACAATTTGAACGACGGAAACGACCTCATTGACGGAAACGATCTGAACGACTGACACAATTTGAACGACGGAAACAACCTCATTGACGGAAACGATCTGAACGACTGACACAATTTGAATGACGGAAACGACCTCATTGACGGAAACGATCTGAACGACTGACAAAATTTGAACGACGGAAACAATCTGAACGACTGACACAATTTGAACGACGGAAACAACCTCATTGACGGAAACGATCTGAACGACTGACACAATTTGAATGACGGAAACGATCTCATTGACGGAAACGATCTGAGCGACTTGCACAATTTAAACGACGGAAACGACCTCATTGACGGAAACGATCTGAACGACTGACACAATTTGAACGACCTCATTGACGGAAACGATCTGAAAGACTGACACAATTTCAACAACGGAAATGACCTCATTGACGGAAACGATCTGAACAACTGACACAATTTGAACGACGGAAACGACCTCATTGACGGAAACGATCTGAACGACTGACACAATTTGAACGACGGAAACAATCTGAACGACTGACACAATTTGAACGACGGAAACGACCTCATTGACAGAAACGATCTGAACGACTGACACAATTTGAACGACGGAAACGATCTGAACAACTGACACAATTTGAACGACCTCATTGACGGAAACGATCTGAACGACTGACACAATTTGAACGACGGAAACAATCTGAATGACTGACACAATTTGAACGACGGAAACGACCTCATTGACGGAAACGATCTGAACGACTGACACAATTAAAACGACGGAAACGATCTCATTGACGGAAACGATCTGAACGACTGACACAATTTGAACGACGGAAACGACTTCATTGACGGAAACGATCTGAATGACTGACACAATTTGAACGACAGAAACGATCTGAACGACTGACACAATTTGAACGACCTCATTGACGGAAACGATCTGAACGACTGACACAATTTGAACGACGGAAACGACCTCATTGACGGAAACGACTTCATTGACGGAAACGATCTGAACGACTGAAACAATTTGAACGACGGAAACGACCTCATTGACGGAAACGATCTCAACGACTGACACAATTTGAATGACGGAAACGATCTGAACGACTGACACAATTTGAACGACGGAAACAATCTGAACGACTGACACAATTTGAACAACGGAAACGACCTCATTGACAGAAACGATCTGAACGACTGACACAATTTGAACGACGGACACGACCTAATTGACGGAAACGATCTGAACGACTGACACAATTTGAACGACGGAATCAATCTGAACGACTGACACAATTTGAACGACGGAAACGACCTCATTGACGGAAACGATCTGAACGACTGACACAATTTGAATGACGGAAACGATCTCATTGACGGAAACGATCTGAACGACTGACACAATTTGAACGACGGAAACAATCTGAACGACTGACACAATTTGAACGACGGAAACGATCTGAACGACTGACACAATTTAAACGACGGAAACGATCTGAACGACTGACACAATTTGAACGACAGAAACGATCTGAACGACTGACACAATTTGAACGACAGAAACGACCTCATTGACGGAAACGATCTAAACGACTGACACAATTTGAACGACCTCATTGACGGAAACGATCTGAACGACTTGCACAATTTAAACGACGGAAACGACCTCATTGACGGAAACGATCTGAACGACTGACACAATTTGACCGACAGAAACGACCTCATTGACAGAAACGATCGGAACGACTGACACAATTTGAACGACCTCATTGACGGAAACGATCTGAACGACTGACACAATTTCAACGACGGAAATGACCTCATTGACGGAAACGATCTGAACAACTGACACAATTTGAACGACGGAAACAATCTGAACGACTGACACAATTTGAACGACAGAAATGACCTCATTGACGGAAACGATCGGAACGACTGACACAATTTGAACGACGGAAACGATCTGAACAACTGACACAATTTGAACGACCTCATTGACGGAAACGATCTGAACGACTGACACAATTTGAACGACGGAAACAATCTGAACGACTGACACAATTTGAACGACGGAAACAATCTGAACGACTGACACAATTTGAACGACGGAAACGATCTGAACGACTGACACAATTTGAACGACGGAAACGACCTAATTGACGGAAACGATCTGAACGACTGACACAATTTGAACGACGGAATCAATCTGAACGACTGACACAATTTGAACGACGGAAACGACCTCATTGACGGAAACGATCTGAACGACTGACACAATTTGAATGACGGAAACAACCTCATTGACGGAAACGATCTGAACGACTGACACAATTTGAATGACGGAAACGACCTCATTGACGGAAACGATCTGAACGACTGACAAAATTTGAACGACGGAAACAATCTGAACGACTGACACAATTTGAACGACCTCATTGACGGAAACGATCTGAACGACTGACACAATTTGAACGACGGAAACAATCTGAACGACTGACACAATTTGAATGACGGAAACGATCTCATTGACGGAAACGATCTGAGCGACTTGCACAATTTAAACGACGGAAACGACCTCATTGACGGAAACGATCTGAACGACTGACACAATTTGAACGACCTCATTGACGGAAACGATCTGAAAGACTGACACAATTTCAACAACGGAAATGACCTCATTGACGGAAACGATCTGAACAACTGACACAATTTGAACGACGGAAACGACCTCATTGACGGAAACGATCTGAACGACTGACACAATTTGAACGACGGAAACAATCTGAACGACTGACACAATTTGAACGACGGAAACGACCTCATTGACAAAACGATCTGAACGACTGACACAATTTGAACGACGGAAACGATCTGAACAACTGACACAATTTGAACGACCTCATTGATGGAAACGATCTGAACGACTGACACAATTTGAACGACGGAAACAATCTGAATGACTGACACAATTTGAACGACGGAAACGACCTCATTGACGGAAACGATCTGAACGACTGACACAATTAAAACGACGGAAACGATCTCATTGACGGAAACGATCTGAACGACTGACACAATTTGAACGACGGAAACGACTTCATTGACGGAAACGATCTGAATGACTGACACAATTTGAACGACAGAAACGATCTGAACGACTGACACAATTTGAACGACCTCATTGACGGAAACGATCTGAACGACTGACACAATTTGAACGACGGAAACGACCTCATTGACGGAAACGATCTGAACGACTGACACAATTTGAATGACGGAAACGACCTCATTGACGGAAACGATCTCAACGACTGACACAATTTGAATGACGGAAACGATCTGAACGACTGACACAATTTGAACGACCGAAACGACCTCATTGACGGAAACGATCTCAACGACTGACACAATTTGAATGACGGAAACGATCTGAACGACTGACACAATTTGAACGACGGAAACAATCTGAACGACTGACACAATTTGAACAACGGAAACGACCTCATTGACAGAAACGATCTGAACGACTGACACAATTTGAATGACGGAAACGATCTCATTGACGGAAACGATCTGAACGACTGACACAATTTGAACGACGGAAACAATCTGAACGACTGACACAATTTGAACGACGGAAACGATCTGAACGACTGACACAATTTAAACGACGGAAACGATCTGAACGACTGACACAATTTGAACGACAGAAACGATCTGAACGACTGACACAATTTGAACGACAGAAACGACCTCATTGACGGAAACGATCTAAACGACTGACACAATTTGAACGACAGAAACGACCTCATTGACAGAAACGATCTGAATGACTTGCACAATTTAAACGACGGAAACGACCTCATTGACGGAAACGATCTGAACGACTGACACAATTTGAACGACCTCATTGACGGAAACGATCTGAACGACTGACACAATTTCAACGACGGAAATGACCTCATTGGCGGAAACGATCTGAACAACTGACACAATTTGAACGACGGAAACGACCTCATTGACGGAAACGATCTGAACGACTGACACAATTTGAACGACGGAAACAATCTGAACGACTGACACAATTTGAACGACAGAAATGACCTCATTGACAGAAACGATCTGAACGACTGACACAATTTGAACGACGGAAACGATCTGAACAACTGACACAATTTGAACGACCTCATTGACGGAAACGATCTGAACGACTGACACAATTTGAACGACGGAAACAATCTGAACGACTGACACAATTTGAACGACGGAAACAATCTGAACGACTGACACAATTTGAACGACGGAAACGACCTAATTGACGGAAACGATCTGAACGACTGACACAATTTGAACGACGGAATCAATCTGAACGACTGACACAATTTGAACGACGGAAACGACCTCATTGACGGAAACGATCTGAACGACTGACACAATTTGAACGACGGAAACAACCTCATTGACGGAAACGATCTGAACGACTGACACAATTTGAATGACGGAAACGACCTCATTGACGGAAACGATCTGAACGACTGACAAAATTTGAACGACGGAAACAATCTGAACGACTGACACAATTTGAACGACGGAAACAACCTCATTGACGGAAACGATCTGAACGACTGACACAATTTGAATGACGGAAACGATCTCATTGACGGAAACGATCTGAGCGACTTGCACAATTTAAACGACGGAAACGACCTCATTGACGGAAACGATCTGAACGACTGACACAATTTGAACGACCTCATTGACGGAAACGATCTGAAAGACTGACACAATTTCAACAACGGAAATGACCTCATTGACGGAAACGATCTGAACAACTGACACAATTTGAACGACGGAAACGACCTCATTGACGGAAACGATCTGAACGACTGACACAATTTGAACGACGGAAACAATCTGAACGACTGACACAATTTGAACGACGGAAACGACCTCATTGACAGAAACGATCTGAACGACTGACACAATTTGAACGACGGAAACGATCTGAACAACTGACACAATTTGAACGACCTCATTGACGGAAACGATCTGAACGACTGACACAATTTGAACGACGGAAACAATCTGAATGACTGACACAATTTGAACGACGGAAACGACCTCATTGACGGAAACGATCTGAACGACTGACACAATTAAAACGACGGAAACGATCTCATTGACGGAAACGATCTGAACGACTGACACAATTTGAACGACGGAAACGACTTCATTGACGGAAACGATCTGAATGACTGACACAATTTGAACGACAGAAACGATCTGAACGACTGACACAATTTGAACGACCTCATTGACGGAAACGATCTGAACGACTGACACAATTTGAACGACGGAAACGACCTCATTGACGGAAACGACTTCATTGACGGAAACGATCTCAACGACTGACACAATTTGAATGACGGAAACGATCTGAACGACTGACACAATTTGAACGACGGAAACAATCTGAACGACTGACACAATTTGAACAACGGAAACGACCTCATTGACAGAAACGATCTGAACGACTGACACAATTTGAACGACGGACACGACCTAATTGACGGAAACGATCTGAACGACTGACACAATTTGAACGACGGAATCAATCTGAACGACTGACACAATTTGAACGACGGAAACGACCTCATTGACGGAAACGATCTGAACGACTGACACAATTTGAATGACGGAAACGATCTCATTGACGGAAACGATCTGAACGACTGACACAATTTGAACGACGGAAACAATCTGAACGACTGACACAATTTGAACGACGGAAACGATCTGAACGACTGACACAATTTAAACGACGGAAACGATCTGAACGACTGACACAATTTGAACGACAGAAACGATCTGAACGACTGACACAATTTGAACGACAGAAACGACCTCATTGACGGAAACGATCTAAACGACTGACACAATTTGAACGACCTCATTGACGGAAACGATCTGAACGACTTGCACAATTTAAACGACGGAAACGACCTCATTGACGGAAACGATCTGAACGACTGACACAATTTGAACGACCTCATTGACGGAAACGATCTGAACGACTGACACAATTTCAACGACGGAAATGACCTCATTGACGGAAACGATCTGAACGACTGACACAATTTGAACGACGGAAACAATCTGAACGACTGACACAATTTGAACGACGGAAACGACCTAATTGACGGAAACGATCTGAACGACTGACACAATTTGAACGACGGAATCAATCTGAACGACTGACACAATTTGAACGACGGAAACGACCTCATTGACGGAAACGATCTGAACGACTGACACAATTTGAACGACGGAAACAACCTCATTGACGGAAACGATCTGAACGACTGACACAATTTGAATGACGGAAACGACCTCATTGACGGAAACGATCTGAACGACTTGCACAATTTAAACGACGGAAACGACCTCATTGACGGAAACGATCTGAACGACTGACACAATTTAAACGACCTCATTGACGGAAACGATCTGAAAGACTGACACAATTTCAACAACGGAAATGACCTCATTGACGGAAACGATCTGAACAACTGACACAATTTGAACGACGGAAACGACCTCATTGACGGAAACGATCTGAACGACTGACACAATTTGAACGACGGAAACAATCTGAACGACTGACACAATTTGAACGACGGAAACGACCTCATTGACAGAAACGATCTGAACGACTGACACAATTTGAACGACGGAAACGATCTGAACAACTGACACAATTTGAACGACCTCATTGACGGAAACGATCTGAACGACTGACACAATTTGAACGACGGAAACAATCTGAATGACTGACACAATTTGAACGACGGAAACGACCTCATTGACGGAAACGATCTGAACTACTGACACAATTTGAACGACGGAAACGACTTCATTGACGGAAACGATCTGAATGACTGACACAATTTGAACGACAGAAACGATCTGAACTACTGACACAATTTGAACGACAGAAATGACCTCATTGACAGAAACGATCTGAACGACTGACACAATTTGAACGACGGAAACGATCTGAACAACTGACACAATTTGAACGACCTCATTGACGGAAACGATCTGAACGACTGACACAATTTGAACGACGGAAACAATCTGAACGACTGACACAATTTGAACGACAGAAATGACCTCATTGACGGAAACGATCTGAACGACTGACACAATTTGAACGACGGAAACAATCTGAATGACTGACACAATTTGAACGACGGAAACAATCTGAACGACTGACACAATTTGAACGACGGAAACGACCTCATTGACGGAAACGATCTGAACGACTGACACAATTTGAACGACGGAAACGACCTCATTGACGGAAACGATCTGAATGACTGACACAATTTGAACGACAGAAACGATCTGAACGACTGACACAATTTGAATGACAGAAACGACCTCATTGACGGAAACGATCTGAACGACTGACACAATTTGAACGACAGAAACGACCTCATTGACGGAAACGATCTGAACGACTTGCACAATTTAAACGACGGAAACGACCTCATTGACGGAAACGATCTGAACGACTGACACAATTTGAACTACCTCATTGACGGAAACGATCTGAACGACTGACACAATTTCAACGACGGAAATGACCTCATTGACGGAAACGATCTGAACAACTGACACAATTTGAACGACGGAAACGACCTCATTGACGGAAATGATCTCAACGACTGACACAATTTGAACGACGGAAACGACCTCATTGACGGAAACGATCTGAACGACTGACACAATTTGAACGACAGAAACAATCTGAACGACTGACACAATTTGAACGACGGAAACAACCTCATTGACAGAAACGATCTGAACAACTGACACAATTTGAACGACCTCATTGACGGAAACGATCTGAACGACTGACACAATTTGAACGACGGAAACAATCTGAACGACTGACACAATTTGAACGACGGAAACGACCTCATTGACAGAAACGATCTGAACGACTGACACAATTTGAACGACGGAAACGATCTGAACAACTGACACAATTTGAACGACCTCATTGACGGAAACGATCTGAACGACTGACACAATTTGAACGACGGAAACAATCGGAACGACTGACACAATTTGAACGACGGAAACGACCTCATTGACGGAAACGATCTGAACGACTGACACAATTTGAACGACGGAAACGACCTCATTGACGGAAACGATCTGAACGACTGACACAATTTGAACGACGGAAACGACCTCATTGACGGAAACGATCTGAAAGACTGACACAATTTGAACGACGGAAACGATCTGAACTACTGACACAATTTGAACGACGGAAACGATCTGAACAACTGACACAATTTGAACGACCTCATTGACGGAAACGATCTGAACGACTGACACAATTTGAACGACGGAAACAATCTGAACGACTGACACAATTTGAACGACGGAAACGACCTCATTGACAGAAACGATCTGAACTACTGACACAATTAGAACGACGGAAACGATCTGAACAACTGACACAATTTGAACGACCTCATTGACGGAAACGATCTGAACGACTGACACAATTTGAACGACGGAAACAATCGGAACGACTGACACAATTTGAACGACGGAAACGACGTCATTGACGGAAACGATCTGAACGACTGACACAATTTGAACGACGGAAACGACCTCATTGACGGAAACGATCTGAACGACTGACACAATTTGAACGACGGAAACGACCTCAGTGACGGAAACGATCTGAACGACTGACAAAATTTGAACGACGGAAACAATCTGAACGACTGACACAATTTGAACGACGGAAACGACCTCATTGACGGAAACGATCTCCTTGACGGAAACGATCTGAACAACTGACACAATTTGAACGACGGAAATGACCTCATTGACGGAAACGATCTCAACGACTGACACAATTTGAACGACGGAATCGATCTGAACGACTGACACAATTTAAACGACGGAAACAATCTGAACGACTGACACAATTTGAACGACGGAAACGACCTCATTGACAGAAACGATCTGAACAACTGACACAATTTGAACGACGGAAACGACCTCATTGACGGAAACGATCTGAACAACTGACACAATTTGAACGACCTCATTGACGGAAACGATCTGAACAACTGACACAATTTGAACGACCTCATTGACGGAAACGATCTAAACGACTGACACAATTTGAATGACGGAAACGATCTCATTGACGGAAACGATCTGAACGACTGACACAATTTGAACGACGGAAACAATCTGAACGACTGACACAATTTGAACGACGGAAACGACCTCATTGACGGAAACGATCTGAACGACTGACACAATTTGAACGACGGAAACGACCTCATTGACGGAAACGATCTGAACGACTGACACAATTTGAACGACGGAAACGACCTCATTGACGGAAACGATCTGAACGACTGACACAATTTGAACGACGGAAACGATCTGAACGACTGACACAATTTGAACGACATCATTGACGGAAACGATCTGAACGACTGACACAATTTGAACGACAGAAACGATCTGAACGACTGACACAATTTAAACGACGGAAACGATCTGAACGACTGACACAATTTGAACGACAGAAACGATCTGAACGACTGACACAATTTGAACGACAGAAACGACCTCATTGACGGAAACGATCTAAACGACTGACACAATTTGAACGACAGAAACGACCTCATTGACGGAAACGATCTAAACGACTGACACAATTTGAACGACAGAAACGACCTCATTGACAGAAACGATCTGAACGACTTGCACAATTTAAACGACGGAAACGACCTCATTGACGGAAACGATCTGAACGACTGACACAATTTGAACGACCTCATTGACGGAAACGATCTGAAAGACTGACACAATTTCAACGACGGAAATGACCTCATTGACGGAAACGATCTGAACAACTGACACAATTTGAACGATGGAAACGACCTCATTGACGGAAACGATCTGAACTACTGACACAATTTGAACGACGGAAACGATCTGAACAACTGACACAATTTGAATTACCTCATTGACGGAAACGATCTGAACGACTGACACAATTTGAACGACGGAAACGATCTGAACAACTGACACAATTTGAATTACCTCATTGACGGAAACGATCTGAACGACTGACACAATTTGAACGACGGAAACAATCTGAACGACTGACACAATTTGAACGACGGAAACGATCTGAACAACTGACACAATTTGAACGACCTCATTGACGGAAACGATCTGAACGACTGACACAATTTGAACGACGGAAACAATCGGAACGACTGACACAATTTGAACGACGGAAACGACCTCATTGACGGAAACGATCTGAACGACTGACACAATTTGAACGACGGAAACGACCTCATTGACGGAAACGATCTGAACGACTGACACAATTTGAACGACGGAAACGACCTCATTGACGGAAACGATCTGAACGACTGACACAATTTGAACGACGGAAACGATCTGAACTACTGACACAATTTGAACGACGGAAACGATCTGAACAACTGACACAATTTGAACGACCTCATTGACGGAAACGATCTGAACGACTGACACAATTTGAACGACGGAAACAATCTGAACGACTGACACAATTTGAACGACGGAAACGACCTCATTGACAGAAACGATCTGAACTACTGACACAATTTGAACGACGGAAACAATCTGAACGACTGACACAATTTGAACGACGGAAACGACCTCATTGACAGAAACGATCTGAACTACTGACACAATTTGAACGACGGAAACGATCTGAACAACTGACACAATTTGAACGACCTCATTGACGGAAACGATCTGAACGACTGACACAATTTGAACGACGGAAACAATCGGAACGACTGACACAATTTGAACGACGGAAACGACCTCATTGACGGAAACGATCTGAACGACTGACACAATTTGAACGACGGAAACGACCTCATTGACGGAAACGATCTGAACGACTGACACAATTTGAACGACGGAAACGACCTCAGTGACGGAAACGATCTGAACGACTGACAAAATTTGAACGACGGAAACAATCTGAACGACTGGCACAATTTGAACGACGGAAACGACCTCATTGACGGAAACGATCTCCTTGACGGAAACGATCTGAACAACTGACACAATTTGAACGACGGAAACGACCTCATTGACAGAAAGGATCTGAACAACTGACACAATTTGAACGACGGAAACGACCTCATTGACGGAAACGATCTAAACGACTGACACAATTTGAACGACGGAAACGATCTCATTGACGGAAACGATCTGAACGACTGACACAATTTGAACGACGGAAACGACCTCATTGACGGAAACGATCTGAACGACTGACACAATTTGAACGACGGAAACGACCTCATTGACGGAAACGATCTGAACGACTGACAAAATTTGAACGACGGAAACAATCTGAACGACTGACACAATTTGAACGACGGAAACGACCTCATTGACAGAAACGATCTGAACGACTGACACAATTTCAACGACGGAAATGACCTCATTGACGGAAACGATCTGAACGACTGACACAATTTGAACGACCTCATTGACGGAAACGATCTGAACGACTGACACAATTTGAACGACGGAAACAACCTCATTGACGGAAACGATCTGAATGACTGACACAATTTGAATGACGGAAACGATCTCATTGACGGAAACGATCTGAACGACTGACACAATTTGAATGACGGAAACGATCTCATTGACGGAAACGATCTGAACGACTGACACAATTTGAACGACGGAAACGACCTAATTGACGGAAACGATCTGAACGACTGACACAATTTGAACGACGGAATCAATCTGAACGACTGACACAATTTCAACGACGGAAATGACCTCATTGACGGAAACGATCTGAACAACTGACACAATTTGAACGACGGAAACAATCTGAACGACTGACACAATTTGAACGACGGAAATGACCTCATTGACAGAAACGATCTGAACGACTGACACAATTTGAACGACGGAAACGATCTGAGCAACTGACACAATTTGAACGACCTCATTGACGGAAACGATCTGAACGACTGACACAATTTGAACGACGGAAACGATCTGAACTACTGACACAATTTGAACGACGGAAACGATCTGAACAACTGACACAATTTGAACGACCTCATTGACGGAAACGATCTGAACGACTGACACAATTTGAACGACGGAAACAATCTGAACGACTGACACAATTTGAACGACGTAAACGACCTCATTGACAGAAACGATCTGAACTACTGACACAATTTGAACGACGGAAACGATCTGAACAACTGACACAATTTGAACGACCTCATTGACGGAAACGATCTGAACGACTGACACAATTTGAACGACGGAAACAATCTGAACGACTGACACAATTTGAACGACGGAAACGACCTCATTGACGGAAACGATCTGAACGACTGACACAATTTGAACGACGGAAACGACCTCATTGAGGGAAACGATCTGAACGACTGACACAATTTGAACGACCTCATTGACGGAAACGATCTAAACGACTGACACAATTTGAACGACGGAAACGATCTCATTGACGGAAACGATCTGAACGACTGACACAATTTGAACGACGGAAACAATCTGAACGACTGACACAATTTGAACGACGGAAACGACCTCATTCACGGAAACGATCTGAACGACTGACACAATTTGAACGACCTCATTGACGGAAACGATCTAAACGACTGACACAATTTGAACGACGGAAACGATCTCATTGACGGAAACGATCTGAACGACTGACACAATTTGAACGACGGAAACAATCTGAACGACTGACACAATTTGAACGACGGAAACGACCTCATTGACGGAAACGATCTGAACGACTGACACAATTTGAACGACGGAAACGACCTCATTGACAGAAACGATCTGAACGACTGACACAATTTCAACGACGGAAATGACCTCATTGACGGAAACGATCTGAACGACTGACACAATTTGAACGACCTCATTGACGGAAACGATCTGAACGACTGACACAGTTTGAACGACGGAAACGACCTCATTGACGGAAACGATCTGAACGACTGACACAGTTTGAACGACGGAAACGACCTCATTGACGGAAACGATCTGAATGACTGACACAATTTGAATGACGGAAACGATCTCATTGACGGAAACGATCTGAACGACTGACACAATTTGAACGACGGAAACGACCTCATTGACAGAAACGATCTGAACGACTGACACAATTTCAACGACGGAAACGACCTCATTGACGGAAACGATCTGAACAACTGACACAATTTGAACGACCTCATTGACGGAAACGATCTGAACGACTAACACAATTTGAACGACGGAAACGATCTCATTGACGGAAACGATCTGAACGACTGACACAATTTGAACGACGGAAACGACCTCATTGACGGAAACGATCTGAACAACTGACACAATTTGAACGACCTCATTGACGGAAACGATCTGAACGACTAACACAATTTGAATGACGGAAACGACCTCATTGACGGAAACGATCTGAACGACTGACACAATTTGAACGACGGAAACAATCTGAACGACTGACACAATTTGAACGACGGAAACGACCTCATTAACGGAAACGATCTGAACGACTAACACAATTTGAACGACGGTCGTCAGGAGACACGGTACATACATACACGGTCACAACAAGTTTTATACTTCAGAGACTCTCAGTAGTCTAAGCTCAAACTTAGACGAGTCTTAAAGTCTCAAGCTTGTTGAAAATGAATTTCACAAAGTTGCAATGTCATTTTCGACTAGTTTGACACTTCAGAGACTCTCAGTAGTCTCAGCTCAAACTTAGACCAGTCTTAAAGTCTCAAACTTGTTGAAAATGAGTTTCACAAAGTTGAAATGTCATTTTCAACTAGTTTGACACTTCAGAGACTCTCAGTAGTCTAAGGTCAAACTTAGACGAGTCTAAAAGTCTCAAACTTGTTGAAAATGAGTTTCACAAAGTTGCAACGTCATTTTCGACTAGTTTGACACTTCAGAGACTCTCAGTAGTCTAAGCTCAAACTTAGACGAGTCTTAAAGTCTCAAACTTGTTGAAAATGAGTTTCACAAAGTTGAAATGTCATTTTCAACTAGTTTGACACTTCAGAGACTCTCAGTAGTCTAAGCTCAAACTTAGACGAGTCTAAAAGTCTCAAACTTGTTGAAAATGAGTTTCACAAAGTTGAAATGTCATTTTCAACTAGTTTGACACTTCAGAGACTCTCAGTAGTCTAAGCTCAAACTTAGACGAGTCTAAAAGTCTCAAACTTGTTGAAAATGAATTTCACAAAGTTGAAATGTTATTTTCAACTAGTTTGACACTTCAGAGACTTTCAGTAGTCTAAGCTCAAACTTAGACGAGTCTTAAAGTCTCAAACTTGTTGAAAATGAATTTCACAAAGTTGAAATGTAATTTTCAACTAGTTTGACACTTCGGAGACTCTCAGTAGTCTAAGCTCAAACTTAGACGAGTCTAAAAGTCTCAAGCTTGTTGAAAATGAATTTCACAAAGTTGCAATGTCATTTTCGACTAGTTTGACACTTCAGAGACTCTCAGTAGTCTAAGCTCAAACTTAGACAAGTCTTAAAGTCTCAAACTTGTTGAAAATGAATTTCACAAAGTTGAAATGTAATTTTCAACTAGTTTGACACTTCGGAGACTCTTAGTAGTCTAAGCTCAAACTTAGACGAGTCTTAAAGTCTCAAGCTTGTTGAAAATGAATTTCACAAAGTTGAAATGTAATTTTCGACTAGTTTGACACTTCAGAGACTCTCAGTAGTCTAAGCTCAAACTTAGACTAGTCTTGAAGTCTCAAGCTTGTTGAAAATGAATTTCACAAAGTTGCAATGTCATTTTCGACTAGTTTGACACTTCAGAGACTCTCAGTAGTCTAAGCTCAAACTTAGACGAGTCTTAAAGTCTCAAGCTTGTTGAAAATGAATTTCACAAAGTTGAAATGTAATTTTCGACTAGTTTGACACTTCAGAGACTCTCAGTAGTCTAAGCTCAAACTTAGACTAGTCTTGAAGTCTCAAACTTGTTGAAAATGAATTTCACAAAGTTGCAATGTCATTTTCGACTAGTTTGACACTTCAGAGACTCTCAGTAGTCTAAGCTCAAACTTAGACGAGTCTTAAAGTCTCAAGCTTGTTGAAAATGAATTTCACAAAGTTGAATCGTAATTTTCGACTAGTTTGACACTTCAGAGAGTCTCAGTAGTCTAAGCTCAAACTTAGACGAGTCTGAAAGTCTCAAAGTTGTTGAAAATGAATTTCAGAAAGTTGAAATGTCATTTTCGACTAGTTTGACACTTCAGAGACTCTCAGTAGTCTCAGCTCAAACTTAGACGAGTCTAAAAGTCTCAAACTAATTGAAAATGAGTTTCACAAAGTTGAAATGTCATTTTCAACAAGTTTGACACTTCAGAGACTCTCAGTAGTCTAAGCTCAAACTTAGACGAGTCTAAAAGTCTCAAACTTGTTGAAAATGAATTTCACAAAGTTGAAATTTATTTTTCGACTAGTTTGACACTTGAGACTCTCAGTAGTCTAAGCTCAAACTTAGACGAGTCTAAAAGTCTCAAACTTGTTGAAAATGAATTTCACAAAGTTGAAATGTCATTTTCAACTAGTTTGACACTTCAGAGATTTTCAGTAGTCTCAGCTCAAACTTAGACGAGTCTTAAAGTCTCAAACTTGTTGAAAATGAATTTCAGAAAGTTGAGATTCATTTTTCAACTAGTTTGACACTTCAGAGACTTTCAGTAGTCTAAGCTCAAACGTAGACGAGTCTAAAAGTCTCAAACTTGTTGAAAATGAATTTCACAAAGTTGCAATGTCATTTTCGACTAGTTTGACACTTCAGAGACTCTCAGTAGTCTAAGCTCAAACTTAGACGAGTCTTAAAGTCTCAAACTTGTTGAAAATGAATTTTACAAAGTTGAAATGTAATTTTCAACTAGTTTGACACTTCGGAGACTCTCAGTAGTCTGAGCTCAAACTTAGACGAGTCTTAAAGTCTCAAACTTGTTCAAAATGAATTTCACAAAGTTGAAATGTAATTTTCAACTAGTTTGACACTTCGGAGACTCTCAGTAGTCTAAGCTCAAACTTAGACGAGTCTAAAAGTCTCAAGCTTGTTGAAAATGAATTTCACAAAGTTGCAATGTCATTTTCGACTAGTTTGACACTTCAGAGACTCTCAGTAGTCTAAGCTCAAACTTAGACGAGTCTTAAAGTCTCAAGCTTGTTGAAAATGAATTTCACAAAGTTGAAATGTAATTTTCGACTAGTTTGACACTTCAGAGACTCTCAGTAGTCTAAGCTCAAACTTAGACTAGTCTTGAAGTCTCAAACTTGTTGAAAATGAATTTCACAAAGTTGCAATGTCATTTTCGACTAGTTTGACACTTCAGAGACTCTCAGTAGTCTAAGCTCAAACTTAGACGAGTCTTAAAGTCTCAAGCTTGTTGAAAATGAATTTCACAAAGTTGAATCGTAATTTTCGACTAGTTTGACACTTCAGAGAGTCTCAGTAGTCTAAGCTCAAACTTAGACGAGTCTGAAAGTCTCAAAGTTGTTGAAAATGAATTTCAGAAAGTTGAGATTTATTTTTCAACTAGTTTGACACTTCAGAGACTTTCAGTAGTCTAAGATCAAGCTTAGACAAGTCTTAAAGTCTCAAGCTTGTTGAAAATGAATTTCACAAAGTTGCAATGTCATTTTCGACTAGTTTGACACTTCAGAGACTCTCAGTAGTCTCAGCTCAAACTTAGACCAGTCTTAAAGTCTCAAACTTGTTGAAAATGAGTTTCACAAAGTTGAAATGTCATTTTCAACTAGTTTGACACTTCAGAGACTCTCAGTAGTCTAAGCTCAAACTTAGACGAGTCTAAAAGTCTCAAACTTGTTGAAAATGAGTTTCACTCAGTTGAAATGTCATTTTCAACTAGTTTGAAACTTCAGAGACTCTCAGTAGTCTAAGCTCAAACTTAGACGAGTCTAAAAGTCTCAAGCTTGTTGAAAATGAATTTCACAAAGTTGCAATGTCATTTTCGACTAGTTTGACACTTCGGAGACTCTCAGTAGTCTAAGCTCAAACTTAGACGAGTCTAAAAGTCTCAAACTTGTTGAAAATGAATTTCACAAAGTTGAAATGTCATTTTCAACTAGTTTGACACTTCGGAGACTCTCAGTAGTCTAAGCTCAAACTTAGACGAGTCTAAAAGTCTCAAGCTTGTTGAAAATGAATTTCACAAAGTTGCAATGTCATTTTCGACTAGTTTGACACTTCAGAGACTCTCAGTAGTCTAAGCTCAAACTTAGACGAGTCTTACAGTCTCAAACTTGTTGAAAATGAATTTCACAAAGTTGAAATGTAATTTTCAACTAGTTTGACACTTCGGAGACTCTCAGTAGTCTAAGCTCAAACTTAGACGAGTCTAAAAGTCTCAAGCTTGTTGAAAATGAATTTCACAAAGTTGAAATGTCATTTTCAACTAGTTTGACACTTCAGAGATTTTCAGTAGTCTGAGCTCAAATTTAGACGAGTCTAAAAGTCTCAAGCTTGTTGAAAATGAATTTCACAAAGTTGCAATATCATTTTCGACTAGTTTGACACTTCAGAGACTCTCAGTAGTCTAAGATCAAGCTTAGACGAGTCTAAAAGTCTCAAACTAATTGAAAATGAGTTTCACAAAGTTGAAATGTCATTTTCAACAAGTTTGACACTTCAGAGACTCTCAGTAGTCTAAGCTCAAACTTAGACGAGTCTTAAAGTCTCAAGCTTGTTGAAAATGAATTTCACAAAGTTGCAATGTCATTTTCGACTAGTTTGACACTTCAGAGACTCTCAGTAGTCTCAGCTCAAACTTAGACGAGTCTAAAAGTCTCAAACTAATTGAAAATGAGTTTCACAAAGTTGAAATGTCATTTTCAACAAGTTTGACACTTCAGAGACTCTCAGTAGTCTAAGCTCAAACTTAGACGAGTCTAAAAGTCTCAAACTTGTTGAAAATGAATTTCACAAAGTTGAAATTTATTTTTCGACTAGTTTGACACTTGAGACTCTCAGTAGTCTAAGCTCAAACTTAGACGAGTCTAAAAGTCTCAAGCTTGTTGAAAATGAATTTCACAAAGTTGCAATGTCATTTTCGACTAGTTTGACACTTCGGAGACTCTCAGTAGTCTAAGCTCAAACTTAGACGAGTCTAAAAGTCTCAAACTTGTTGAAAATGAATTTCACAAAGTTGAAATGTCATTTTCAACTAGTTTGACACTTCGGAGACTCTCAGTAGCATAAGCTCAAACTTAGACGAGTCTAAAAGTCTCAAGCTTGTTGAAAATGAATTTCACAAAGTTGCAATGTCATTTTCGACTAGTTTGACACTTCAGAGACTCTCAGTAGTCTAAGCTCAAACTTAGACGAGTCTTACAGTCTCAAACTTGTTGAAAATGAATTTCACAAAGTTGAAATGTAATTTTCAACTAGTTTGACACTTCGGAGACTCTCAGTAGTCTAAGCTCAAACTTAGACGAGTCTAAAAGTCTCAAGCTTGTTGAAAATGAATTTCACAAAGTTGAAATGTCATTTTCAACTAGTTTGACACTTCAGAGATTTTCAGTAGTCTGAGCTCAAATTTAGACGAGTCTAAAAGTCTCAAGCTTGTTGAAAATGAATTTCACAAAGTTGCAATATCATTTTCGACTAGTTTGACACTTCAGAGACTCTCAGTAGTCTAAGATCAAGCTTAGACGAGTCTAAAAGTCTCAAACTAATTGAAAATGAGTTTCACAAAGTTGAAATGTCATTTTCAACAAGTTTGACACTTCAGAGACTCTCAGTAGTCTAAGCTCAAACTTAGACGAGTCTTAAAGTCTCAAGCTTGTTGAAAATGAATTTCACAAAGTTGCAATGTCATTTTCGACTAGTTTGACACTTCAGAGACTCTCAGTAGTCTCAGCTCAAACTTAGACGAGTCTAAAAGTCTCAAACTAATTGAAAATGAGTTTCACAAAGTTGAAATGTCATTTTCAACAAGTTTGACACTTCAGAGACTCTCAGTAGTCTAAGCTCAAACTTAGACGAGTCTAAAAGTCTCAAACTTGTTGAAAATGAATTTCACAAAGTTGAAATTTATTTTTCGACTAGTTTGACACTTGAGACTCTCAGTAGTCTAAGCTCAAACTTAGACGAGTCTAAAAGTCTCAAACTTGTTGAAAATGAATTTCACAAAGTTGAAATGTCATTTTCAACTAGTTTGACACTTCAGAGACTTTCAGTAGTCTCAGCTCAAACTTAGACGAGTCTTAAAGTCTCAAACTTGTTGAAAATGAATTTCAGAAAGTTGAGATTCATTTTTTAACTAGTTTGACACTTCAGAGACTCTCAGTAGTCTAAGCTCAAACTTAGACGAGTCTTAAAGTCTCAAACTTGTTCAAAATGAATTTCACAAAGTTGAAATGTAATTTTCAACTAGTTTGACACTTCGGAGACTCTCAGTAGTCTAAGCTCAAACTTAGACGAGTCTAAAAGTCTCAAGCTTGTTGAAAATGAATTTCACAAAGTTGCAATGTCATTTTCGACTAGTTTGACACTTCAGAGACTCTCAGTAGTCTAAGCTCAAACTTAGACGAGTCTTAAAGTCTCAAGCTTGTTGAAAATGAATTTCACAAAGTTGAAATGTAATTTTCGACTAGTTTGACACTTCAGAGACTCTCAGTAGTCTAAGCTCAAACTTAGACTAGTCTTGAAGTCTCAAACTTGCTGAAAATGAATTTCACAAAGTTGAATCGTCATTTTCGACTAGTTTGACACTTCAGAGAGTCTCAGTAGTCTAAGCTCAAACTTAGACGAGTCTGAAAGTCTCAAACTTGTTGAAAATGAATTTCAGAAAGTTGAGATTTATTTTTCAACTAGTTTGACACTTCAGAGACTTTCAGTAGTCTAAGATCAAGCTTAGACAAGTCTTAAAGTCTCAAGCTTGTTGAAAATGAATTTCACAAAGTTGCAATGTCATTTTTGACTAGTTTGACACTTCAGAGACTCTCAGTAGTCTCAGCTCAAACTTAGACCAGTCTTAAAGTCTCAAACTTGTTGAAAATGAGTTTCACAAAGTTGAAATGTCATTTTCAACAAGTTTGACACTTCGGAGACTCTCAGTAGTCTAAGCTCAAACTTAGACGAGTCTAAAAGTCTCAAACTTGTTGAAAATGAATTTCACAAAGTTGAAATGTCATTTTCAACTAGTTTTACACTTCAGAGACTTTCAGTAGTCCAAGCTCAAACTTAGACGAGTCTTAAAGTCTCAAACTTGTTGAAAATGAATTTCAGAAAGTTGAGATTTATTTTTCAACTAGTTTGACGCTTCAGAGACTTTCAGTAGTCTCAGCTCAAATTTAGACGAGTCTAAAAGTCTCAAGCTTGTTGAAAATGAATTTCACAAAGTTGCAATGTCATTTTCGACTAGTTTGACACTTCAGAGACTCTCAGTAGTCTAAGCTCAAACTTAGATGAGTCTTACAGTCTCAAACTTGTTGAAAATGAATTTCACAAAGTTGAAATGTCATTTTCAACTAGTTTGACACTTCAGAGATTTTCAGTAGTCTGAGCTCAAATTTAGACGAGTCTAAAAGTCTCAAGCTTGTTGAAAATGAATTTCACAAAGTTGCAATATCATTTTCGACTAGTTTGACACTTCGGAGACTCTCAGTAGTCTGAGCTCAAACTTAGACGAGTCTTAAAGTCTCAAACTTGTTCAAAATGAATTTCACAAAGTTGAAATGTAATTTTCAACTAGTTTGACACTTCGGAGACTCTCAGTAGTCTCAGCTCAAACTTAGACGAGTCTAAAAGTCTCAAGCTTGTTGAAAATGAATTTCACAAAGTTGCAATGTCATTTTCGACTAGTTTGACACTTCAGAGACTCTCAGTAGTCTAAGCTCAAACTTAGACGAGTCTTAAAGTCTCAAGCTTGTTGAAAATGAGTTTCACAAAGTTGCAATATCATTTTCGACTAGTTTGACACTTCGGAGACTCTCAGTAGTCTGAGCTCAAACTTAGACGAGTCTTAAAGTCTCAAACTTGTTCAAAATGAATTTCACAAAGTTGAAATGTAATTTTCGACTAGTTTGACACTTCAGAGACTCTCAGTAGTCTAAGCTCAAACTTAGACTAGTCTTGAAGTCTCAAACTTGCTGAAACTGAATTTCACAAAGTTGAATCGTCATTTTCGACTAGTTTGACACTTCAGAGAGTCTCAGTAGTCTAAGCTCAAACTTAGACGAGTCTGAAAGTCTCAAACTTGTTGAAAATGAATTTCAGAAAGTTGAGATTTATTTTTCAACTAGTTTGACACTTCAGAGACTCTCAGTAGTCTAAGATCAAGCTTAGACAAGTCTTAAAGTCTCAAGCTTGTTGAAAATGAATTTCACAAAGTTGCAATGTCATTTTCGACTAGTTTGACACTTCAGAGACTCTCAGTAGTCTCAGCTCAAACTTAGACGAGTCTAAAAGTCTCAAACTTGTTGAAAATGAGTTTCACAAAGTTGCAATGTCATTTTCGACTAGTTTGACACTTCAGAGACTCTCAGTAGTCTCAGCTCAAACTTAGACGAGTCTAAAAGTCTCAAACTTGTTGAAAATGAGTTTCACAAAGTTGAAATGTCATTTTCAACTAGTTTGACACTTCAGAGACTCTCAGTAGTCTAAGCTGAAACTTAGACGAGTCTAAAAGTCTCAAACTTGTTGAAAATGAATTTCACAAAGTTGAAATGTCATTTTCAACTAGTTTGACACTTCAGAGACTCTCAGTAGTCTCAGCTCAAACTTAGACGAATCTTAAAGTCTCAAACTTGTTGAAAATGAATTTCAGAAAGTTGAGATTTATTTTTCAACTAGTTTGACACTTCAGAGACTTTCAGTAGTCTCAGCTCAAACTTAGACGAGTCTTAAAGTCTCAAACTTGTTGAAAATGAGTTTCACAAAGTTGAAATGTCATTTTCAACTAGTTTGACACTTCAGAGACTCTCAGTAGTCTAAGCTCAAACTTAGACGAGTCTAAAAGTCTCAAACTTGTTGAAAATAAATTTCACAAAGTTGAAATGTCATTTTCAACTAGTTTGACACTTCAGAGACTCTCAGTAGTCTAAGCTCAAACTTAGACGAGTCCAAAAGTCTCAAGCTTGTTGAAAATGAATTTCACAAAGTTGAGATTTATTTTTCGACTAGTTTGACACTTCAGAGACTCTCAGTGGTCTAAGCTCAAGCTTAGACGAGTCTAAAAGTCTCAAAGCAATCTCAAATTAATTCTCAAACTTGTCGAAAATGAATTTCACAAAGTTGAAATGTAATTTTCAACTAGTTTGACACTTCAGAGACTCTCAGTAGTCTAAGCTCAAACTTAGACGAGTCTAAAAGTCTCAAACTTGTTGAAAATGAATTTCACAAAGTTGAAATGTCATTTTCGACTAGTTTGACACTTCAGAGACTCTCAGTAGTCTCAGCTCAAACTTAGACGAGTCTAAAAGTCTCAAACTAATTGAAAATGAGTTTCACAAAGTTGAAATGTCATTTTCAACAAGTTTGACACTTCAGAGACTCTCAGTAGTCTAAGCTCAAACTTAGACGAGTCTAAAAGTCTCAAACTTGTTGAAAATGAATTTCACAAAGTTGAAATTTATTTTTCGACTAGTTTGACACTTGAGACTCTCAGTAGTCTAAGCTCAAACTTAGACGAGTCTAAAAGTCTCAAACTTGTTGAAAATGAATTTCACAAAGTTGAAATGTCATTTTCAACTAGTTTGACACTTCAGAGACTTTCAGTAGTCTCAGCTCAAACTTAGACGAGTCTTAAAGTCTCAAACTTGTTGAAAATGAATTTCAGAAAGTTGAGATTCATTTTTCAACTAGTTTGACACTTCAGAGACTTTCAGTAGTCTAAGCTCAAACGTAGACGAGTCTAAAAGTCTCAAACTTGTTGAAAATGAATTTCACAAAGTTGCAATGTCATTTTCGACTAATTTGAAACTTCAGAGACTCTCAGTAGTCTGAGCTCAAACTTAGACGAGTCTTAAAGTCTCAAACTTGTTCAAAATGAATTTCACAAAGTTGAAATGTAATTTTCAACTAGTTTGACACTTCGGAGACTCTCAGTAGTCTAAGCTCAAATTTAGACGAGTCTAAAAGTCTCAAGCTTGTTGAAAATGAATTTCACAAAGTTGCAATGTCATTTTCGACTAGTTTGACACTTCAGAGACTCTCAGTAGTCTAAGCTCAAACTTAGACGAGTCTTAAAGTCTCAAGCTTGTTGAAAATGAATTTCACAAAGTTGAAATGTAATTTTCGACTAGTTTGACACTTCAGAGACTCTCAGTAGTCTAAGCTCAAACTTAGACTAGTCTTGAAGTCTCAAACTTGCTGAAAATGAATTTCACAAAGTTGAATCGTCATTTTCGACTAGTTTGACACTTCAGAGAGTCTCAGTAGTCTAAGCTCAAACTTAGACGAGTCTGAAAGTCTCAAACTTGTTGAAAATGAATTTCAGAAAGTTGAGATTTATTTTTCAACTAGTTTGACACTTCAGAGACTTTCAGTAGTCTAAGATCAAGCTTAGACAAGTCTTAAAGTCTCAAGCTTGTTGAAAATGAATTTCACAAAGTTGCAATGTCATTTTCGACTAGTTTGACACTTCAGAGACTCTCAGTAGTCTCAGCTCAAACTTAGACCAGTCTTAAAGTCTCAAACTTGTTGAAAATGAGTTTCACAAAGTTGAAATGTCATTTTCAACTAGTTTGACACTTCAGAGACTCTCAGTAGTCTAAGCTCAAACTTAGACGAGTCTAAAAGTCTCAAACTTGTTGAAAATGAGTTTCACAAAGTTGAAATGTCATTTTCAACTAGTTTGACACTTCAGAGACTCTCAGTAGTCTAAGCTCAAACTTAGACGAGTCTAAAAGTCTCAAGCTTGTTGAAAATGAATTTCACAAAGTTGCAATGTCATTTTCGACTAGTTTGACACTTCGGAGACTCTCAGTAGTCTAAGCTCAAACTTAGACGAGTCTAAAAGTCTCAAACTTGTTGAAAATGAATTTCACAAAGTTGAAATGTCATTTTCAACTAGTTTGACACTTCGGAGACTCTCAGTAGTCTAAGCTCAAACTTAGACGAGTCTAAAAGTCTCAAGCTTGTTGAAAATGAATTTCACAAAGTTGCAATGTCATTTTCGACTAGTTTGACACTTCAGAGACTCTCAGTAGTCTAAGCTGAAACTTAGACGAGTCTAAAAGTCTCAAACTTGTTGAAAATGAATTTCACAAAGTTGAAATGTCATTTTCAACTAGTTTTACACTTCAGAGACTTTCAGTAGTCCAAGCTCAAACTTAGACGAGTCTTAAAGTCTCAAACTTGTTGAAAATGAATTTCAGAAAGTTGAGATTTATTTTTCAACTAGTTTGACGCTTCAGAGACTTTCAGTAGTCTCAGCTCAAATTTAGACGAGTCTAAAAGTCTCAAGCTTGTTGAAAATGAATTTCACAAAGTTGCAATGTCATTTTCGACTAGTTTGACACTTCAGAGACTCTCAGTAGTCTAAGCTCAAACTTAGATGAGTCTTACAGTCTCAAACTTGTTGAAAATGAATTTCACAAAGTTGAAATGTCATTTTCAACTAGTTTGACACTTCAGAGATTTTCAGTAGTCTGAGCTCAAATTTAGACGAGTCTAAAAGTCTCAAGCTTGTTGAAAATGAATTTCACAAAGTTGCAATATCATTTTCGACTAGTTTGACACTTCGGAGACTCTCAGTAGTCTAAGCTCAAATTTAGACGAGTCTAAAAGTCTCAAGCTTGTTGAAAATGAATTTCACAAAGTTGCAATGTCATTTTCGACTAGTTTGACACTTCAGAGACTCTCAGTAGTCTAAGCTCAAACTTAGACGAGTCTTAAAGTCTCAAGCTTGTTGAAAATGAATTTCACAAAGTTGAAATGTAATTTTCGACTAGTTTGACACTTCAGAGACTCTCAGTAGTCTAAGCTCAAACTTAGACTAGTCTTGAAGTCTCAAACTTGCTGAAAATGAATTTCACAAAGTTGAATCGTCATTTTCGACTAGTTTGACACTTCAGAGAGTCTCAGTAGTCTAAGCTCAAACTTAGACGAGTCTGAAAGTCTCAAACTTGTTGAAAATGAATTTCAGAAAGTTGAGATTTATTTTTCAACTAGTTTGACACTTCAGAGACTTTCAGTAGTCTAAGATCAAGCTTAGACAAGTCTTAAAGTCTCAAGCTTGTTGAAAATGAATTTCACAAAGTTGCAATGTCATTTTTGACTAGTTTGACACTTCAGAGACTCTCAGTAGTCTCAGCTCAAACTTAGACCAGTCTTAAAGTCTCAAACTTGTTGAAAATGAGTTTCACAAAGTTGAAATGTCATTTTCAACAAGTTTGACACTTCGGAGACTCTCAGTAGTCTAAGCTCAAACTTAGACGAGTCTAAAAGTCTCAAACTTGTTGAAAATGAATTTCACAAAGTTGAAATGTCATTTTCAACTAGTTTTACACTTCAGAGACTTTCAGTAGTCCAAGCTCAAACTTAGACGAGTCTTAAAGTCTCAAACTTGTTGAAAATGAATTTCAGAAAGTTGAGATTTATTTTTCAACTAGTTTGACGCTTCAGAGACTTTCAGTAGTCTCAGCTCAAATTTAGACGAGTCTAAAAGTCTCAAGCTTGTTGAAAATGAATTTCACAAAGTTGCAATGTCATTTTCGACTAGTTTGACACTTCAGAGACTCTCAGTAGTCTAAGCTCAAACTTAGATGAGTCTTACAGTCTCAAACTTGTTGAAAATGAATTTCACAAAGTTGAAATGTCATTTTCAACTAGTTTGACACTTCAGAGATTTTCAGTAGTCTGAGCTCAAATTTAGACGAGTCTAAAAGTCTCAAGCTTGTTGAAAATGAATTTCACAAAGTTGCAATATCATTTTCGACTAGTTTGACACTTCGGAGACTCTCAGTAGTCTGAGCTCAAACTTAGACGAGTCTTAAAGTCTCAAACTTGTTCAAAATGAATTTCACAAAGTTGAAATGTAATTTTCAACTAGTTTGACACTTCGGAGACTCTCAGTAGTCTAAGCTCAAATTTAGACGAGTCTAAAAGTCTCAAGCTTGTTGAAAATGAATTTCACAAAGTTGCAATGTCATTTTCGACTAGTTTGACACTTCAGAGACTCTCAGTAGTCTAAGCTCAAACTTAGACGAGTCTTAAAGTCTCAAGCTTGTTGAAAATGAATTTCACAAAGTTGAAATGTAATTTTCGACTAGTTTGACACTTCAGAGACTCTCAGTAGTCTAAGCTCAAACTTAGACTAGTCTTGAAGTCTCAAACTTGCTGAAAATGAATTTCACAAAGTTGAATCGTCATTTTCGACTAGTTTGACACTTCAGAGAGTCTCAGTAGTCTAAGCTCAAACTTAGACGAGTCTGAAAGTCTCAAACTTGTTGAAAATGAATTTCAGAAAGTTGAGATTTATTTTTCAACTAGTTTGACACTTCAGAGACTTTCAGTAGTCTAAGATCAAGCTTAGACAAGTCTTAAAGTCTCAAGCTTGTTGAAAATGAATTTCACAAAGTTGCAATGTCATTTTCGACTAGTTTGACACTTCAGAGACTCTCAGTAGTCTCAGCTCAAACTTAGACCAGTCTTAAAGTCTCAAACTTGTTGAAAATGAGTTTCACAAAGTTGAAATGTCATTTTCAACTAGTTTGACACTTCAGAGACTCTCAGTAGTCTAAGCTCAAACTTAGACGAGTCTAAAAGTCTCAAACTTGTTGAAAATGAGTTTCACAAAGTTGAAATGTCATTTTCAACTAGTTTGACACTTCAGAGACTCTCAGTAGTCTAAGCTCAAACTTAGACGAGTCTAAAAGTCTCAAGCTTGTTGAAAATGAATTTCACAAAGTTGCAATGTCATTTTCGACTAGTTTGACACTTCGGAGACTCTCAGTAGTCTAAGCTCAAACTTAGACGAGTCTAAAAGTCTCAAACTTGTTGAAAATGAATTTCACAAAGTTGAAATGTCATTTTCAACTAGTTTGACACTTCGGAGACTCTCAGTAGTCTAAGCTCAAACTTAGACGAATCTAAAAGTCTCAAGCTTGTTGAAAATGAATTTCACAAAGTTGCAATGTCATTTTCGACTAGTTTGACACTTCAGAGACTCTCAGTAGTCTAAGCTCAAACTTAGACGAGTCTTACAGTCTCAAACTTGTTGAAAATGAATTTCACAAAGTTGAAATGTCATTTTCAACTAGTTTGACACTTCGGAGACTCTCAGTAGTCTAAGCTCAAACTTAGACGAGTCTAAAAGTCTCAAGCTTGTTGAAAATGAATTTCACAAAGTTGAAATGTCATTTTCAACTAGTTTGACACTTCAGAGATTTTCAGTAGTCTGAGCTCAAATTTAGACGAGTCTAAAAGTCTCAAGCTTGTTGAAAATGAATTTCACAAAGTTGCAATATCATTTTCGACTAGTTTGACACTTCAGAGACTCTCAGTAGTCTAAGATCAAGCTTAGACGAGTCTTAAAGTCTCAAGCTTGTTGAAAATGAATTTCACAAAGTTGCAATGTCATTTTCGACTAGTTTGACACTTCAGAGACTCTCAGTAGTCTCAGCTCAAACATAGACGAGTCTAAAAGTCTCAAACTTGTTGAAAATGAGTTTCACAAAGTTGCAATGTCCTTTTCAACTAGTTTGACACTTCAGAGACTCTCAGTAGTCTGAGCTCAAACTTAGACGAGTCTTAAAGTCTCAAACTTGTTCAATATGAATTTCACAAAGTTGAAATGTAATTTTCAACAAGTTTGACACTTCAGAGACTCTCAGTAGTCTAAGCTCAAACTTAGACGAGTCTAAAAGTCTCAAACTTGTTGAAAATGAATTTCACAAAGTTGAAATTTATTTTTCGACTAGTTTGACACTTGAGACTCTCAGTAGTCTAAGCTCAAACTTAGACGAGTCTAAAAGTCTCAAACTTGTTGAAAATGAATTTCACAAAGTTGAAATGTCATTTTCAACTAGTTTGACACTTCAGAGACTCTCAGTAGTCTAAGCTCAAACTTAGACGAGTCTAAAAGTCTCAAACTTGTTGAAAATAAATTTCACAAAGTTGAAATGTCATTTTCAACTAGTTTGACACTTCAGAGACTCTCAGTAGTCTAAGCTCAAACTTAGACGAGTCTAAAAGTCTCAAGCTTGTTGAAAATGAATTTCACAAAGTTGAGATTTATTTTTCGACTAGTTTGACACTTCAGAGACTCTCAGTGGTCTAAGCTCAAGCTTAGACGAGTCTAAAAGTCTCAAACTTGTCGAAAATGAATTTCACAAAGTTGAAATGTCATTTTCAACTAGTTTGACACTTCAGAGACTCTCAGTAGTCTAAGCTCAAACTTAGACGAGTCTAAAAGTCTCAAGCTTGTTGAAAATGAATTTCACAAAGTTGCAATGTCATTTTCGACTAGTTTGACACTTCGGAGACTCTCAGTAGTCTAAGCTCAAACTTAGACGAGTCTTAAAGTCTCAAACTTGTTGAAAATGAATTTCACAAAGTTGAAATGTCATTTTCAACTAGTTTGACACTTCGGAGACTCTCAGTAGTCTAAGCTCAAACTTAGACGAGTCTAAAAGTCTCAAGCTTGTTGAAAATGAATTTCACAAAGTTGCAATGTCATTTTCGACTAGTTTGACACTTCAGAGACTCTCAGTAGTCTAAGCTCAAACTTAGACGAGTCTTAAAGTCTCAAGCTTGTTGAAAATGAATTTCACAAAGTTGAAATGTAATTTTCGACTAGTTTGACACTTCAGAGACTCTCAGTAGTCTAAGCTCAAACTTAGACTAGTCTTGAAGTCTCAAACTTGCTGAAAATGAATTTCACAAAGTTGAATCGTCATTTTCGACTAGTTTGACACTTCAGAGAGTCTCAGTAGTCTAAGCTCAAACTTAGACGAGTCTGAAAGTCTCAAACTTGTTGAAAATGAATTTCAGAAAGTTGAGATTTATTTTTCAACTAGTTTGACACTTCAGAGACTTTCAGTAGTCTAAGATCAAGCTTAGACAAGTCTTAAAGTCTCAAGCTTGTTGAAAATGAATTTCACAAAGTTGCAATGTCATTTTCGACTAGTTTGACACTTCAGAGACTCTCAGTAGTCTCAGCTCAAACTTAGACCAGTCTTAAAGTCTCAAACTTGTTGAAAATGAGTTTCACAAAGTTGAAATGTCATTTTCAACTAGTTTGACACTTCAGAGACTCTCAGTAGTCTAAGCTCAAACTTAGACGAGTCTAAAAGTCTCAAACTTGTTGAAAATGAGTTTCACAAAGTTGAAATGTCATTTTCAACTAGTTTGACACTTCAGAGACTCTCAGTAGTCTAAGCTCAAACTTAGACGAGTCTAAAAGTCTCAAGCTTGTTGAAAATGAATTTCACAAAGTTGCAATGTCATTTTCGACTAGTTTGACACTTCGGAGACTCTCAGTAGTCTAAGCTCAAACTTAGACGAGTCTAAAAGTCTCAAACTTGTTGAAAATGAATTTCACAAAGTTGAAATGTCATTTTCAACTAGTTTGACACTTCGGAGACTCTCAGTAGTCTAAGCTCAAACTTAGACGAATCTAAAAGTCTCAAGCTTGTTGAAAATGAATTTCACAAAGTTGCAATGTCATTTTCGACTAGTTTGACACTTCAGAGACTCTCAGTAGTCTAAGCTCAAACTTAGACGAGTCTTACAGTCTCAAACTTGTTGAAAATGAATTTCACAAAGTTGAAATGTCATTTTCAACTAGTTTGACACTTCGGAGACTCTCAGTAGTCTAAGCTCAAACTTAGACGAGTCTAAAAGTCTCAAGCTTGTTGAAAATGAATTTCACAAAGTTGAAATGTCATTTTCAACTAGTTTGACACTTCAGAGATTTTCAGTAGTCTGAGCTCAAATTTAGACGAGTCTAAAAGTCTCAAGCTTGTTGAAAATGAATTTCACAAAGTTGCAATATCATTTTCGACTAGTTTGACACTTCAGAGACTCTCAGTAGTCTAAGATCAAGCTTAGACGAGTCTTAAAGTCTCAAGCTTGTTGAAAATGAATTTCACAAAGTTGCAATGTCATTTTCGACTAGTTTGACACTTCAGAGACTCTCAGTAGTCTCAGCTCAAACATAGACGAGTCTAAAAGTCTCAAACTTGTTGAAAATGAGTTTCACAAAGTTGCAATGTCCTTTTCAACTAGTTTGACACTTCAGAGACTCTCAGTAGTCTGAGCTCAAACTTAGACGAGTCTTAAAGTCTCAAACTTGTTCAATATGAATTTCACAAAGTTGAAATGTAATTTTCAACAAGTTTGACACTTCAGAGACTCTCAGTAGTCTAAGCTCAAACTTAGACGAGTCTAAAAGTCTCAAACTTGTTGAAAATGAATTTCACAAAGTTGAAATTTATTTTTCGACTAGTTTGACACTTGAGACTCTCAGTAGTCTAAGCTCAAACTTAGACGAGTCTAAAAGTCTCAAACTTGTTGAAAATGAATTTCACAAAGTTGAAATGTCATTTTCAACTAGTTTGACACTTCAGAGACTCTCAGTAGTCTAAGCTCAAACTTAGACGAGTCTAAAAGTCTCAAACTTGTTGAAAATAAATTTCACAAAGTTGAAATGTCATTTTCAACTAGTTTGACACTTCAGAGACTCTCAGTAGTCTAAGCTCAAACTTAGACGAGTCTAAAAGTCTCAAGCTTGTTGAAAATGAATTTCACAAAGTTGAGATTTATTTTTCGACTAGTTTGACACTTCAGAGACTCTCAGTGGTCTAAGCTCAAGCTTAGACGAGTCTAAAAGTCTCAAACTTGTCGAAAATGAATTTCACAAAGTTGAAATGTCATTTTCAACTAGTTTGACACTTCAGAGACTCTCAGTAGTCTAAGCTCAAACTTAGACGAGTCTAAAAGTCTCAAGCTTGTTGAAAATGAATTTCACAAAGTTGCAATGTCATTTTCGACTAGTTTGACACTTCGGAGACTCTCAGTAGTCTAAGCTCAAACTTAGACGAGTCTTAAAGTCTCAAACTTGTTGAAAATGAATTTCACAAAGTTGAAATGTCATTTTCAACTAGTTTGACACTTCGGAGACTCTCAGTAGTCTAAGCTCAAACTTAGACGAGTCTAAAAGTCTCAAGCTTGTTGAAAATGAATTTCACAAAGTTGCAATGTCATTTTCGACTAGTTTGACACTTCAGAGACTCTCAGTAGTCTAAGCTCAAACTTAGACGAGTCTTACAGTCTCAAACTTGTTGAAAATGAATTTCACAAAGTTGAAATGTAATTTTCAACTAGTTTGACACTTCGGAGACTCTCAGTAGTCTAAGCTCAAACTTAGACGAGTCTAAAAGTCTCAAGCTTGTTGAAAATGAGTTTCACAAAGTTGAAATGTCATTTTCAACAAGTTTGACACTTCAGAGACTCTTAGTAGTCTAAGCTCAAACTTAGACGAGTCTAAAAGTCTCAAACTTGTTGAAAATGAATTTCACAAAGTTGAAATTTTTTTTTCGACTAGTTTGACACTTGAGACTCTCAGTAGTCTAAGCTCAAACTTAGACGAGTCTAAAAGTCTCAAACTTGTTGAAAATGAATTTCAGAAAGTTGAGATTCATTTTTCAACTAGTTTGACACTTCAGAGACTTTCAGTAGTCTAAGCTCAAACGTAGACGAGTCTAAAAGTCTAAAACTTGTTGAAAATGAATTTCATAAAGTTGAAATGTCATTTTCAACTAGTTCGACACTTCAGAGACTCCCAGTAGTCAAAGTTCAAACTTAGACGAGTCTTAAAGTCTCAAACTTGTTCAAAATGAATTTCACAAAGTTGAAATGTAATTTTCAACTAGTTTGACACTTCGGAGACTCTCAGTAGTCTTAGCTCAAACTTAGACGAGTCTAAAAGTCTCAAGCTTGTTGAAAATGAATTTCACAAAGTTGCAATGTCATTTTCGACTAGTTTGACACTTCAGAGACTCTCAATAGTCTGAGGTCAAACTTAGACGAGTCTTAAAGTCTCAAGCTTGTTGAAAATGAATTTCACAAAGTTGAAATGTAATTTTCGACTAGTTTGACACTTCAGAGACTCTCAGTAGTCTAAGCTCAAACTTAGACTAGTCTTGAAGTCTCAAACTTGCTGAAAATGAATTTCACAAAGTTGAATCGTCATTTTCGACTAGTTTGACACTTCAGAGAGTCTCAGTAGTCTAAGCTCAAACTTAGACGAGTCTGAAAGTCTCAAACTTGTTGAAAATGAATTTCAGAAAGTTGAGATTTATTTTTCAACTAGTTTGACACTTCAGAGACTTTCAGTAGTCAAAGATCAAGCTTAGACAAGTCTTAAAGTCTCAAGCTTGTTGAAAATGAATTTCACAAAGTTGCAATGTCATTTTTGACTAGTTTGACACTTCAGAGACTTTCAGTAGTCTAAGATCAAGCTTAGACAAGTCTTAAAGTCTCAAGCTTGTTGAAAATGAATTTCACAAAGTTGAAATGTAATTTTCGACTAGTTTGACACTTCAGAGACTCTCAGTAGTCTAAGCTCAAACTTAGACTAGTCTTGAAGTCTCAAACTTGCTGAAAATGAATTTCACAAAGTTGAATCGTCATTTTTGACTAGTTTGACACTTCAGAGACTCTCAGTAGTCTCAGCTCAAACTTAGACCAGTCTTAAAGTCTCAAACTTGTTGAAAATGAGTTTCACAAAGTTGAAATGTCATTTTCAACAAGTTTGACACTTCGGAGACTCTCAGTAGTCTAAGCTCAAACTTAGACGAGTCTAAAAGTCTCAAACTTGTTGAAAATGAATTTCACAAAGTTGAAATGTCATTTTCAACTAGTTTTACACTTCAGAGACTTTCAGTAGTCCAAGCTCAAACTTAGACGAGTCTTAAAGTCTCAAACTTGTTGAAAATGAATTTCAGAAAGTTGAGATTTATTTTTCAACTAGTTTGACGCTTCAGAGACTTTCAGTAGTCTCAGCTCAAATTTAGACGAGTCTAAAAGTCTCAAGCTTGTTGAAAATGAATTTCACAAAGTTGCAATGTCATTTTCGACTAGTTTGACACTTCAGAGACTCTCAGTAGTCTAAGCTCAAACTTAGATGAGTCTTACAGTCTCAAACTTGTTGAAAATGAATTTCACAAAGTTGAAATGTCATTTTCAACTAGTTTGACACTTCAGAGATTTTCAGTAGTCTGAGCTCAAATTTAGACGAGTCTAAAAGTCTCAAGCTTGTTGAAAATGAATTTCACAAAGTTGCAATATCATTTTCGACTAGTTTGACACTTCGGAGACTCTCAGTAGTCTGAGCTCAAACTTAGACGAGTCTTAAAGTCTCAAACTTGTTCAAAATGAATTTCACAAAGTTGAAATGTAATTTTCAACTAGTTTGACACTTCGGAGACTCTCAGTAGTCTAAGCTCAAATTTAGACGAGTCTAAAAGTCTCAAGCTTGTTGAAAATGAATTTCACAAAGTTGCAATGTCATTTTCGACTAGTTTGACACTTCAGAGACTCTCAGTAGTCTAAGCTCAAACTTAGACTAGTCTTGAAGTCTCAAACTTGCTGAAAATGAATTTCACAAAGTTGAATCGTCATTTTCGACTAGTTTGACACTTCAGAGAGTCTCAGTAGTCTAAGCTCAAACTTAGACCAGTCTTAAAGTCTCAAACTTGTTGAAAATGAGTTTCACAAAGTTGAAATGTCATTTTCAACTAGTTTGACACTTCAGAGACTCTCAGTAGTCTAAGCTCAAACTTAGACGAGTCTAAAAGTCTCAAACTTGTTGAAAATGAGTTTCACAAAGTTGAAATGTCATTTTCAACTAGTTTGACACTTCAGAGACTCTCAGTAGTCTAAGCTCAAACTTAGACGAGTCTAAAAGTCTCAAGCTTGTTGAAAATGAATTTCACAAAGTTGCAATGTCATTTTCGACTAGTTTGACACTTCGGAGACTCTCAGTAGTCTAAGCTCAAACTTAGACGAGTCTAAAAGTCTCAAACTTGTTGAAAATGAATTTCACAAAGTTGAAATGTCATTTTCAACTAGTTTGACACTTCGGAGACTCTCAGTAGTCTAAGCTCAAACTTAGACGAATCTAAAAGTCTCAAGCTTGTTGAAAATGAATTTCACAAAGTTGCAATGTCATTTTCGACTAGTTTGACACTTCAGAGACTCTCAGTAGTCTAAGCTCAAACTTAGACGAGTCTTACAGTCTCAAACTTGTTGAAAATGAATTTCACAAAGTTGAAATGTCATTTTCAACTAGTTTGACACTTCGGAGACTCTCAGTAGTCTAAGCTCAAACTTAGACGAGTCTAAAAGTCTCAAGCTTGTTGAAAATGAATTTCACAAAGTTGAAATGTCATTTTCAACTAGTTTGACACTTCAGAGATTTTCAGTAGTCTGAGCTCAAATTTAGACGAGTCTAAAAGTCTCAAGCTTGTTGAAAATGAATTTCACAAAGTTGCAATATCATTTTCGACTAGTTTGACACTTCAGAGACTCTCAGTAGTCTAAGATCAAGCTTAGACGAGTCTTAAAGTCTCAAGCTTGTTGAAAATGAATTTCACAAAGTTGCAATGTCATTTTCGACTAGTTTGACACTTCAGAGACTCTCAGTAGTCTCAGCTCAAACATAGACGAGTCTAAAAGTCTCAAACTTGTTGAAAATGAGTTTCACAAAGTTGCAATGTCCTTTTCAACTAGTTTGACACTTCAGAGACTCTCAGTAGTCTGAGCTCAAACTTAGACGAGTCTTAAAGTCTCAAACTTGTTCAATATGAATTTCACAAAGTTGAAATGTAATTTTCAACAAGTTTGACACTTCAGAGACTCTCAGTAGTCTAAGCTCAAACTTAGACGAGTCTAAAAGTCTCAAACTTGTTGAAAATGAATTTCACAAAGTTGAAATTTATTTTTCGACTAGTTTGACACTTGAGACTCTCAGTAGTCTAAGCTCAAACTTAGACGAGTCTAAAAGTCTCAAACTTGTTGAAAATGAATTTCACAAAGTTGAAATGTCATTTTCAACTAGTTTGACACTTCAGAGACTCTCAGTAGTCTAAGCTCAAACTTAGACGAGTCTAAAAGTCTCAAACTTGTTGAAAATAAATTTCACAAAGTTGAAATGTCATTTTCAACTAGTTTGACACTTCAGAGACTCTCAGTAGTCTAAGCTCAAACTTAGACGAGTCTAAAAGTCTCAAGCTTGTTGAAAATGAATTTCACAAAGTTGAGATTTATTTTTCGACTAGTTTGACACTTCAGAGACTCTCAGTGGTCTAAGCTCAAGCTTAGACGAGTCTAAAAGTCTCAAACTTGTCGAAAATGAATTTCACAAAGTTGAAATGTCATTTTCAACTAGTTTGACACTTCAGAGACTCTCAGTAGTCTAAGCTAAAACTTAGACGAGTCTAAAAGTCTCAAGCTTGTTGAAAATGAATTTCACAAAGTTGCAATGTCATTTTCGACTAGTTTGACACTTCGGAGACTCTCAGTAGTCTAAGCTCAAACTTAGACGAGTCTTAAAGTCTCAAACTTGTTGAAAATGAATTTCACAAAGTTGAAATGTCATTTTCAACTAGTTTGACACTTCGGAGACTCTCAGTAGTCTAAGCTCAAACTTAGACGAGTCTAAAAGTCTCAAGCTTGTTGAAAATGAATTTCACAAAGTTGCAATGTCATTTTCGACTAGTTTGACACTTCAGAGACTCTCAGTAGTCTAAGCTCAAACTTAGACGAGTCTTACAGTCTCAAACTTGTTGAAAATGAATTTCACAAAGTTGAAATGTAATTTTCAACTAGTTTGACACTTCGGAGACTCTCAGTAGTCTAAGCTCAAACTTAGACGAGTCTAAAAGTCTCAAGCTTGTTGAAAATGAGTTTCACAAAGTTGAAATGTCATTTTCAACAAGTTTGACACTTCAGAGACTCTTAGTAGTCTAAGCTCAAACTTAGACGAGTCTAAAAGTCTCAAACTTGTTGAAAATGAATTTCACAAAGTTGAAATTTTTTTTTCGACTAGTTTGACACTTGAGACTCTCAGTAGTCTAAGCTCAAACTTAGACGAGTCTAAAAGTCTCAAACTTGTTGAAAATGAATTTCAGAAAGTTGAGATTCATTTTTCAACTAGTTTGACACTTCAGAGACTTTCAGTAGTCTAAGCTCAAACGTAGACGAGTCTAAAAGTCTAAAACTTGTTGAAAATGAATTTCATAAAGTTGAAATGTCATTTTCAACTAGTTCGACACTTCAGAGACTCCCAGTAGTCAAAGTTCAAACTTAGACGAGTCTTAAAGTCTCAAACTTGTTCAAAATGAATTTCACAAAGTTGAAATGTAATTTTCAACTAGTTTGACACTTCGGAGACTCTCAGTAGTCTTAGCTCAAACTTAGACGAGTCTAAAAGTCTCAAGCTTGTTGAAAATGAATTTCACAAAGTTGCAATGTCATTTTCGACTAGTTTGACACTTCAGAGACTCTCAATAGTCTGAGGTCAAACTTAGACGAGTCTTAAAGTCTCAAGCTTGTTGAAAATGAATTTCACAAAGTTGAAATGTAATTTTCGACTAGTTTGACACTTCAGAGACTCTCAGTAGTCTAAGCTCAAACTTAGACTAGTCTTGAAGTCTCAAACTTGCTGAAAATGAATTTCACAAAGTTGAATCGTCATTTTCGACTAGTTTGACACTTCAGAGAGTCTCAGTAGTCTAAGCTCAAACTTAGACGAGTCTGAAAGTCTCAAACTTGTTGAAAATGAATTTCAGAAAGTTGAGATTTATTTTTCAACTAGTTTGACACTTCAGAGACTTTCAGTAGTCTAAGATCAAGCTTAGACAAGTCTTAAAGTCTCAAGCTTGTTGAAAATGAATTTCACAAAGTTGCAATGTCATTTTTGACTAGTTTGACATTTCAGAGACTCTCAGTAGTCTCAGCTCAAACTTAGACCAGTCTTAAAGTCTCAAACTTGTTGAAAATGAGTTTCACAAAGTTGAAATGTCATTTTCAACAAGTTTGACACTTCGGAGACTCTCAGTAGTCTAAGCTCAAACTTAGACGAGTCTAAAAGTCTCAAACTTGTTGAAAATGAATTTCACAAAGTTGAAATGTCATTTTCAACTAGTTTTACACTTCAGAGACTTTCAGTAGTCCAAGCTCAAACTTAGACGAGTCTTAAAGTCTCAAACTTGTTGAAAATGAATTTCAGAAAGTTGAGATTTATTTTTCAACTAGTTTGACGCTTCAGAGACTTTCAGTAGTCTCAGCTCAAATTTAGACGAGTCTAAAAGTCTCAAGCTTGTTGAAAATGAATTTCACAAAGTTGCAATGTCATTTTCGACTAGTTTGACACTTCAGAGACTCTCAGTAGTCTAAGCTCAAACTTAGATGAGTCTTACAGTCTCAAACTTGTTGAAAATGAATTTCACAAAGTTGAAATGTCATTTTCAACTAGTTTGACACTTCAGAGATTTTCAGTAGTCTGAGCTCAAATTTAGACGAGTCTAAAAGTCTCAAGCTTGTTGAAAATGAATTTCACAAAGTTGCAATATCATTTTCGACTAGTTTGACACTTCGGAGACTCTCAGTAGTCTGAGCTCAAACTTAGACGAGTCTTAAAGTCTCAAACTTGTTCAAAATGAATTTCACAAAGTTGAAATGTAATTTTCAACTAGTTTGACACTTCGGAGACTCTCAGTAGTCTAAGCTCAAATTTAGACGAGTCTAAAAGTCTCAAGCTTGTTGAAAATGAATTTCACAAAGTTGCAATGTCATTTTCGACTAGTTTGACACTTCAGAGACTCTCAGTAGTCTAAGCTCAAACTTAGACGAGTCTTAAAGTCTCAAGCTTGTTGAAAATGAATTTCACAAAGTTGAAATGTAATTTTCGACTAGTTTGACACTTCAGAGACTCTCAGTAGTCTAAGCTCAAACTTAGACTAGTCTTGAAGTCTCAAACTTGCTGAAAATGAATTTCACAAAGTTGAATCGTCATTTTCGACTAGTTTGACACTTCAGAGAGTCTCAGTAGTCTAAGCTCAAACTTAGACGAGTCTGAAAGTCTCAAACTTGTTGAAAATGAATTTCAGAAAGTTGAGATTTATTTTTCAACTAGTTTGACACTTCAGAGACTTTCAGTAGTCTAAGATCAAGCTTAGACAAGTCTTAAAGTCTCAAGCTTGTTGAAAATGAATTTCACAAAGTTGCAATGTCATTTTCGACTAGTTTGACACTTCAGAGACTCTCAGTAGTCTCAGCTCAAACTTAGACCAGTCTTAAAGTCTCAAACTTGTTGAAAATGAGTTTCACAAAGTTGAAATGTCATTTTCAACTAGTTTGACACTTCAGAGACTCTCAGTAGTCTAAGCTCAAACTTAGACGAGTCTAAAAGTCTCAAACTTGTTGAAAATGAGTTTCACAAAGTTGAAATGTCATTTTCAACTAGTTTGACACTTCAGAGACTCTCAGTAGTCTAAGCTCAAACTTAGACGAGTCTAAAAGTCTCAAGCTTGTTGAAAATGAATTTCACAAAGTTGCAATGTCATTTTCGACTAGTTTGACACTTCGGAGACTCTCAGTAGTCTAAGCTCAAACTTAGACGAGTCTAAAAGTCTCAAACTTGTTGAAAATGAATTTCACAAAGTTGAAATGTCATTTTCAACTAGTTTGACACTTCGGAGACTCTCAGTAGTCTAAGCTCAAACTTAGACGAGTCTAAAAGTCTCAAGCTTGTTGAAAATGAATTTCACAAAGTTGCAATGTCATTTTCGACTAGTTTGACACTTCAGAGACTCTCAGTAGTCTAAGCTCAAACTTAGACGAGTCTTACAGTCTCAAACTTGTTGAAAATGAATTTCACAAAGTTGAAATGTCATTTTCAACTAGTTTGACACTTCGGAGACTCTCAGTAGTCTAAGCTCAAACTTAGACGAGTCTAAAAGTCTCAAGCTTGTTGAAAATGAATTTCACAAAGTTGAAATGTCATTTTCAACTAGTTTGACACTTCAGAGATTTTCAGTAGTCTGAGCTCAAATTTAGACGAGTCTAAAAGTCTCAAGCTTGTTGAAAATGAATTTCACAAAGTTGCAATATCATTTTCGACTAGTTTGACACTTCAGAGACTCTCAGTAGTCTAAGATCAAGCTTAGACGAGTCTTAAAGTCTCAAGCTTGTTGAAAATGAATTTCACAAAGTTGCAATGTCATTTTCGACTAGTTTGACACTTCAGAGACTCTCAGTAGTCTCAGCTCAAACATAGACGAGTCTAAAAGTCTCAAACTTGTTGAAAATGAGTTTCACAAAGTTGCAATGTCCTTTTCAACTAGTTTGACACTTCAGAGACTCTCAGTAGTCTGAGCTCAAACTTAGACGAGTCTTAAAGTCTCAAACTTGTTCAATATGAATTTCACAAAGTTGAAATGTAATTTTCAACAAGTTTGACACTTCAGAGACTCTCAGTAGTCTAAGCTCAAACTTAGACGAGTCTTACAGTCTCAAACTTGTTGAAAATGAATTTCACAAAGTTGAAATGTCATTTTCAACTAGTTTGACACTTCGGAGACTCTCAGTAGTCTAAGCTCAAACTTAGACGAGTCTAAAAGTCTCAAGCTTGTTGAAAATGAATTTCACAAAGTTGAAATGTCATTTTCAACTAGTTTGACACTTCAGAGATTTTCAGTAGTCTGAGCTCAAATTTAGACGAGTCTAAAAGTCTCAAGCTTGTTGAAAATGAATTTCACAAAGTTGCAATATCATTTTCGACTAGTTTGACACTTCAGAGACTCTCAGTAGTCTAAGATCAAGCTTAGACGAGTCTTAAAGTCTCAAGCTTGTTGAAAATGAATTTCACAAAGTTGCAATGTCATTTTCGACTAGTTTGACACTTCAGAGACTCTCAGTAGTCTCAGCTCAAACATAGACGAGTCTAAAAGTCTCAAACTTGTTGAAAATGAGTTTCACAAAGTTGCAATGTCCTTTTCAACTAGTTTGACACTTCAGAGACTCTCAGTAGTCTGAGCTCAAACTTAGACGAGTCTTAAAGTCTCAAACTTGTTCAATATGAATTTCACAAAGTTGAAATGTAATTTTCAACAAGTTTGACACTTCAGAGACTCTCAGTAGTCTAAGCTCAAACTTAGACGAGTCTAAAAGTCTCAAACTTGTTGAAAATGAATTTCACAAAGTTGAAATTTATTTTTCGACTAGTTTGACACTTGAGACTCTCAGTAGTCTAAGCTCAAACTTAGACGAGTCTAAAAGTCTCAAACTTGTTGAAAATGAATTTCACAAAGTTGAAATGTCATTTTCAACTAGTTTGACACTTCAGAGACTCTCAGTAGTCTAAGCTCAAACTTAGACGAGTCTAAAAGTCTCAAACTTGTTGAAAATAAATTTCACAAAGTTGAAATGTCATTTTCAACTAGTTTGACACTTCAGAGACTCTCAGTAGTCTAAGCTCAAACTTAGACGAGTCTAAAAGTCTCAAGCTTGTTGAAAATGAATTTCACAAAGTTGAGATTTATTTTTCGACTAGTTTGACACTTCAGAGACTCTCAGTGGTCTAAGCTCAAGCTTAGACGAGTCTAAAAGTCTCAAACTTGTCGAAAATGAATTTCACAAAGTTGAAATGTCATTTTCAACTAGTTTGACACTTCAGAGACTCTCAGTAGTCTAAGCTCAAACTTAGACGAGTCTAAAAGTCTCAAGCTTGTTGAAAATGAATTTCACAAAGTTGCAATGTCATTTTCGACTAGTTTGACACTTCGGAGACTCTCAGTAGTCTAAGCTCAAACTTAGACGAGTCTTAAAGTCTCAAACTTGTTGAAAATGAATTTCACAAAGTTGAAATGTCATTTTCAACTAGTTTGACACTTCGGAGACTCTCAGTAGTCTAAGCTCAAACTTAGACGAGTCTAAAAGTCTCAAGCTTGTTGAAAATGAATTTCACAAAGTTGCAATGTCATTTTCGACTAGTTTGACACTTCAGAGACTCTCAGTAGTCTAAGCTCAAACTTAGACGAGTCTTACAGTCTCAAACTTGTTGAAAATGAATTTCACAAAGTTGAAATGTAATTTTCAACTAGTTTGACACTTCGGAGACTCTCAGTAGTCTAAGCTCAAACTTAGACGAGTCTAAAAGTCTCAAGCTTGTTGAAAATGAGTTTCACAAAGTTGAAATGTCATTTTCAACAAGTTTGACACTTCAGAGACTCTTAGTAGTCTAAGCTCAAACTTAGACGAGTCTAAAAGTCTCAAACTTGTTGAAAATGAATTTCACAAAGTTGAAATTTTTTTTTCGACTAGTTTGACACTTGAGACTCTCAGTAGTCTAAACTCAAACTTAGACGAGTCTAAAAGTCTCAAACTTGTTGAAAATGAATTTCACAAAGTTGAAATGTCATTTTCAACTAGTTTGACACTTCGGAGACTCTCAGTAGTCTAAGCTCAAACTTAGACGAGTCTAAAAGACTCAAGCTTGTTGAAAATGAATTTCACAAAGTTGCAATGTCATTTTCGACTAGTTTGACACTTCAGAGACTCTCAGTAGTCTAAGCTCAAACTTAGACGAGTCTTACAGTCTCAAACTTGTTGAAAATGAATTTCACAAAGTTGAAATGTCATTTTCAACTAGTTTGACACTTCGGAGACTCTCAGTAGTCTAAGCTCAAACTTAGACGAGTCTAAAAGTCTCAAGCTTGTTGAAAATGAATTTCACAAAGTTGAAATGTCATTTTCAACTAGTTTGACACTTCAGAGATTTTCAGTAGTCTGAGCTCAAATTTAGACGAGTCTAAAAGTCTCAAGCTTGTTGAAAATGAATTTCACAAAGTTGCAATATCATTTTCGACTAGTTTGACACTTCAGAGACTCTCAGTAGTCTAAGATCAAGCTTAGACGAGTCTTAAAGTCTCAAGCTTGTTGAAAATGAATTTCACAAAGTTGCAATGTCATTTTCGACTAGTTTGACACTTCAGAGACTCTCAGTAGTCTCAGCTCAAACATAGACGAGTCTAAAAGTCTCAAACTTGTTGAAAATGAGTTTCACAAAGTTGCAATGTCCTTTTCAACTAGTTTGACACTTCAGAGACTCTCAGTAGTCTGAGCTCAAACTTAGACGAGTCTTAAAGTCTCAAACTTGTTCAATATGAATTTCACAAAGTTGAAATGTAATTTTCAACAAGTTTGACACTTCAGAGACTCTCAGTAGTCTAAGCTCAAACTTAGACGAGTCTAAAAGTCTCAAACTTGTTGAAAATGAATTTCACAAAGTTGAAATTTATTTTTCGACTAGTTTGACACTTGAGACTCTCAGTAGTCTAAGCTCAAACTTAGACGAGTCTAAAAGTCTCAAACTTGTTGAAAATGAATTTCACAAAGTTGAAATGTCATTTTCAACTAGTTTGACACTTCAGAGACTCTCAGTAGTCTAAGCTCAAACTTAGACGAGTCTAAAAGTCTCAAACTTGTTGAAAATAAATTTCACAAAGTTGAAATGTCATTTTCAACTAGTTTGACACTTCAGAGACTCTCAGTAGTCTAAGCTCAAACTTAGACGAGTCTAAAAGTCTCAAGCTTGTTGAAAATGAATTTCACAAAGTTGAGATTTATTTTTCGACTAGTTTGACACTTCAGAGACTCTCAGTGGTCTAAGCTCAAGCTTAGACGAGTCTAAAAGTCTCAAACTTGTCGAAAATGAATTTCACAAAGTTGAAATGTCATTTTCAACTAGTTTGACACTTCAGAGACTCTCAGTAGTCTAAGCTCAAACTTAGACGAGTCTAAAAGTCTCAAGCTTGTTGAAAATGAATTTCACAAAGTTGCAATGTCATTTTCGACTAGTTTGACACTTCGGAGACTCTCAGTAGTCTAAGCTCAAACTTAGACGAGTCTTAAAGTCTCAAACTTGTTGAAAATGAATTTCACAAAGTTGAAATGTCATTTTCAACTAGTTTGACACTTCGGAGACTCTCAGTAGTCTAAGCTCAAACTTAGACGAGTCTAAAAGTCTCAAGCTTGTTGAAAATGAATTTCACAAAGTTGCAATGTCATTTTCGACTAGTTTGACACTTCAGAGACTCTCAGTAGTCTAAGCTCAAACTTAGACGAGTCTTACAGTCTCAAACTTGTTGAAAATGAATTTCACAAAGTTGAAATGTAATTTTCAACTAGTTTGACACTTCGGAGACTCTCAGTAGTCTAAGCTCAAACTTAGACGAGTCTAAAAGTCTCAAGCTTGTTGAAAATGAGTTTCACAAAGTTGAAATGTCATTTTCAACAAGTTTGACACTTCAGAGACTCTTAGTAGTCTAAGCTCAAACTTAGACGAGTCTAAAAGTCTCAAACTTGTTGAAAATGAATTTCACAAAGTTGAAATTTTTTTTTCGACTAGTTTGACAATTGAGACTCTCAGTAGTCTAAGCTCAAACTTAGACGAGTCTAAAAGTCTCAAACTTGTTGAAAATTAATTTCAGAAAGTTGAGATTCATTTTTCAACTAGTTTGACACTTCAGAGACTTTCAGTAGTCTAAGCTCAAACGTAGACGAGTCTAAAAGTCTAAAACTTGTTGAAAATGAATTTCATAAAGTTGAAATGTCATTTTCAACTAGTTCGACACTTCAGAGACTCCCAGTAGTCAAAGTTCAAACTTAGACGAGTCTTAAAGTCTCAAACTTGTTCAAAATGAATTTCACAAAGTTGAAATGTAATTTTCAACTAGTTTGACACTTCGGAGACTCTCAGTAGTCTAAGCTCAAACTTAGACTAGTCTTGAAGTCTCAAACTTGCTGAAAATGAATTTCACAAAGTTGAATCGTCATTTTCGACTAGTTTGACACTTCAGAGAGTCTCAGTAGTCTAAGCTCAAACTTAGACGAGTCTGAAAGTCTCAAACTTGTTGAAAATGAATTTCAGAAAGTTGAGATTTATTTTTCAACTAGTTTGACACTTCAGAGACTTTCAGTAGTCTAAGATCAAGCTTAGACAAGTCTTAAAGTCTCAAGCTTGTTGAAAATGAATTTCACAAAGTTGAAATGTCATTTTCAACTAGTTTGACACTTCGGAGACTCTCAGTAGTCTAAGCTCAAACTTAGACGAGTCTAAAAGTCTCAAGCTTGTTGAAAATGAATTTCACAAAGTTGCAATGTCATTTTCGACTAGTTTGACACTTCGGAGAATCTCAGTAGTCTAAGCTCAAACTTAGACGAGTCTAAAAGTCTCAAGCTTGTTGAAAATGAATTTCACAAAGTTGCAATGTCATTTTCGACTAGTTTGACACTTCGGAGACTCTCAGTAGTCTAAGCTCAAACTTAGACGAGTCTAAAAGTCTCAAACTTGTTGAAAATGAATTTCACAAAGTTGAAATGTCATTTTCAACTAGTTTGACACTTCGGAGACTCTCAGTAGTCTAAGCTCAAACTTAGACGAGTCTTAAAGACTCAAACTTGTTGAAAATGAATTTCACAAAGTTGAAATGTAATTTTCAACTAGTTTGACACTTCGGAGACTCTCAGTAGTCTAAGCTCAAACTTAGACGAGTCTAAAAGTCTCAAGCTTGTTGAAAATGAATTTCACAAAGTTGCAATGTCATTTTCGACTAGTTTGACACTTCGGAGACTCTCAGTAGTCTAAGCTCAAACTTAGACGAGTCTAAAAGTCTCAAACTTGTTGAAAATGAATTTCACAAAGTTGAAATGTCATTTTCAACTAGTTTGACACTTCAGAGACTTTCAGTAGTCCAAGCTCAAACTTAGACGAGTCTTAAAGTTTCAAACTTGTTGAAAATGAATTTCACAAAGTTGCAATATCATTTTCGACTAGTTTGACACTTCAGAGACTCCCAGTAGTCAAAGTTCAAACTTAGACGAGTCTTAAAGTCTCAAACTTGTTGAAAATGAATTTCACAAAGTTGAAATGTAATTTTCAACTAGTTTGACACTTCGGAGACTCTCAGTAGTCTGAGCTCAAACTTAGACGAGTCTTAAAGTCTCAAACTTGTTCAAAATGAATTTCACAAAGTTGAAATCTAATTTTCAACTAGTTTGACACTTCGGAGACTCTCAGTAGTCTAAGCTCAAACTTAGACGAGTCTAAAAGTCTCAAGCTTGTTGAAAATGAATTTCACAAAGTTGCAATGTCATTTTCGACTAGTTTGACACTTCAGAGACTCTCAGTAGTCTAAGCTCAAACTTAGACGAGTCTGAAAGTCTCAAACTTGTTGAAAATGAATTTCAGAAAGTTGAGATTTATTTTTCAACTAGTTTGACACTTCAGAGACTCTCAGTAGTCTAAGATCAAGCTTAGACAAGTCTTAAAGTCTCAAGCTTGTTGAAAATGAATTTCACAAAGTTGCAATGTCATTTTCGACTAGTTTGACACTTCAGAGACTCTCAGTAGTCTCAGCTCAAACTTAGACGAGTCTAAAAGTCTCAAACTTGTTGAAAATGAGTTTCACAAAGTTGAAATGTCATTTTCAACTAGTTTGACACTTCAGAGACTCTCAGTAGTCTAAGCTGAAACTTAGACGAGTCTAAAAGTCTCAAACTTGTTGAAAATGAATTTCACAAAGTTGAAATGTCATTTTCAACTAGTTTGACACTTCAGAGACTCTCAGTAGTCTCAGCTCAAACTTAGACGAATCTTAAAGTCTCAAACTTGTTGAAAATGAATTTCAGAAAGTTGAGATTTATTTTTCAACTAGTTTGACACTTCAGAGACTTTCAGTAGTCTCAGCTCAAACTTAGACGAGTCTTAAAGTCTCAAACTTGTTGAAAATGAGTTTCACAAAGTTGAAATGTCATTTTCAACTAGTCTGACACTTCAGAGACTCTCAGTAGTCTAAGCTCAAACTTAGACGAGTCTAAAAGTCTCAAACTTGTTGAAAATAAATTTCACAAAGTTGAAATGTCATTTTCAACTAGTTTGACACTTCAGAGACTCTCAGTAGTCTAAGCTCAAACTTAGACGAGTCTAAAAGTCTCAAGCTTGTTGAAAATGAATTTCACAAAGTTGAGATTTATTTTTCGACTAGTTTGACACTTCAGAGACTCTCAGTGGTCTAAGCTCAAGCTTAGACGAGTCTAAAAGTCTCAAAGCAATCTCAAATTAAGTCTCAAACTTGTCGAAAATGAATTTCACAAAGTTGAAATGTAATTTTCAACTAGTTTGACACTTCAGAGACTTTCAGTAGTCTAAGCTCAAACTTAGACGGGTCTTAAAATCTCAAACTTGTTGAAAATGAATTTCACAAAGTTGCAATGTCATTTTCGACTAGTTTGACACTTCAGAGACTCTCAGTAGTCTCAGCTCAAACTTAGACGAATCTTAAAGTCTCAAACTTGTTGAAAATGAATTTCAGAAAGTTGAGATTTATTTTTCAACTAGTTTGACACTTCAGAGACTTTCAGTAGTCTCAGCTCAAACTTAGACGAGTCTTAAAGTCTCAAACTTGTTGAAAATGAGTTTCACAAAGTTGAAATGTCATTTTCAACTAGTCTGACACTTCAGAGACTCTCAGTAGTCTAAGCTCAAACTTAGACGAGTCTAAAAGTCTCAAACTTGTTGAAAATAAATTTCACAAAGTTGAAATGTCATTTTCAACTAGTTTGACACTTCAGAGACTCTCAGTAGTCTAAGCTCAAACTTAGACGAGTCTAAAAGTCTCAAGCTTGTTGAAAATGAATTTCACAAAGTTGAGATTTATTTTTCGACTAGTTTGACACTTCAGAGACTCTCAGTGGTCTAAGCTCAAGCTTAGACGAGTCTAAAAGTCTCAAAGCAATCTCAAATTAAGTCTCAAACTTGTCGAAAATGAATTTCACAAAGTTTAAATGTAATTTTCAACTAGTTTGACACTTCAGAGACTTTCAGTAGTCTAAGCTCAAACTTAGACGGGTCTTAAAATCTCAAACTTGTTGAAAATGAATTTCACAAAGTTGAAATGTAATTTTCGACTAATTTGACACTTCAGAGAGTCTCAGTAGTCTAAGCTCAAACTTAGACGAGTCTTAAAGTCTCAAGCTTGTTGAAAACGAATTTCACAAAGTTGCAATGTCATTTTCGACTAGTTTGACACTTCAGAGACTCTCAGTAGTCTAAGCTCAAACTTAGACGAGTCTTAAAGTCTCAAACTTGTTGAAAATGAATTTCAGAAAGTTGAGATTTATTTTTCAACTAGTTTGACACTTCAGAGACTTTCAGTAGTCTCAGCTCAAATTTAGACGAGTCTAAAAGTCTCAAGCTTGTTGAAAATGAATTTCACAAAGTTGCAATGTCATTTTCGACTAGTTTGACACTTCAGAGACTCTCAGTAGTCTAAGCTGAAACTTAGACGAGTCTAAAAGTCTCAAACTTGTTGAAAATGAATTTCACAAAGTTGAAATGTCATTTTCAACTAGTTTGACACTTCAGAGACTCTCAGTAGTCTCAGCTCAAACTTAGACGAATCTTAAAAGCTCAAACTTGTTGAAAATGAATTTCACAAAGTTGAAATGTCATTTTCAACTAGTTAGACACTTCGGAGACTCTCAGTAGTCTAAGCTCAAACTTAGACGAGTCTAAAAGTCTCAAGCTTGTTGAAAATGAATTTCACAAAGTTGCAATATCATTTTCGACTAGTTTGACACTTCAGAGACTCTCAGTAGTCTAAGATGAAGCTTAGACGAGTCTTAAAGTCTCAAGCTTGTTGAAAATGAATTTCACAAAGTTGCAATGTCATTTTCGACTAGTTTGACACTTAGGAGACTCTATGTAGTCTAAGATCAAGCTTAGACGAGTCTTAAAGTCTCAAGCTTGTTGAAAATGAATTTCACAAAGTTGCAATGTCATTTTCGACTAGTTTGACACTTCAGAGACTCTCAGTAGTCTCAGCTCAAACTTAGACGAGTCTAAAAGTCTCAAACTTGTGGAAAATGAGTTTCACAAAGTTGAAATGTCATTTTCAACTAGTTTGACACTTCAGAGACTCTCAGTAGTCTAAGCTGAAACTTAGACGAGTCTAAAAGTCTCAAACTTGTTGAAAATGAATTTCACAAAGTTGAAATGTCATTTTCAACTAGTTTGACACTTCAGAGACTCTCAGTAGTCTCAGCTCAAACTTAGACGAATCTTAAAGTCTCAAACTTGTTGAAAATGAATTTCAGAAAGTTGAGATTTATTTTTCAACTAGTTTGACACTTCAGAGACTTTCAGTAGTCTCAGCTCAAACTTAGACGAGTCTTAAAGTCTCAAACTTGTTGAAAATGAGTTTCACAAAGTTGAAATGTCATTTTCAACTAGTCTGACACTTCAGAGACTCTCAGTAGTCTAAGCTCAAACTTAGACGAGTCTAAAAGTCTCAAACTTGTTGAAAATAAATTTCACAAAGTTGAAATGTCATTTTCAACTAGTTTGACACTTCAGAGACTCTCAGTAGTCTAAGCTCAAACTTAGACGAGTCTAAAAGTCTCAAGCTTGTTGAAAATGAATTTCACAAAGTTGAGATTTATTTTTCGACTAGTTTGACACTTCAGAGACTCTCAGTGGTCTAAGCTCAAGCTTAGACGAGTCTAAAAGTCTCAAAGCAATCTCAAATTAAGTCTCAAACTTGTCGAAAATGAATTTCACAAAGTTGAAATGTAATTTTCAACTAGTTTGACACTTCAGAGACTTTCAGTAGTCTAAGCTCAAACTTAGACGGGTCTTAAAATCTCAAACTTGTTGAAAATGAATTTCACAAAGTTGAAATGTAATTTTCGACTAATTTGACACTTCAGAGAGTCTCAGTAGTCTAAGCTCAAACTTAGACGAGTCTTAAAGTCTCAAGCTTGTTGAAAATGAATTTCACAAAGTTGCAATGTCATTTTCGACTAGTTTGACACTTCAGAGACTCTCAGTAGTCTCAGCTCAAACTTAGACGAATCTTAAAGTCTCAAACTTGTTGAAAATGAATTTCAGAAAGTTGAGATTTATTTTTCAACTAGTTTGACACTTCAGAGACTTTCAGTAGTCTCAGCTCAAACTTAGACGAGTCTTAAAGTCTCAAACTTGTTGAAAATGAGTTTCACAAAGTTGAAATGTCATTTTCAACTAGTCTGACACTTCAGAGACTCTCAGTAGTCTAAGCTCAAACTTAGACGAGTCTAAAAGTCTCAAACTTGTTGAAAATAAATTTCACAAAGTTGAAATGTCATTTTCAACTAGTTTGACACTTCAGAGACTCTCAGTAGTCTAAGCTCAAACTTAGACGAGTCTAAAAGTCTCAAGCTTGTTGAAAATGAATTTCACAAAGTTGAGATTTATTTTTCGACTAGTTTGACACTTCAGAGACTCTCAGTGGTCTAAGCTCAAGCTTAGACGAGTCTAAAAGTCTCAAAGCAATCTCAAATTAAGTCTCAAACTTGTCGAAAATGAATTTCACAAAGTTTAAATGTAATTTTCAACTAGTTTGACACTTCAGAGACTTTCAGTAGTCTAAGCTCAAACTTAGACGGGTCTTAAAATCTCAAACTTGTTGAAAATGAATTTCACAAAGTTGAAATGTAATTTTCGACTAATTTGACACTTCAGAGAGTCTCAGTAGTCTAAGCTCAAACTTAGACGAGTCTTAAAGTCTCAAGCTTGTTGAAAACGAATTTCACAAAGTTGCAATGTCATTTTCGACTAGTTTGACACTTCAGAGACTCTCAGTAGTCTAAGCTCAAACTTAGACGAGTCTTAAAGTCTCAAACTTGTTGAAAATGAATTTCAGAAAGTTGAGATTTATTTTTCAACTAGTTTGACACTTCAGAGACTTTCAGTAGTCTCAGCTCAAATTTAGACGAGTCTAAAAGTCTCAAGCTTGTTGAAAATGAATTTCACAAAGTTGCAATGTCATTTTCGACTAGTTTGACACTTCAGAGACTCTCAGTAGTCTAAGCTGAAACTTAGACGAGTCTAAAAGTCTCAAACTTGTTGAAAATGAATTTCACAAAGTTGAAATGTCATTTTCAACTAGTTTGACACTTCAGAGACTCTCAGTAGTCTCAGCTCAAACTTAGACGAATCTTAAAAGCTCAAACTTGTTGAAAATGAATTTCACAAAGTTGAAATGTCATTTTCAACTAGTTAGACACTTCGGAGACTCTCAGTAGTCTAAGCTCAAACTTAGACGAGTCTAAAAGTCTCAAGCTTGTTGAAAATGAATTTCACAAAGTTGCAATATCATTTTCGACTAGTTTGACACTTCAGAGACTCTCAGTAGTCTAAGATGAAGCTTAGACGAGTCTTAAAGTCTCAAGCTTGTTGAAAATGAATTTCACAAAGTTGCAATGTCATTTTCGACTAGTTTGACACTTAGGAGACTCTATGTAGTCTAAGATCAAGCTTAGACGAGTCTTAAAGTCTCAAGCTTGTTGAAAATGAATTTCACAAAGTTGCAATGTCATTTTCGACTAGTTTGACACTTCAGAGACTCTCAGTAGTCTCAGCTCAAACTTAGACGAGTCTAAAAGTCTCAAACTTGTGGAAAATGAGTTTCACAAAGTTGCAATGTCCTTTTCAACTAGTTTGACACTTCAGAGACTCTCAGTAGTCTGAGCTCAAACTTAGACGAGTCTTAAAGTCTCAAACTTGTTCAATATGAATTTCACAAAGTTGAAATGTAATTTTCAACGAGTTTGACACTTCGGAGACTCTCAGTAGTCTAAGCTCAAACTTAGACGAGTCTAAAAGTCTCAAGCTTGTTGAAAATGAATTTCACAAAGTTGCAATGTCATTTTCGACTAGTTTGACACTTCAGAGACTCTCAGTAGTCTAAGCTCAAACTTAGACGAGTCTTAAAGTCTCAAGCTTGTTGAAAATGAATTTCACAAAGTTGAAATGTAATTTTCGACTAGTTTGACACTTCAGAGACTCTCAGTAGTCTAAGCTCAAACTTCGACTAGTCTTGAAGTCTCAAACTTGCTGAAACTGAATTTCACAAAGTTGAATCGTCATTTTCGACTAGTTTGACACTTCAGAGAGTCTCAGTAGTCTAAGCTCAAACTTAGACGAGTCTGAAAGTCTCAAACTTGTTGAAAATGAATTTCAGAAAGTTGAGATTTATTTTTCAACTAGTTTGACACTTCAGAGACTTTCAGTAGTCTCAGCTCAAACTTAGACGAGTCTTAAAGTCTCAAACTTGTTGAAAATGAGTTTCACAAAGATAAAATGTCATTTTCAACTAGTTTGACACTTCAGAGACTCTCAGTAGTCTAAGCTCAAACTTAGACGAGTCTAAAAGTCTCAAACTTGTTGAAAATAAATTTCACAAAGTTGAAATGTCATTTTCAACTAGTTTGACACTTCAGAGACTCTCAGTAGTCTAAGCTCAAACTTAGACGAGTCTAAAAGTCTCAAGCTTGTTGAAAATGAATTTCACAAAGTTGAGATTTATTTTTCGACTAGTTTGACACTTCAGAGACTCTCAGTGGTCTAAGCTCAAGCTTAGACGAGTCTAAAAGTCTCAAAGCAATCTCAAATTAAGTCTCAAACTTGTCGAAAATGAATTTCACAAAGTTGAAATGTAATTTTCAACTAGTTTGACACTTCAGAGACTTTCAGTAGTCTAAGCTCAAACTTAGACGGGTCTTAAAATCTCAAACTTGTTGAAAATGAATTTCACAAAGTTGAAATGTAATTTTCGACTAATTTGACACTTCAGAGAGTCTCAGTAGTCTAAGCTCAAACTTAGACGAGTCTTAAAGTCTCAAGCTTGTTGAAAATGAATTTCACAAAGTTGCAATGTCATTTTCGACTAGTTTGACACTTCAGAGACTCTCAGTAGTCTCAGCTCAAACTTAGACGAGTCTTAAAGTCTCAAACTTGTTGAAAATGAATTTCAGAAAGTTGAGATTTATTTTTCAACTAGTTTGACACTTCAGAGACTTTCAGTAGTCTCAGCTCAAATTTAGACGAGTCTAAAAGTCTCAAGCTTGTTGAAAATGAATTTCACAAAGTTGCAATGTCATTTTCGACTAATTTGACACTTCAGAGAGTCTCAGTAGTCTCAGCTCAAACTTAGACGAATCTTAAAAGCTCAAACTTGTTGAAAATGAATTTCACAAAGTTGAAATGTCATTTTCAACTAGTTAGACACTTCGGAGACTCTCAGTAGTCTAAGCTCAAACTTAGACGAGTCTAAAAGTCTCAAGCTTGTTGAAAATGAATTTCACAAAGTTGCAATATCATTTTCGACTAGTTTGACACTTCAGAGACTCTCAGTAGTCTAAGCTCAAACTTAGACGAGTCTAAAAGTCTCAAACTTGTTGAAAATAAATTTCACAAAGTTGAAATGTCATTTTCAACTAGTTTGACACTTCAGAGACTCTCAGTAGTCTAAGCTCAAACTTAGACGAGTCTAAAAGTCTCAAGCTTGTTGAAAATGAATTTCACAAAGTTGAGATTTATTTTTCGACTAGTTTGACACTTCAGAGACTCTCAGTGGTCTAAGCTCAAGCTTAGACGAGTCTAAAAGTCTCAAAGCAATCTCAAATTAAGTCTCAAACTTGTCGAAAATGAATTTCACAAAGTTGAAATGTAATTTTCAACTAGTTTGACACTTCAGAGACTTTCAGTAGTCTAAGCTCAAACTTAGACGGGTCTTAAAATCTCAAACTTGTTGAAAATGAATTTCACAAAGTTGAAATGTAATTTTCGACTAATTTGACACTTCAGAGAGTCTCAGTAGTCTAAGCTCAAACTTAGACGAGTCTTAAAGTCTCAAGCTTGTTGAAAATGAATTTCACAAAGTTGCAATGTCATTTTCGACTAGTTTGACACTTCAGAGACTCTCAGTAGTCTCAGCTCAAACTTAGACGAGTCTTAAAGTCTCAAACTTGTTGAAAATGAATTTCAGAAAGTTGAGATTTATTTTTCAACTAGTTTGACACTTCAGAGACTTTCAGTAGTCTCAGCTCAAATTTAGACGAGTCTAAAAGTCTCAAGCTTGTTGAAAATGAATTTCACAAAGTTGCAATGTCATTTTCGACTAATTTGACACTTCAGAGAGTCTCAGTAGTCTCAGCTCAAACTTAGACGAATCTTAAAAGCTCAAACTTGTTGAAAATGAATTTCACAAAGTTGAAATGTCATTTTCAACTAGTTAGACACTTCGGAGACTCTCAGTAGTCTAAGCTCAAACTTAGACGAGTCTAAAAGTCTCAAGCTTGTTGAAAATGAATTTCACAAAGTTGCAATATCATTTTCGACTAGTTTGACACTTCAGAGACTCTCAGTAGTCTAAGATGAAGCTTAGACGAGTCTTAAAGTCTCAAGCTTGTTGAAAATGAATTTCACAAAGTTGCAATGTCATTTTCGACTAGTTTGACACTTAGGAGACTCTATGTAGTCTAAGATCAAGCTTAGACGAGTCTTAAAGTCTCAAGCTTGTTGAAAATGAATTTCACAAAGTTGCAATGTCATTTTCGACTAGTTTGACACTTCAGAGACTCTCAGTAGTCTAAGCTCAAACTTAGACGAGTCTAAAAGTCTCAAACTTGTTGAAAATGAGTTTCACAAAGTTGAAATGTCCTTTTCAACTAGTTTGACACTTCAGAGACTCTCAGTAGTCTCAGCTCAAACTTAGACGAGTCTAAAAGTCTCAAACTTGTTGAAAATGAGTTTCACAAAGTTGAAATGTCCTTTTCAACTAGTTTGACACTTCAGAGACTCTCAGTAGTCTAAGCTGAAACTTAGACGAGTCTTAAAGTCTCAAGCTTGTTGAAAATGAATTTCACAAAGTTGCAATGTCATCTTCGACTAGTTTGACACTTCAGAGACTCTCAGTAGTCTCAGCTCAAACTTAGACCAGTCTTAAAGTCTCAAACTTGTTGAAAATGAGTTTCAAAAAGTTGAAATGTCATTTTCAACTAGTTTGACACTTCAGAGACTCTCAGTAGTCTAAGCTCAAACTTAGACGAGTCTAAAAGTCTCAAACTTGTTGAAAATGAGTTTCAAAAAGTTGAAATGTCATTTTCAACTAGTTTGACACTTCAGAGACTCTCAGTAGTCTAAGCTCAAACTTAGACGAGTCTTAAAGTCTCAAGCTTGTTGAAAATGAATTTCACAAAGTTGCAATGTCATCTTCGACTAGTTTGACACTTCAGAGACTCTCAGTAGTCTCAGCTCAAACTTAGACCAGTCTTAAAGTCTCAAACTTGTTGAAAATGAGTTTCAAAAAGTTGAAATGTCATTTTCAACTAGTTTGACACTTCAGAGACTCTCAGTAGTCTAAGCTCAAACTTAGACGAGTCTAAAAGTCTCAAACTTGTTGAAAATGAGTTTCACAAAGTTGCAATGTCATTTTCGACTAGTTTGACACTTCAGAGACTCTCAGTAGTCTAAGCTCAAACTTAGACGAGTCTAAAAGTCTCAAACTTGTTGAAAATGAATTTCACAAAGTTGAAATGTCATTTTCAACTAGTTTGACACTTCAGAGACTTTCAGTAGTCCAAGCTCAAACTTAGACTAGTCTTAAAGTCTCAAACTTGTTGAAAATGAATTTCAGAAAGTTGAGATTTATTTTTCAACTAGTTTGACGCTTCAGAGACTTTCAGTAGTCTCAGCTCAAATTTAGACGAGTCTAAAAGTCTCAAGCTTGTTGAAAATGAATTTCACAAAGTTGCAATATCATTTTCGACTAGTTTGACACTTCAGAGACTCCCAGTAGTCAAAGTTCAAACTTAGACGAGTCTTAAAGTCTCAAACTTGTTGAAAATGAATTTCACAAAGTTGAAATGTAATTTTCAACTAGTTTGACACTTCGGAGACTCTCAGTAGTCTGAGCTAAAACTTAGACGAGTCTTAAAGTCTCAAACTTGTTCAATATGAATTTCACAAAGTTGAAATGTAATTTTCAACTAGTTTGACACTTCGGAGACTCTCAGTAGTCTAAGCTCAAACTTAGACGAGTCTAAAAGTCTCAAGCTTGTTGAAAATGAATTTCACAAAGTTGCAATGTCATTTTCGACTAGTTTGACACTTCAGAGACTCTCAGTAGTCTAAGCTCAAACTTAGACGAGTCTTAAAGTCTCAAGCTTGTTGAAAATGAATTTCACAAAGTTGAAATGTAATTTTCGACTAGTTTGACACTTCAGAGACTCTCAGTAGTCTAAGCTCAAACTTAGACTAGTCTTGAAGTCTCAAACTTGCTGAAACTGAATTTCACAAAGTTGAATCGTCATTTTCGACTAGTTTGACACTTCAGAGAGTCTCAGTAGTCTAAGCTCAAACTTAGACGAGTCTGAAAGTCTCAAACTTGTTGAAAATGAATTTCAGAAAGTTGAGATTTATTTTTCAACTAGTTTGACACTTCAGAGACTTTCAGTAGTCTAAGATCAAGCTTAGACAAGTCTTAAAGTCTCAAGCTTGTTGAAAATGAATTTCACAAAGTTGCAATGTCATTTTCGACTAGTTTGACACTTCAGAGACTCTCAGTAGTCTCAGCTCAAACTTAGACCAGTCTTAAAGTCTCAAACTTGTTGAAAATGAGTTTCACAAAGTTGAAATGTCATTTTCAACTAGTTTGACACTTCGGAGACTCTCAGTAGTCTAAGCTCAAACTTAGACGAGTCTAAAAGTCTCAAACTTGTTGAAAATGAATTTCACAAAGTTGAAATGTCATTTTCAACTAGTTTGACACTTCAGAGACTTTCAGTAGTCCAAGCTCAAACTTAGACGAGTCTTAAAGTCTCAAACTTGTTGAAAATGAATTTCAGAAAGTTGAGATTTATTTTTCAACTAGTTTGACACTTCAGAGACTTTCAGTAGTCTCAGCTCAAATTTAGACGAGTCTAAAAGTCTCAAGCTTGTTGAAAATGAATTTCACAAAGTTGCAATGTCATTTTCGACTAGTTTGACACTTCAGAGACTCTCAGTAGTCTAAGCTCAAACTTAGACGAGTCTTCCAGTCTCAAACTTGTTGAAAATTAATTTCACAAAGTTGAAATGTCATTTTCAATTAGTTTGACACTTCAGAGATTTTCAGTAGTCTGAGCTCAAATTTAGACGAGTCTAAAAGTCTCAAGCTTGTTGAAAATGAATTTCACAAAGTTGCAATGTCATTTTCGACTAGTTTGACACTTCAGAGACTCTCAGTAGTCTAATCTCAAACTTAGACGAGTCTTAAAGTCTCAAGCTTGTTGAAAATGAATTTCACAAAGTTGAAATGTAATTTTCGACTAGTTTGACACTTCAGAGACTCTCAGTAGTCTAAGCTCAAACTTAGACTAGTCTTGAAGTCTCAAACTTGCTGAAACTGAATTTCACAAAGTTGAATCGTCATTTTCGACTAGTTTGACACTTCAGAGAGTCTCAGTAGTCTAAGTTCAAACTTAGACGAGTCTGAAAGTCTCAAACTTGTTGAAAATGAATTTCAGAAAGTTGAGATTTATTTTTCAACTAGTTTGACACTTCAGAGACTTTCAGTAGTCTAAGATCAAGCTTAGACAAGTCTTAAAGTCTCAAGCTTGTTGAAAATGAATTTCACAAAGTTGCAATGTCATTTTCGACTAGTTTGACACTTCAGAGACTCTCAGTAGTCTCAGCTCAAACTTAGACCAGTCTTAAAGTCTCAAACTTGTTGAAAATGAGTTTCACAAAGTTGAAATGTCATTTTCAACTAGTTTGACACTTCGGAGACTCTCAGTAGTCTAAGCTCAAACTTAGACGAGTCTAAAAGTCTCAAACTTGTTGAAAATGAATTTCACAAAGTTGAAATGTCATTTTCAACTAGTTTGACACTTCAGAGACTTTCAGTAGTCCAAGCTCAAACTTAGACGAGTCTTAAAGTCTCAAACTTGTTGAAAATGAATTTCAGAAAGTTGAGATTTATTTTTCAACTAGTTTGACACTTCAGAGACTTTCAGTAGTCTCAGCTCAAATTTAGACGAGTCTAAAAGTCTCAAGCTTGTTGAAAATGAATTTCACAAAGTTGCAATGTCATTTTCGACTAGTTTGACACTTCAGAGACTCTCAGTAGTCTAAGCTCAAACTTAGACGAGTCTTACAGTCTCAAACTTGTTGAAAATGAATTTCACAAAGTTGAAATGTCATTTTCAATTAGTTTGACACTTCAGAGATTTTCAGTAGTCTGAGCTCAAATTTAGACGAGTCTAAAAGTCTCAAGCTTGTTGAAAATGAATTTCACAAAGTTGCAATATCATTTTCGACTAGTTTGACACTTCAGAGACTCCCAGTAGTCAAAGTTCAAACTTAGACGAGTCTAAAAGTCTCAAGCTTGTTGAAAATGAATTTCACAAAGTTGCAATGTCATTTTCGACTAGTTTGACACTTCAGAGACTCTCAGTAGTCTAATCTCAAACTTAGACGAGTCTTAAAGTCTCAAGCTTGTTGAAAATGAATTTCACAAAGTTGAAATGTAATTTTCGACTAGTTTGACACTTCAGAGACTCTCAGTAGTCTAAGCTCAAACTTAGACTAGTCTTGAAGTCTCAAACTTGCTGAAACTGAATTTCACAAAGTTGAAATGTCATTTTCAACTAGTTTGACACTTCAGAGATTTTCAGTAGTCTGAGCTCAAATTTAGACGAGTCTAAAAGTCTCAAGCTTGTTGAAAATGAATTTCACAAAGTTGCAATATCATTTTCGACTAGTTTGACACTTCAGAGACTCTCAGTAGTCTAAGATCAAGCTTAGACGAGTCTTAAAGTCTCAAGCTTGTTGAAAATGAATTTCACAAAGTTGCAATGTCATTTTCGACTAGTTTGACACTTCAGAGACTCTCAGTAGTCTCAGCTCAAACTTAGACGAGTCTAAAAGTCTCAAACTAATTGAAAATGAGTTTCACAAAGTTGAAATGTCATTTTCAACAAGTTTGACACTTCAGAGACTCTCAGTAGTCTAAGCTCAAACTTAGACGAGTCTAAAAGTCTCAAACTTGTTGAAAATGAATTTCACAAAGTTGAAATTTATTTTTCGACTAGTTTGACACTTGAGACTCTCAGTAGTCTAAGCTCAAACTTAGACGAGTCTAAAAGTCTCAAACTTGTTGAAAATGAATTTCAGAAAGTTGAGATTCATTTTTCAACTAGTTTGATACTTCAGAGACTTTCAGTAGTCTAAGCTCAAACGTAGACGAGTCTAAAAGTCTCAAACTTGTTGAAAATGAATTTCATAAAGTTGAAATGTCATTTTCAACTAGTTCGACACTTCAGAGACTCCCAGTAGTCAAAGTTCAAACTTAGACGAGTCTTAAAGTCTCAAACTTGTTGAAAATGAATTTCACAAAGTTGAAATGTAATTTTCAACTAGTTTGACACTTCGGAGACTCTCAGTAGTCTGAGCTCAAACTTAGACGAGTCTTAAAGTCTCAAACTTGTTCAAAATGAATTTCACAAAGTTGAAATGTAATTTTCAACTAGTTTGACACTTCGGAGACTCTCAGTAGTCTTAGCTCAAACTTAGACGAGTCTAAAAGTCTCAAGCTTGTTGAAAATGAATTTCACAAAGTTGCAATGTCATTTTCGACTAGTTTGACACTTCAGAGACTCTCAGTAGTCTGAGGTCAAACTTAGACGAGTCTTAAAGTCTCAAGCTTGTTGAAAATGAATTTCACAAAGTTGAAATGTAATTTTCGACTAGTTTGACACTTCAGAGACTCTCAGTAGTCTAAGCTCAAACTTAGACTAGTCTTGAAGTCTCAAACTTGCTGAAAATGAATTTCACAAAGTTGAATCGTCATTTTCGACTAGTTTGACACTTCAGAGAGTCTCAGTAGTCTAAGCTCAAACTTAGACGAGTCTGAAAGTCTCAAACTTGTTGAAAATGAATTACAGAAAGTTGAGATTTATTTTTCAACTAGTTTGACACTTCGGAGACTCTCAGTAGTCTAAGCTCAAACTTAGACGAGTCTAAAAGTCTCAAGCTTGTTGAAAATGAATTTCACAAAGTTGCAATGTCATTTTCGACTAGTTTGACACTTCGGAGACTCTCAGTAGTCTAAGCTCAAACTTAGACGAGTCTAAAAGTCTCAAACTTGTTGAAAATGAATTTCACAAAGTTTAAATGTCATTTTCAACTAGTTTGACACTTCAGAGACTCCCAGTAGTCAAAGTTCAAACTTAGACGAGTCTTAAAGTCTCAAACTTGTTGAAAATGAATTTCACAAAGTTGAAATGTTATTTTCAACTAGTTTGACACTTCGGAGACTCTCAGTAGTCTGAGCTCAAACTTAGACGAGTCTTAAAGTCTCAAACTTGTTCAAAATGAATTTCACAAAGTTGAAATGTAATTTTGAACTAGTTTGACACTTCGGAGACTCTCAGTAGTCTAAGCTCAAACTTAGATGAGTCTAAAAGTCTCAAGCTTGTTGAAAATGAATTTCACAAAGTTGCAATGTCATTTTCGACTAGTTTGACACTTCAGAGACTCTCAGTAGTCTAAGCTCAAACTTAGACGAGTCTAAAAGTCTCAAGCTTGTTGAAAATGAATTTCACAAAGTTGCAATGTCATTTTCGACTAGTTTGACACTTCAGAGACTCTCAGTAGTCTCAGCTCAAACTTAGACGAGTCTAAAAGTCTCAAACTAATTGAAAATGAGTTTCACAAAGTTGAAATGTCATTTTCAACAAGTTTGACACTTCAGAGACTCTCAGTAGTCTAAGCTCAAACTTAGACGAGTCTAAAAGTCTCAAACTTGTTGAAAATGAATTTCACAAAGTTGAAATTTATTTTTCGACTAGTTTGACACTTGAGACTCTCAGTAGTCTAAGCTCAAACTTAGACGAGTCTAAAAGTCTCAAACTTGTTGAAAATGAATTTCAGAAAGTTGAGATTCATTTTTCAACTAGTTTGATACTTCAGAGACTTTCAGTAGTCTAAGCTCAAACGTAGACGAGTCTAAAAGTCTCAAACTTGTTGAAAATGAATTTCATAAAGTTGAAATGTCATTTTCAACTAGTTCGACACTTCAGAGACTCCCAGTAGTCAAAGTTCAAACTTAGACGAGTCTTAAAGTCTCAAACTTGTTGAAAATGAATTTCACAAAGTTGAAATGTAATTTTCAACTAGTTTGACACTTCGGAGACTCTCAGTAGTCTGAGCTCAAACTTAGACGAGTCTTAAAGTCTCAAACTTGTTCAAAATGAATTTCACAAAGTTGAAATGTAATTTTCAACTAGTTTGACACTTCGGAGACTCTCAGTAGTCTTAGCTCAAACTTAGACGAGTCTAAAAGTCTCAAGCTTGTTGAAAATGAATTTCACAAAGTTGCAATGTCATTTTCGACTAGTTTGACACTTCAGAGACTCTCAGTAGTCTGAGGTCAAACTTAGACGAGTCTTAAAGTCTCAAGCTTGTTGAAAATGAATTTCACAAAGTTGAAATGTAATTTTCGACTAGTTTGACACTTCAGAGACTCTCAGTAGTCTAAGCTCAAACTTAGACTAGTCTTGAAGTCTCAAACTTGCTGAAAATGAATTTCACAAAGTTGAATCGTCATTTTCGACTAGTTTGACACTTCAGAGAGTCTCAGTAGTCTAAGCTCAAACTTAGACGAGTCTGAAAGTCTCAAACTTGTTGAAAATGAATTACAGAAAGTTGAGATTTATTTTTCAACTAGTTTGACACTTCGGAGACTCTCAGTAGTCTAAGCTCAAACTTAGACGAGTCTAAAAGTCTCAAGCTTGTTGAAAATGAATTTCACAAAGTTGCAATGTCATTTTCGACTAGTTTGACACTTCGGAGACTCTCAGTAGTCTAAGCTCAAACTTAGACGAGTCTAAAAGTCTCAAACTTGTTGAAAATGAATTTCACAAAGTTTAAATGTCATTTTCAACTAGTTTGACACTTCGGAGACTCTCAGTAGTCTAAGCTCAAACTTAGACGAGTCTTAAAGTCTCAAACTTGTTGAAAATGAATTTCACAAAGTTGAAATGTAATTTTCAACTAGTTTGACACTTCGGAGACTCTCAGTAGTCTAAGCTCAAACTTAGACGAGTCTAAGAGTCTCAAGCTTGTTGAAAATGAATTTCACAAAGTTGCAATGTCATTTTCGACTAGTTTGACAGTTCGGAGACTCTCAGTAGTCTAAGCTCAAACTTAGACGAGTCTAAAAGTCTCAAACTTGTTGAAAATGAATTTCACAAAGTTGAAATGTCATTTTCAACTAGTTTGACACTTCAGAGACTTTCAGTAGTCCAAGCTCAAACTTAGACGAGTCTTAAAGTTTCAAACTTGTTGAAAATGAATTTCAGAAAGTTGAGATTTATTTTTCAACTAGTTTGACACTTCAGAGACTCTCAGTAGTCTAAGCTCAAACTTAGACGAGTCTAAAAGTCTCAAGCTTGTTGAAAATGAATTTCACAAAGTTGCAATGTCATTTTCGACTAGTTTGACACTTCAGAGACTCTCAGTAGTCTCAGCTCAAACTTAGACCAGTCTTAAAGTCTCAAACTTGTTGAAAATGAATTTCAGAAAGTTGAGATTCATTTTTCAACTAGTTTGACACTTCAGAGACTTTCAGTAGTCTAAGCTCAAACGTAGACGAGTCTAAAAGTCTCAAACTTGTTGAAAATGAATTTCATAAAGTTGAAATGTCATTTTCAACTAGTTTGACACTTCGGAGACTCTCAGTAGTCTGAGCTCAAACTTAGACGAGTCTTAAAGTCTCAAACTTGTTCAAAATGAATTTCACAAAGTTGAAATGTAATTTTCAACTAGTTTGACACTTCGGAGACTCTCAGTAGTCTAAGCTCAAACTTAGACGAGTCTAAAAGTCTCAAGCTTGTTGAAAATGAATTTCACAAAGTTGCAATGTCATTTTCGACTAGTTTGACACTTCAGAGACTCTCAGTAGTCTAAGCTCAAACTTAGACGAGTCTTAAAGTCTCAAGCTTGTTGAAAATGAATTTCACAAAGTTTAAATGTAATTTTCGACTAGTTTGACACTTCAGAGACTCTCAGTAGTCTAAGCTCAAACTTAGACTAGTCTTGAAGTCTCAAACTTGGGTAAAATGAATTTCACAAAGTTGAATCGTCATTTTCGACTAGTTTGACACTTCAGAGACTTTCAGTAGTCTCAGCTCAAATTTAGACGAGTCTAAAAGTCTCAAGCTTGTTGAAAATGAATTTCACAAAGTTGCAATGTCATTTTCGACAAGTTTGACACTTCAGAGACTCTCAGTAGTCTCAGCTCAAACTTAGACCAGTCTTAAAGTCTCAAACTTGTTGAAAATGAGTTTCACAAAGTTGAAATGTCATTTTCAACAAGTTTGACACTTCGGAGACTCTCAGTAGTCTCAGCTCAAACTTACACCAGTCTTAAAGTCTCAAACTTGTTGAAAATGAGTTTCACAAAGTTGAAATGTCATTTTCAACAAGTTTGACACTTCGGAGACTCTCAGTAGTCTAAGCTCAAACTTAGACGAGTCTTAAAGTCTCAAACTTGTTGAAAATGAATTTCAGAAAGTTGAGATTTATTTTTCAACTAGTTTGACACTTCAGAGACTTTCAGTAGTCTCAGCTCAAATTTAGACGAGTCTAAAAGTCTCAAGCTTGTTGAAAATGAATTTCACAAAGTTGCAATGTCATTTTCGACTAGTTTGACACTTCAGAGACTCTCAGTAGTCTAAGCTCAAACTTAGACGAGTCTTACAGTCTCAAACTTGTTGAAAATGAATTTCACAAAGTTGAAATGTCATTTTCAACTAGTTTGACACTTCAGAGATTTTCAGTAGTCTGAGCTCAAATTTAGACGAGTCTAAAAGTCTCAAGCTTGTTGAAAATGAATTTCACAAAGTTGCTATATCATTTTCGACTAGTTTGACACTTCAGAGACTCTCAGTAGTCTAAGATCAAGCTTAGACGAGTCTAAAAGTCTCAAGCTTGTTGAAAATGAATTTCACAAAGTTGCAATGTCATTTTCGACTAGTTTGACACTTCAGAGACTCTCAGTAGTCTCAGCTCAAACTTAGACGAGTCTAAAAGTCTCAAACTAATTGAAAATGAGTTTCACAAAGTTGAAATGTCATTTTCAACAAGTTTGACACTTCAGAGACTCTCAGTAGTTTAAGCTCAAACTTAGACGAGTCTAAAAGTCTCAAACTTGTTGAAAATGAATTTCACAAAGTTGAAATTTATTTTTCGACTAGTTTGACACTTGAGACTCTCAGTAGTCTAAGCTCAAACTTAGACGAGTCTAAAAGTCTCAAACTTGTTGAAAATGAATTTCAGAAAGTTGAGATTCATTTTTCAACTAGTTTGACACTTCAGAGACTTTCAGTAGTCTGAGCTCAAACGTAGACGAGTCTAAAAGTCTCAAACTCGTTGAAAATGAATTTCATAAAGTTGAAATGTCATTTTCAACTAGTTCGACACTTCAGAGACTCCCAGTAGTCAAAGTTCAAACTTAGACGAGTCTTAAAGTCTCAAGCTTGTTGAAAATGAATTTCACAAAGTTGCAATGTCATTTTCGACTAGTTTGACACTTCAGAGACTCTCAGTAGTCTCAGCTCAAACTTAGACGAGTCTTAAAGTCTCAAGCTTGTAGAAAATGAATTTCACAAAGTTGAAATGTAATTTTCGACTAGTTTGACACTTCAGAGACTCTCAGTAGTCTAAGCTCAAACTTAGACTAGTCTTGAAGTCTCAAACTTGCTGAAAATGAATTTCACAAAGTTGAATCGTCATTTTCGACTAGTTTGACACTTCAGAGAGTCTCAGTAGTCTAAGCTCAAACTTAGACGAGTCTGAAAGTCTCAAACTTGTTGAAAATGAATTTCAGAAAGTTGAGATTTATTTTTCAACTAATTTGACACTTCAGAGACTTTCAGTAGTCTAAGATCAAGCTTAGACAAGTCTTAAAGTCTCAAGCTTGTTGAAAATGAATTTCACAAAGTTGAAATGTCATTTTCAACTAGTTTGACACTTCGGAGACTCTCAGTAGTCTAAGCTCAAACTTAGACGAGTCTAAAAGTCTCAAGCTTGTTGAAAATGAATTTCACAAAGTTGCAATGTCATTTTCGACTAGTTTGACACTTCGGAGACTCTCAGTAGTCTAAGCTCAAACTTAGACGAGTCTAAAAGTCTCAAACTTGTTGAAAATGAATTTCACAAAGTTGAAATGTCATTTTCAACTAGTTTGACACTTCAGAGACTTTCAGTAGTCCAAGCTCAAACTTAGACGAGTCTTAAAGTTTCAAACTTGTTGAAAATGAATTTCAGAAAGTTGAGATTTATTTTTCAACTAGTTTGACACTTCAGAGACTTTCAGTAGTCTCAGCTCAAATTTAGACGAGTCTAAAAGTCTCAAGCTTGTTGAAAATGAATTTCACAAAGTTGCAATGTCATTTTCGACGAGTTTGACACTTCAGAGACTCTCAGTAGTCTCAGCTCAAACTTAGACCAGTCTTAAAGTCTCAAACTTGTTGAAAATGAGTTTCACAAAGTTGAAATGTCATTTTCAACAAGTTTGACACTTCGGAGACTCTCAGTAGTCTAAGCTCAAACTTAGACGAGTCTAAAAGTCTCAAACTTGTTGAAAATGAATTTCACAAAGTTGAAATGTCATTTTCAACTAGTTTGACACTTCAGAGACTTTCAGTAGTCCAAGCTCAAACTTAGACGAGTCTTACAGTCTCAAACTTGTTGAAAATGAATTTCACAAAGTTGAAATGTCATTTTCAACTAGTTTGACACTTCAGAGATTTTCAGTAGTCTGAGCTCAAATTTAGACGAGTCTAAAAGTCTCAAGCTTGTTGAAAATGAATTTCACAAAGTTGCAATATCATTTTCGACTAGTTTGACACTTCAGAGACTCTCAGTAGTCTAAGATCAAGCTTAGACGAGTCTTAAAGTCTCAAGCTTGTTGAAAATGAATTTCACAAAGTTGCAATGTCATTTTCGACTAGTTTGACACTTCAGAGACTCTCAGTAGTCTCAGCTCAAACTTAGACGAGTCTAAAAGTCTCAAACTAATTGAAAATGAGTTTCACAAAGTTGAAATGTCATTTTCAACAAGTTTGACACTTCAGAGACTCTCAGTAGTCTAAGCTCAAACTTAGACGAGTCTAAAAGTCTCAAACTTGTTGAAAATGAATTTCACAAAGTTGAAATTTATTTTTCGACTAGTTTGACACTTGAGACTCTCAGTAGTCTAAGCTCAAACTTAGACGAGTCTAAAAGTCTCAAACTTGTTGAAAATGAATTTCAGAAAGTTGAGATTCATTTTTCAACTAGTTTGACACTTCAGAGACTTTCAGTAGTCTAAGCTCAAACGTAGACGAGTCTAAAAGTCTCAAACTTGTTGAAAATGAATTTCATAAAGTTGAAATGTCATTTTCAACTAGTTCGACACTTCAGAGACTCCCAGTAGTCAAAGTTCAAACTTAGACGAGTCTTAAAGTCTCAAACTTGTTGAAAATGAATTTCACAAAGTTGAAATGTTATTTTCAACTAGTTTGACACTTCAGAGACTTTCAGTAGTCTAAGATCAAGCTTAGACAAGTCTTAAAGTGTCAAGCTTGTTGAAAATGAATTTCACAAAGTTGAAATGTCATTTTCAACTAGTTTGACACTTCGGAGACTCTCAGTAGTCTAAGCTCAAACTTAGACGAGTCTCAAAGTCTCAAACTTGTTGAAAATGAATTTCACAAAGTTGCAATGTCATTTTCGACTAGTTTGACACTTCGGAGACTCTCAGTAGTCTAAGCTCAAACTTAGACGAGTCTAAAAGTCTCAAGCTTGTTGAAAATGAATTTCACAAAGTTGCAATGTCATTTTCGACTAGTTTGACACTTCGGAGACTCTCAGTAGTCTAAGCTCAAACTTAGACGAGTCTAAAAGTCTCAAACTTGTTGAAAATGAATTTCACAAAGTTGAAATGTCATTTTCAACTAGTTTGACACTTCGGAGACTCTCAGTAGTCTAAGCTCAAACTTAGACGAGTCTTAAAGTCTCAAACTTGTTGAAAATGAATTTCACAAAGTTGAAATGTAATTTTCAACTAGTTTGACACTTCGGAGACTCTCAGTAGTCTAAGCTCAAACTTAGACGAGTCAAAAAGTCTCAAGCTTGTTGAAAATGAATTTCACAAAGTTGCAATGTCATTTTCGACTAGTTTGACACTTCAGAGACTCTCAGTAGTCTAAGCTCAAACTTAGACGAGTCTTGAAGTCTCAAACTTGCTGAAAATGAATTTCACAAAGTTGAATCGTCATTTTCGACTAGTTTGACACTTCAGAGAGTCTCAGTAGTCTAAGATCAAGCTTAGACAAGTCTTAAAGTCTCAAGCTTGTTGAAAATGAATTTCACAAAGTTGAAATGTCATTTTCAACTAGTTTGACACTTCGGAGACTCTCAGTAGTCTAAGCTCAAACTTAGACGAGTCTAAAAGTCTCAAGCTTGTTGAAAATGAATTTCACAAAGTTGCAATGTCATTTTCGACTAGTTTGACACCTCGGAGACTCTCAGTAGTCTAAGCTCAAACTTAGACGAGTCTAAAAGTCTCAAGCTTGTTGAAAATGAATTTCACAAAGTTGCAATGTCATTTTCGACTAGTTTGACACTTCGGAGACTCTCAGTAGTCTAAGCTCAAACTTAGACGAGTCTAAAAGTCTCAAACTTGTTGAAAATGAATTTCACAAAGTTGAAATGTCATTTTCAACTAGTTTGACACTTCGGAGACTCTCAGTAGCCTAAGCTCAAACTTAGACGAGTCTTAAAGTCTCAAACTTGTTGAAAATGAATTTCACAAAGTTGAAATGTAATTTTCAACTAGTTTGACACTTCAGAGACTCTCAGTAGTCTAAGCTCAAACTTAGACGAGTCTAAAAGTCTCAAGCTTGTTGAAAATGAATTTCACAAAGTTGCAATGTCATTTTCGACTAGTTTGACACTTCGGAGACTCTCAGTAGTCTAAGCTCAAACTTAGACGAGTCTAAAAGTCTCAAACTTGTTGAAAATGAATTTCACAAAGTTGCAATGTCATTTTCGACTAGTTTGACACTTCGGAGACTCTCAGTAGTCTAAGCTCAAACTTAGACGAGTCTAAAAGTCTCAAGCTTGTTGAAAATGAATTTCACAAAGTTGCAATGTCATTTTCGACTAGTTTGACACTTCGGAGACTCTCAGTAGTCTAAGCTCAAACTTAGACGAGTCTAAAAGTCTCAAACTTGTTGAAAATGAATTTCACAAAGTTGAAATGTAATTTTCGACTAGTTTGACACTTCGGAGACTCTCAGTAGTCTAAGCTCAAACTTAGACGAGTCTTAAAGTCTCAAACTTGTTGAAAATGAATTTCACAAAGTTGAAATGTAATTTTCAACTAGTTTGACACTTCAGAGAGTCTCAGTAGTCTAAGCTCAAACTTAGACGAGTCAAAAAGTCTCAAGCTTGTTGAAAATGAATTTCACAAAGTTGCAATGTCATTTTCGACTAGTTTGACACTTCAGAGACTCTCAGTAGTCTAAGCTCAAACTTAGACGAGTCTTGAAGTCTCAAACTTGCTGAAAATGAATTTCACAAAGTTGAATCGTCATTTTCGACTAGTTTGACACTTCAGAGAGTCTCAGTAGTCTAAGATCAAGCTTAGACAAGTCTTAAAGTCTCAAGCTTGTTGAAAATGAATTTCACAAAGTTGAAATGTCATTTTCAACTAGTTTGACACTTCGGAGACTCTCAGTAGTCTAAGCTCAAACTTAGACGAGTCTAAAAGTCTCAAGCTTGTTGAAAATGAATTTCACAAAGTTGCAATGTCATTTTCGACTAGTTTGACACTTCGGAGACTCTCAGTAGTCTAAGCTCAAACTTAGACGAGTCTAAAAGTCTCAAGCTTGTTGAAAATGAATTTCACAAAATTGCAATGTCATTTTCGACTAGTTTGACACTTCGGAGACTCTCAGTAGTCTAAGCTCAAACTTAGACGAGTCTAAAAGTCTCAAACTTGTTGAAAATGAATTTCACAAAGTTGAAATGTCATTTTCAACTAGTTTGACACTTCGGAGACTCTCAGTAGCCTAAGCTCAAACTTAGACGAGTCTTAAAGTCTCAAACTTGTTGAAAATGAATTTCACAAATTTGAAATGTCATTTTCAACTAGTTTGACACTTCAGAGACTTTCAGTAGTCCAAGCTCAAACTTAGACGAGTCTTAAAGTCTCAAACTTGTTGAAAATGAATTTCAGAAAGTTGAGATTTATTTTTCAACTAGTTTGACACTTCAGAGACTTTCAGTAGTCTCAGCTCAAATTTAGACGAGTCTAAAAGTCTCAAGCTTGTTGAAAATGAATTTCACAAAGTTTCAATGTCATTTTCAACTAGTTTGACACTTCAGAGACTTTCAGTAGTCCAAGCTCAAACTTAGACGAGTCTTAAAGTTTCAAACTTGTTGAAAATGAATTTCAGAAAGTTGAGATTTATTTTTCAACTAGTTTGACACTTCAGAGACTTTCAGTAGTCTAAGCTCAAACTTAGACGAGTCTAAAAGTCTCAAGCTTGTTGAAAATGAATTTCACAAAGTTGCAATGTCATTTTCGACTAGTTTGACACTTCGGAGACTCTCAGTAGTCTAAGCTCAAACTTAGACGAGTCTAAAAGTCTCAAACTTGTTGAAAATGAATTTCACAAAGTTTAAATGTCATTTTCAACTAGTTTGACACTTCAGAGACTCCCAGTAGTCAAAGTTCAAACTTAGACGAGTCTTAAAGTCTCAAACTTGTTGAAAATGAATTTCACAAAGTTGAAATGTTATTTTCAACTAGTTTGACACTTCGGAGACTCTCAGTAGTCTGAGCTCAAACTTAGACGAGTCTTAAAGTCTCAAACTTGTTCAAAATGAATTTCACAAAGTTGAAATGTAATTTTGAACTAGTTTGACACTTCGGAGACTCTCAGTAGTCTAAGCTCAAACTTAGATGAGTCTAAAAGTCTCAAGCTTGTTGAAAATGAATTTCACAAAGTTGCAATGTCATTTTCGACTAGTTTGACACTTCAGAGACTCTCAGTAGTCTAAGCTCAAACTTAGACGAGTCTAAAAGTCTCAAGCTTGTTGAAAATGAATTTCACAAAGTTGCAATGTCATTTTCGACTAGTTTGACACTTCAGAGACTCTCAGTAGTCTCAGCTCAAACTTAGACGAGTCTAAAAGTCTCAAACTAATTGAAAATGAGTTTCACAAAGTTGAAATGTCATTTTCAACAAGTTTGACACTTCAGAGACTCTCAGTAGTCTAAGCTCAAACTTAGACGAGTCTAAAAGTCTCAAACTTGTTGAAAATGAATTTCACAAAGTTGAAATTTATTTTTCGACTAGTTTGACACTTGAGACTCTCAGTAGTCTAAGCTCAAACTTAGACGAGTCTAAAAGTCTCAAACTTGTTGAAAATGAATTTCAGAAAGTTGAGATTCATTTTTCAACTAGTTTGATACTTCAGAGACTTTCAGTAGTCTAAGCTCAAACGTAGACGAGTCTAAAAGTCTCAAACTTGTTGAAAATGAATTTCATAAAGTTGAAATGTCATTTTCAACTAGTTCGACACTTCAGAGACTCCCAGTAGTCAAAGTTCAAACTTAGACGAGTCTTAAAGTCTCAAACTTGTTGAAAATGAATTTCACAAAGTTGAAATGTAATTTTCAACTAGTTTGACACTTCGGAGACTCTCAGTAGTCTGAGCTCAAACTTAGACGAGTCTTAAAGTCTCAAACTTGTTCAAAATGAATTTCACAAAGTTGAAATGTAATTTTCAACTAGTTTGACACTTCGGAGACTCTCAGTAGTCTTAGCTCAAACTTAGACGAGTCTAAAAGTCTCAAGCTTGTTGAAAATGAATTTCACAAAGTTGCAATGTCATTTTCGACTAGTTTGACACTTCAGAGACTCTCAGTAGTCTGAGGTCAAACTTAGACGAGTCTTAAAGTCTCAAGCTTGTTGAAAATGAATTTCACAAAGTTGAAATGTAATTTTCGACTAGTTTGACACTTCAGAGACTCTCAGTAGTCTAAGCTCAAACTTAGACTAGTCTTGAAGTCTCAAACTTGCTGAAAATGAATTTCACAAAGTTGAATCGTCATTTTCGACTAGTTTGACACTTCAGAGAGTCTCAGTAGTCTAAGCTCAAACTTAGACGAGTCTGAAAGTCTCAAACTTGTTGAAAATGAATTACAGAAAGTTGAGATTTATTTTTCAACTAGTTTGACACTTCGGAGACTCTCAGTAGTCTAAGCTCAAACTTAGACGAGTCTAAAAGTCTCAAGCTTGTTGAAAATGAATTTCACAAAGTTGCAATGTCATTTTCGACTAGTTTGACACTTCGGAGACTCTCAGTAGTCTAAGCTCAAACTTAGACGAGTCTAAAAGTCTCAAACTTGTTGAAAATGAATTTCACAAAGTTTAAATGTCATTTTCAACTAGTTTGACACTTCGGAGACTCTCAGTAGTCTAAGCTCAAACTTAGACGAGTCTTAAAGTCTCAAACTTGTTGAAAATGAATTTCACAAAGTTGAAATGTAATTTTCAACTAGTTTGACACTTCGGAGACTCTCAGTAGTCTAAGCTCAAACTTAGACGAGTCTAAGAGTCTCAAGCTTGTTGAAAATGAATTTCACAAAGTTGCAATGTCATTTTCGACTAGTTTGACAGTTCGGAGACTCTCAGTAGTCTAAGCTCAAACTTAGACGAGTCTAAAAGTCTCAAACTTGTTGAAAATGAATTTCACAAAGTTGAAATGTCATTTTCAACTAGTTTGACACTTCAGAGACTTTCAGTAGTCCAAGCTCAAACTTAGACGAGTCTTAAAGTTTCAAACTTGTTGAAAATGAATTTCAGAAAGTTGAGATTTATTTTTCAACTAGTTTGACACTTCAGAGACTCTCAGTAGTCTAAGCTCAAACTTAGACGAGTCTAAAAGTCTCAAGCTTGTTGAAAATGAATTTCACAAAGTTGCAATGTCATTTTCGACTAGTTTGACACTTCAGAGACTCTCAGTAGTCTCAGCTCAAACTTAGACCAGTCTTAAAGTCTCAAACTTGTTGAAAATGAATTTCAGAAAGTTGAGATTCATTTTTCAACTAGTTTGACACTTCAGAGACTTTCAGTAGTCTAAGCTCAAACGTAGACGAGTCTAAAAGTCTCAAACTTGTTGAAAATGAATTTCATAAAGTTGAAATGTCATTTTCAACTAGTTTGACACTTCGGAGACTCTCAGTAGTCTGAGCTCAAACTTAGACGAGTCTTAAAGTCTCAAACTTGTTCAAAATGAATTTCACAAAGTTGAAATGTAATTTTCAACTAGTTTGACACTTCGGAGACTCTCAGTAGTCTAAGCTCAAACTTAGACGAGTCTAAAAGTCTCAAGCTTGTTGAAAATGAATTTCACAAAGTTGCAATGTCATTTTCGACTAGTTTGACACTTCAGAGACTCTCAGTAGTCTAAGCTCAAACTTAGACGAGTCTTAAAGTCTCAAGCTTGTTGAAAATGAATTTCACAAAGTTTAAATGTAATTTTCGACTAGTTTGACACTTCAGAGACTCTCAGTAGTCTAAGCTCAAACTTAGACTAGTCTTGAAGTCTCAAACTTGGGTAAAATGAATTTCACAAAGTTGAATCGTCATTTTCGACTAGTTTGACACTTCAGAGACTTTCAGTAGTCTCAGCTCAAATTTAGACGAGTCTAAAAGTCTCAAGCTTGTTGAAAATGAATTTCACAAAGTTGCAATGTCATTTTCGACAAGTTTGACACTTCAGAGACTCTCAGTAGTCTCAGCTCAAACTTAGACCAGTCTTAAAGTCTCAAACTTGTTGAAAATGAGTTTCACAAAGTTGAAATGTCATTTTCAACAAGTTTGACACTTCGGAGACTCTCAGTAGTCTCAGCTCAAACTTACACCAGTCTTAAAGTCTCAAACTTGTTGAAAATGAGTTTCACAAAGTTGAAATGTCATTTTCAACAAGTTTGACACTTCGGAGACTCTCAGTAGTCTAAGCTCAAACTTAGACGAGTCTTAAAGTCTCAAACTTGTTGAAAATGAATTTCAGAAAGTTGAGATTTATTTTTCAACTAGTTTGACACTTCAGAGACTTTCAGTAGTCTCAGCTCAAATTTAGACGAGTCTAAAAGTCTCAAGCTTGTTGAAAATGAATTTCACAAAGTTGCAATGTCATTTTCGACTAGTTTGACACTTCAGAGACTCTCAGTAGTCTAAGCTCAAACTTAGACGAGTCTTACAGTCTCAAACTTGTTGAAAATGAATTTCACAAAGTTGAAATGTCATTTTCAACTAGTTTGACACTTCAGAGATTTTCAGTAGTCTGAGCTCAAATTTAGACGAGTCTAAAAGTCTCAAGCTTGTTGAAAATGAATTTCACAAAGTTGCTATATCATTTTCGACTAGTTTGACACTTCAGAGACTCTCAGTAGTCTAAGATCAAGCTTAGACGAGTCTAAAAGTCTCAAGCTTGTTGAAAATGAATTTCACAAAGTTGCAATGTCATTTTCGACTAGTTTGACACTTCAGAGACTCTCAGTAGTCTCAGCTCAAACTTAGACGAGTCTAAAAGTCTCAAACTAATTGAAAATGAGTTTCACAAAGTTGAAATGTCATTTTCAACAAGTTTGACACTTCAGAGACTCTCAGTAGTTTAAGCTCAAACTTAGACGAGTCTAAAAGTCTCAAACTTGTTGAAAATGAATTTCACAAAGTTGAAATTTATTTTTCGACTAGTTTGACACTTGAGACTCTCAGTAGTCTAAGCTCAAACTTAGACGAGTCTAAAAGTCTCAAACTTGTTGAAAATGAATTTCAGAAAGTTGAGATTCATTTTTCAACTAGTTTGACACTTCAGAGACTTTCAGTAGTCTGAGCTCAAACGTAGACGAGTCTAAAAGTCTCAAACTCGTTGAAAATGAATTTCATAAAGTTGAAATGTCATTTTCAACTAGTTCGACACTTCAGAGACTCCCAGTAGTCAAAGTTCAAACTTAGACGAGTCTTAAAGTCTCAAGCTTGTTGAAAATGAATTTCACAAAGTTGCAATGTCATTTTCGACTAGTTTGACACTTCAGAGACTCTCAGTAGTCTCAGCTCAAACTTAGACGAGTCTTAAAGTCTCAAGCTTGTAGAAAATGAATTTCACAAAGTTGAAATGTAATTTTCGACTAGTTTGACACTTCAGAGACTCTCAGTAGTCTAAGCTCAAACTTAGACTAGTCTTGAAGTCTCAAACTTGCTGAAAATGAATTTCACAAAGTTGAATCGTCATTTTCGACTAGTTTGACACTTCAGAGAGTCTCAGTAGTCTAAGCTCAAACTTAGACGAGTCTGAAAGTCTCAAACTTGTTGAAAATGAATTTCAGAAAGTTGAGATTTATTTTTCAACTAATTTGACACTTCAGAGACTTTCAGTAGTCTAAGATCAAGCTTAGACAAGTCTTAAAGTCTCAAGCTTGTTGAAAATGAATTTCACAAAGTTGAAATGTCATTTTCAACTAGTTTGACACTTCGGAGACTCTCAGTAGTCTAAGCTCAAACTTAGACGAGTCTAAAAGTCTCAAGCTTGTTGAAAATGAATTTCACAAAGTTGCAATGTCATTTTCGACTAGTTTGACACTTCGGAGACTCTCAGTAGTCTAAGCTCAAACTTAGACGAGTCTAAAAGTCTCAAACTTGTTGAAAATGAATTTCACAAAGTTGAAATGTCATTTTCAACTAGTTTGACACTTCAGAGACTTTCAGTAGTCCAAGCTCAAACTTAGACGAGTCTTAAAGTTTCAAACTTGTTGAAAATGAATTTCAGAAAGTTGAGATTTATTTTTCAACTAGTTTGACACTTCAGAGACTTTCAGTAGTCTCAGCTCAAATTTAGACGAGTCTAAAAGTCTCAAGCTTGTTGAAAATGAATTTCACAAAGTTGCAATGTCATTTTCGACGAGTTTGACACTTCAGAGACTCTCAGTAGTCTCAGCTCAAACTTAGACCAGTCTTAAAGTCTCAAACTTGTTGAAAATGAGTTTCACAAAGTTGAAATGTCATTTTCAACAAGTTTGACACTTCGGAGACTCTCAGTAGTCTAAGCTCAAACTTAGACGAGTCTAAAAGTCTCAAACTTGTTGAAAATGAATTTCACAAAGTTGAAATGTCATTTTCAACTAGTTTGACACTTCAGAGACTTTCAGTAGTCCAAGCTCAAACTTAGACGAGTCTTACAGTCTCAAACTTGTTGAAAATGAATTTCACAAAGTTGAAATGTCATTTTCAACTAGTTTGACACTTCAGAGATTTTCAGTAGTCTGAGCTCAAATTTAGACGAGTCTAAAAGTCTCAAGCTTGTTGAAAATGAATTTCACAAAGTTGCAATATCATTTTCGACTAGTTTGACACTTCAGAGACTCTCAGTAGTCTAAGATCAAGCTTAGACGAGTCTTAAAGTCTCAAGCTTGTTGAAAATGAATTTCACAAAGTTGCAATGTCATTTTCGACTAGTTTGACACTTCAGAGACTCTCAGTAGTCTCAGCTCAAACTTAGACGAGTCTAAAAGTCTCAAACTAATTGAAAATGAGTTTCACAAAGTTGAAATGTCATTTTCAACAAGTTTGACACTTCAGAGACTCTCAGTAGTCTAAGCTCAAACTTAGACGAGTCTAAAAGTCTCAAACTTGTTGAAAATGAATTTCACAAAGTTGAAATTTATTTTTCGACTAGTTTGACACTTGAGACTCTCAGTAGTCTAAGCTCAAACTTAGACGAGTCTAAAAGTCTCAAACTTGTTGAAAATGAATTTCAGAAAGTTGAGATTCATTTTTCAACTAGTTTGACACTTCAGAGACTTTCAGTAGTCTAAGCTCAAACGTAGACGAGTCTAAAAGTCTCAAACTTGTTGAAAATGAATTTCATAAAGTTGAAATGTCATTTTCAACTAGTTCGACACTTCAGAGACTCCCAGTAGTCAAAGTTCAAACTTAGACGAGTCTTAAAGTCTCAAACTTGTTGAAAATGAATTTCACAAAGTTGAAATGTTATTTTCAACTAGTTTGACACTTCAGAGACTTTCAGTAGTCTAAGATCAAGCTTAGACAAGTCTTAAAGTGTCAAGCTTGTTGAAAATGAATTTCACAAAGTTGAAATGTCATTTTCAACTAGTTTGACACTTCGGAGACTCTCAGTAGTCTAAGCTCAAACTTAGACGAGTCTCAAAGTCTCAAACTTGTTGAAAATGAATTTCACAAAGTTGCAATGTCATTTTCGACTAGTTTGACACTTCGGAGACTCTCAGTAGTCTAAGCTCAAACTTAGACGAGTCTAAAAGTCTCAAGCTTGTTGAAAATGAATTTCACAAAGTTGCAATGTCATTTTCGACTAGTTTGACACTTCGGAGACTCTCAGTAGTCTAAGCTCAAACTTAGACGAGTCTAAAAGTCTCAAACTTGTTGAAAATGAATTTCACAAAGTTGAAATGTCATTTTCAACTAGTTTGACACTTCGGAGACTCTCAGTAGTCTAAGCTCAAACTTAGACGAGTCTTAAAGTCTCAAACTTGTTGAAAATGAATTTCACAAAGTTGAAATGTAATTTTCAACTAGTTTGACACTTCGGAGACTCTCAGTAGTCTAAGCTCAAACTTAGACGAGTCAAAAAGTCTCAAGCTTGTTGAAAATGAATTTCACAAAGTTGCAATGTCATTTTCGACTAGTTTGACACTTCAGAGACTCTCAGTAGTCTAAGCTCAAACTTAGACGAGTCTTGAAGTCTCAAACTTGCTGAAAATGAATTTCACAAAGTTGAATCGTCATTTTCGACTAGTTTGACACTTCAGAGAGTCTCAGTAGTCTAAGATCAAGCTTAGACAAGTCTTAAAGTCTCAAGCTTGTTGAAAATGAATTTCACAAAGTTGAAATGTCATTTTCAACTAGTTTGACACTTCGGAGACTCTCAGTAGTCTAAGCTCAAACTTAGACGAGTCTAAAAGTCTCAAGCTTGTTGAAAATGAATTTCACAAAGTTGCAATGTCATTTTCGACTAGTTTGACACCTCGGAGACTCTCAGTAGTCTAAGCTCAAACTTAGACGAGTCTAAAAGTCTCAAGCTTGTTGAAAATGAATTTCACAAAGTTGCAATGTCATTTTCGACTAGTTTGACACTTCGGAGACTCTCAGTAGTCTAAGCTCAAACTTAGACGAGTCTAAAAGTCTCAAACTTGTTGAAAATGAATTTCACAAAGTTGAAATGTCATTTTCAACTAGTTTGACACTTCGGAGACTCTCAGTAGCCTAAGCTCAAACTTAGACGAGTCTTAAAGTCTCAAACTTGTTGAAAATGAATTTCACAAAGTTGAAATGTAATTTTCAACTAGTTTGACACTTCAGAGACTCTCAGTAGTCTAAGCTCAAACTTAGACGAGTCTAAAAGTCTCAAGCTTGTTGAAAATGAATTTCACAAAGTTGCAATGTCATTTTCGACTAGTTTGACACTTCGGAGACTCTCAGTAGTCTAAGCTCAAACTTAGACGAGTCTAAAAGTCTCAAACTTGTTGAAAATGAATTTCACAAAGTTGCAATGTCATTTTCGACTAGTTTGACACTTCGGAGACTCTCAGTAGTCTAAGCTCAAACTTAGACGAGTCTAAAAGTCTCAAGCTTGTTGAAAATGAATTTCACAAAGTTGCAATGTCATTTTCGACTAGTTTGACACTTCGGAGACTCTCAGTAGTCTAAGCTCAAACTTAGACGAGTCTAAAAGTCTCAAACTTGTTGAAAATGAATTTCACAAAGTTGAAATGTAATTTTCGACTAGTTTGACACTTCGGAGACTCTCAGTAGTCTAAGCTCAAACTTAGACGAGTCTTAAAGTCTCAAACTTGTTGAAAATGAATTTCACAAAGTTGAAATGTAATTTTCAACTAGTTTGACACTTCAGAGAGTCTCAGTAGTCTAAGCTCAAACTTAGACGAGTCAAAAAGTCTCAAGCTTGTTGAAAATGAATTTCACAAAGTTGCAATGTCATTTTCGACTAGTTTGACACTTCAGAGACTCTCAGTAGTCTAAGCTCAAACTTAGACGAGTCTTGAAGTCTCAAACTTGCTGAAAATGAATTTCACAAAGTTGAATCGTCATTTTCGACTAGTTTGACACTTCAGAGAGTCTCAGTAGTCTAAGATCAAGCTTAGACAAGTCTTAAAGTCTCAAGCTTGTTGAAAATGAATTTCACAAAGTTGAAATGTCATTTTCAACTAGTTTGACACTTCGGAGACTCTCAGTAGTCTAAGCTCAAACTTAGACGAGTCTAAAAGTCTCAAGCTTGTTGAAAATGAATTTCACAAAGTTGCAATGTCATTTTCGACTAGTTTGACACTTCGGAGACTCTCAGTAGTCTAAGCTCAAACTTAGACGAGTCTAAAAGTCTCAAGCTTGTTGAAAATGAATTTCACAAAGTTGCAATGTCATTTTCGACTAGTTTGACACTTCGGAGACTCTCAGTAGTCTAAGCTCAAACTTAGACGAGTCTAAAAGTCTCAAACTTGTTGAAAATGAATTTCACAAAGTTGAAATGTCATTTTCAACTAGTTTGACACTTCGGAGACTCTCAGTAGCCTAAGCTCAAACTTAGACGAGTCTTAAAGTCTCAAACTTGTTGAAAATGAATTTCACAAATTTGAAATGTCATTTTCAACTAGTTTGACACTTCAGAGACTTTCAGTAGTCCAAGCTCAAACTTAGACGAGTCTTAAAGTCTCAAACTTGTTGAAAATGAATTTCAGAAAGTTGAGATTTATTTTTCAACTAGTTTGACACTTCAGAGACTTTCAGTAGTCTCAGCTCAAATTTAGACGAGTCTAAAAGTCTCAAGCTTGTTGAAAATGAATTTCACAAAGTTTCAATGTCATTTTCAACTAGTTTGACACTTCAGAGACTTTCAGTAGTCCAAGCTCAAACTTAGACGAGTCTTAAAGTTTCAAACTTGTTGAAAATGAATTTCAGAAAGTTGAGATTTATTTTTCAACTAGTTTGACACTTCAGAGACTTTCAGTAGTCTAAGCTCAAACTTAGACGAGTCTAAAAGTCTCAAGCTTGTTGAAAATGAATTTCACAAAGTTGCAATGTCATTTTCGACTAGTTTGACACTTCAGAGACTCTCAGTAGTCTCAGCTCAAACTTAGACTAGTCTTGAAGTCTCAAACTTGCTGAAAATGAATTTCACAAAGTTGAATCGTCATTTTCGACTAGTTTGACACTTCAGAGAGTCTCAGTAGTCTAAGCTCAAACTTAGACGAGTCTGAAAGTCTCAAACTTGTTGAAAATGAATTTCAGAAAGTTGAGATTTATTTTTCAACTAATTTGACACTTCAGAGACTTTCAGTAGTCTAAGATCAAGCTTAGACAAGTCTTAAAGTCTCAAGCTTGTTGAAAATGAATTTCACAAAGTTGAAATGTCATTTTCAACTAGTTTGACACTTCGGAGACTCTCAGTAGTCTAAGCTCAAACTTAGACGAGTCTAAAAGTCTCAAGCTTGTTGAAAATGAATTTCACAAAGTAACAATGTCATTTTCGACTAGTTTGACACTTCGGAGACTCTCAGTAGTCTAAGCTCAAACTTAGACGAGTCTAAAAGTCTCAAGCTTGTTGAAAATGAATTTCACAAAGTTGCAATGTCATTTTCAACTAGTTTGACACTTCGGAGACTCTCAGTAGTCTAAGCTCAAACTTAGACGAGTCTAAAAGTCTCAAACTTGTTGAAAATGAATTTCACAAAGTTGCAATGTCATTTTCGACTAGTTTGACACTTCAGAGACTTTCAGTAGTCCAAGCTCAAACTTAGACGAGTCTTAAAGTTTCAAACTTGTTGAAAATGAATTTCAGAAAGTTGAGATTTATTTTCGACTAGTTTGACACTTCGGAGACTCTCAGTAGTCTAAGCTCAAACTTAGACGAGTCTAAAAGTCTCAAACTTGTTGAAAATGAATTTCACAAAGTTGAAATGTCATTTTCAACTAGTTTGACACTTCAGAGACTCTCAGTAGTCTCAGCTCAAACTTAGACCAGTCTTAAAGTCTCAAACTTGTTGAAAATGAGTTTCACAAAGTTGAAATGTCATTTTCAACAAGTTTGACACTTCAGAGACTTTCAGTAGTCCAAGCTCAAACTTAGACGAGTCTTAAAGTCTCAAACTTGTTGAAAATGAATTTCAGAAAGTTGAGATTTATTTTTCAACTAGTTTGACACTTCAGAGACTTTCAGTAGTCTCAGCTCAAATTTAGACGAGTCTAAAAGTCTCAAGCTTGTTGAAAATGAATTTCACAAAGTTTCAATGTCATTTTCAACTAGTTTGACACTTCAGAGACTTTCAGTAGTCCAAGCTCAAACTTAGACGAGTCTTAAAGTTTCAAACTTGTTGAAAATGAATTTCAGAAAGTTGAGATTTATTTTTCAACTAGTTTGACACTTCAGAGACTTTCAGTAGTCTAAGCGCAAACTTAGACGAGTCTAAAAGTCTCAAGCTTGTTGAAAATGAATTTCACAAAGTTGCAATGTCATTTTCGACTAGTTTGACACTTCAGAGACTCTCAGTAGTCTCAGCTCAAACTTAGACTAGTCTTGAAGTCTCAAACTTGCTGAAAATGAATTTCACAAAGTTGAATCGTCATTTTCGACTAGTTTGACACTTCAGAGAGTCTCAGTAGTCTAAGCTCAAACTTAGACGAGTCTGAAAGTCTCAAACTTGTTGAAAATGAATTTCAGAAAGTTGAGATTTATTTTTCAACTAATTTGACACTTCAGAGACTTTCAGTAGTCTAAGATCAAGCTTAGACAAGTCTTAAAGTCTCAAGCTTGTTGAAAATGAATTTCACAAAGTTGAAATGTCATTTTCAACTAGTTTGACACTTCGGAGACTCTCAGTAGTCTAAGCTCAAACTTAGACGAGTCTAAAAGTCTCAAGCTTGTTGAAAATGAATTTCACAAAGTAACAATGTCATTTTCGACTAGTTTGACACTTCGGAGACTCTCAGTAGTCTAAGCTCAAACTTAGACGAGTCTAAAAGTCTCAAGCTTGTTGAAAATGAATTTCACAAAGTTGCAATGTCATTTTCGACTAGTTTGACACTTCGGAGACTCTCAGTAGTCTAAGCTCAAACTTAGACGAGTCTAAAAGTCTCAAACTTGTTGAAAATGAATTTCACAAAGTTGAAATGTCATTTTCAACTAGTTTGACACTTCAGAGACTTTCAGTAGTCCAAGCTCAAACTTAGACGAGTCTTAAAGTTTCAAACTTGTTGAAAATGAATTTCAGAAAGTTGAGATTTATTTTTCAACTAGTTTGACACTTCAGAGACTTTCAGTAGTCTCAGCTCAAATTTAGACGAGTCTAAAAGTCTCAAGCTTGTTGAAAATGAATTTCACAAAGTTGCAATGTCATTTTCGACGAGTTTGACACTTCAGAGACTCTCAGTAGTCTCAGCTCAAACTTAGACCAGTCTTAAAGTCTCAAACTTGTTGAAAATGAGTTTCACAAAGTTGAAATGTCATTTTCAACAAGTTTGACACTTCGGAGACTCTCAGTAGTCTAAGCTCAAACTTAGACGAGTCTAAAAGTCTCAAACTTGTTGAAAATGAATTTCACAAAGTTGAAATGTCATTTTCAACTAGTTTGACACTTCAGAGACTTTCAGTAGTCCAAGCTCAAACTTAGACGAGTCTTACAGTCTCAAACTTGTTGAAAATGAATTTCACAAAGTTGAAATGTCATTTTCAACTAGTTTGACACTTCAGAGATTTTCAGTAGTCTGAGCTCAAATTTAGACGAGTCTAAAAGTCTCAAGCTTGTTGAAAATGAATTTCACAAAGTTGCAATATCATTTTCGACTAGTTTGACACTTCAGAGACTCTCAGTAGTCTAAGATCAAGCTTAGACGAGTCTTAAAGTCTCAAGCTTGTTGAAAATGAATTTCACAAAGTTGCAATGTCATTTTCGACTAGTTTGACACTTCAGAGACTCTCAGTAGTCTAAGCTCAAACTTAGACGAGTCTAAAAGTCTCAAACTTGTTGAAAATGAATTTCACAAAGTTGAAATTTATTTTTCGACTAGTTTGACACTTGAGACTCTCAGTAGTCTAAGCTCAAACTTAGACGAGTCTAAAAGTCTCAAACTTGTTGAAAATGAATTTCAGAAAGTTGACATTCATTTTTCAACTAGTTTGACACTTCAGAGACTTTCAGTAGTCTAAGCTCAAACGTAGACGAGTCTAAAAGTCTCAAACTTGTTGAAAATGAATTTCATAAAGTTGAAATGTCATTTTCAACTAGTTCGACACTTCAGAGACTCCCAGTAGTCAAAGTTCAAACTTAGACGAGTCTTAAAGTCTCAAACTTGTTGAAAATGAATTTCACAAAGTTGAAATGTTATTTTCAACTAGTTTGACACTTCAGAGACTTTCAGTAGTCTAAGATCAAGCTTAGACAAGTCTTAAAGTGTCAAGCTTGTTGAAAATGAATTTCACAAAGTTGAAATGTCATTTTCAACTAGTTTGACACTTCGGAGACTCTCAGTAGTCTAAGCTCAAACTTAGACGAGTCTAAAAGTCTCAAGCTTGTTGAAAATGAATTTCACAAAGTTGCAATGTCATTTTCGACTAGTTTGACACTTCGGAGACTCTCAGTAGTCTAAGCTCAAACTTAGACGAGTCTAAAAGTCTCAAGCTTGTTGAAAATGAATTTCACAAAGTTGCAATGTCATTTTCGACTAGTTTGACACTTCGGAGACTCTCAGTAGTCTAAGCTCAAACTTAGACGAGTCTAAAAGTCTCAAACTTGTTGAAAATGAATTTCACAAAGTTGAAATGTCATTTTCAACTAGTTTGACACTTCGGAGACTCTCAGTAGTCTAAGCTCAAACTTAGACGAGTCTTAAAGTCTCAAACTTGTTGAAAATGAATTTCACAAAGTTGAAATGTAATTTTCAACTAGTTTGACACTTCGGAGACTCTCAGTAGTCTAAGCTCAAACTTAGACGAGTCAAAAAGTCTCAAGCTTGTTGAAAATGAATTTCACAAAGTTGCAATGTCATTTTCGACTAGTTTGACACTTCAGAGACTCTCAGTAGTCTAAGCTCAAACTTAGACGAGTCTTGAAGTCTCAAACTTTCTGAAAATGAATTTCACAAAGTTGAATCGTCATTTTCGACTAGTTTGACACTTCAGAGAGTCTCAGTAGTCTAAGATCAAGCTTAGACAAGTCTTAAAGTCTCAAGCTTGTTGAAAATGAATTTCACAAAGTTGAAATGTCATTTTCAACTAGTTTGACACTTCGGAGACTCTCAGTAGTCTAAGCTCAAACTTAGACGAGTCTAAAAGTCTCAAGCTTGTTGAAAATGAATTTCACAAAGTTGCAATGTCATTTTCGACTAGTTTGACACTTCGGAGACTCTCAGTAGTCTAAGCTCAAACTTAGACGAGTCTAAAAGTCTCAAGCTTGTTGAAAATGAATTTCACAAAGTTGCAATGTCATTTTCGACTAGTTTGACACTTCGGAGACTCTCAGTAGTCGAAGCTCAAACTTAGACGAGTCTAAAAGTCTCAAACTTGTTGAAAATGAATTTCACAAAGTTGAAATGTCATTTTCAACTAGTTTGACACTTCGGAGACTCTCAGTAGCCTAAGCTCAAACTTAGACGAGTCTTAAAGTCTCAAACTTGTTGAAAATGAATTTCACAAAGTTGAAATGTAATTTTCAACTAGTTTGACACTTCGGAGACTCTCAGTAGTCTAAGCTCAAACTTAGACGAGTCTAAAAGTCTCAAGCTTGTTGAAAATGAATTTCACAAAGTTGCAATGTCATTTTCGACTAGTTTGACACTTCGGAGACTCTCAGTAGTCTAAGCTCAAACTTAGACGAGTCTAAAAGTCTCAAGCTTGTTGAAAATGAATTTCACAAAGTTGCAATGTCATTTTCGACTAGTTTGACACTTCGGAGACTCTCAGTAGTCTAAGCTCAAACTTAGACGAGTCAAAAAGTCTCAAGCTTGTTGAAAATGAATTTCACAAAGTTGCAATGTCATTTTCGACTAGTTTGACACTTCAGAGACTCTCAGTAGTCTAAGCTCAAACTTAGACGAGTCTTAAAGTCTCAAGCTTGTTGAAAATGAATTTCACAAAGTTGAAATGTAATTTTCGACTAGTTTGACACTTCAGAGACTCTCAGTAATCTAAGCTCAAACTTAGACTAGTCTTGAAGTCTCAAACTTGCTGAAAATGAATTTCACAAAGTTGAATCGTCATTTTCGACTAGTTTGACACTTCAGAGAGTCTCAGTAGTCTAAGATCAAGCTTAGACAAGTCTTAAAGTCTCAAACTTGTTGAAAATGAATTTCAGAAAGTTGAGATTTATTTTTCAACTAGTTTGACACTTCAGAGACTTTCAGTAGTCTCAGCTCAAATTTAGACGAGTCTAAAAGTCTCAAGCTTGTTGAAAATGAATTTCACAAAGTTGCAATGTCATTTTCGACGAGTTTGACACTTCAGAGACTCTCAGTAGTCTCAGCTCAAACTTAGACCAGTCTTAAAGTCTCAAACTTGTTGAAAATGAGTTTCACAAAGTTGAAATGTCATTTTCAACAAGTTTGACACTTCGGAGACTCTCAGTAGTCTAAGCTCAAACTTAGACGAGTCTAAAAGTCTCAAACTTGTTGAAAATGAATTTCACAAAGTTGAAATGTCATTTTCAACTAGTTTGACACTTCAGAGACTTTCAGTAGTCCAAGCTCAAACTTAGACGAGTCTTACAGTCTCAAACTTGTTGAAAATGAATTTCACAAAGTTGAAATGTCATTTTCAACTAGTTTGACACTTCAGAGATTTTCAGTAGTCTGAGCTCAAATTTAGACGAGTCTAAAAGTCTCAAGCTTGTTGAAAATGAATTTCACAAAGTTGCAATATCATTTTCGACTAGTTTGACACTTCAGAGACTCTCAGTAGTCTAAGATCAAGCTTAGACGAGTCTTAAAGTCTCAAGCTTGTTGAAAATGAATTTCACAAAGTTGCAATGTCATTTTCGACTAGTTTGACACTTCAGAGACTCTCAGTAGTCTCAGCTCAAACTTAGACGAGTCTAAAAGTCTCAAACTAATTGAAAATGAGTTTCACAAAGTTGAAATGTCATTTTCAACAAGTTTGACACTTCAGAGACTCTCAGTAGTCTAAGCTCAAACTTAGACGAGTCTAAAAGTCTCAAACTTGTTGAAAATGAATTTCACAAAGTTGAAATTTATTTTTCGACTAGTTTGACACTTGAGACTCTCAGTAGTCTAAGCTCAAACTTAGACGAGTCTAAAAGTCTCAAACTTGTTGAAAATGAATTTCAGAAAGTTGAGATTCATTTTTCAACTAGTTTGACACTTCAGAGACTTTCAGTAGTCTAAGCTCAAACGTAGACGAGTCTAAAAGTCTCAAACTTGTTGAAAATGAATTTCATAAAGTTGAAATGTCATTTTCAACTAGTTTGACACTTCAGAGACTTTCAGTAGTCTAAGATCAAGCTTAGACAAGTCTTAAAGTGTCAAGCTTGTTGAAAATGAATTTCACAAAGTTGAAATGTCATTTTCAACTAGTTTGACACTTCGGAGACTCTCAGTAGTCTAAGCTCAAACTTAGACGAGTCTCAAAGTCTCAAGCTTGTTGAAAATGAATTTCACAAAGTTGCAATGTCATTTTCGACTAGTTTGACACTTCGGAGACTCTCAGTAGTCTAAGCTCAAACTTAGACGAGTCTAAAAGTCTCAAACTTGTTGAAAATGAATTTCACAAAGTTGAAATGTCATTTTCAACTAGTTTGACACTTCGGAGACTCTCAGTAGCCTAAGCTCAAACTTAGACGAGTCTTAAAGTCTCAAACTTGTTGAAAATGAATTTCACAAAGTTGAAATGTAATTTTCAACTAGTTTGACACTTCGGAGACTCTCAGTAGTCTAAGCTCAAACTTAGACGAGTCTAAAAGTCTCAAGCTTGTTGAAAATGAATTTCACAAAGTTGCAATGTCATTTTCGACTAGTTTGACACTTAGGAGACTCTATGTAGCCTAAGCTCAAACTTAGACGAGTCTTAAAGTCTCAAACTTGTTGAAAATGAATTTCACAAATTTGAAATGTCATTTTCAACTAGTTTGACACTTCAGAGACTTTCAGTAGTCCAAGCTCAAACTTAGACGAGTCTTAAAGTCTCAAACTTGTTGAAAATGAATTTCAGAAAGTTGAGATTTATTTTTCAACTAGTTTGACACTTCAGAGACTTTCAGTAGTCTCAGCTCAAATTTAGACGAGTCTAAAAGTCTCAAGCTTGTTGAAAATGAATTTCACAAAGTTGCAATGTCATTTTCAACTAGTTTGACACTTCAGAGACTTTCAGTAGTCCAAGCTCAAACTTAGACGAGTCTTAAAGTTTCAAACTTGTTGAAAATGAATTTCAGAAAGTTGAGATTTATTTTTCAACTAGTTTGACACTTCAGAGACTTTCAGTAGTCTAAGCTCAAACTTAGACGAGTCTAAAAGTCTCAAGCTTGTTGAAAATGAATTTCACAAAGTTGCAATGTCATTTTCGACTAGTTTGACACTTCAGAGACTCTCAGTAGTCTCAGCTCAAACTTAGACTAGTCTTGAAGTCTCAAACTTGCTGAAAATGAATTTCACAAAGTTGAATCGTCATTTTCGACTAGTTTGACACTTCAGAGAGTCTCAGTAGTCTAAGCTCAAACTTAGACGAGTCTGAAAGTCTCAAACTTGTTGAAAATGAATTTCAGAAAGTTGAGATTTATTTTTCAACTAATTTGACACTTCAGAGACTTTCAGTAGTCTAAGATCAAGCTTAGACAAGTCTTAAAGTCTCAAGCTTGTTGAAAATGAATTTCACAAAGTTGAAATGTCATTTTCAACTAGTTTGACACTTCGGAGACTCTCAGTAGTCTAAGCTCAAACTTAGACGAGTCTAAAAGTCTCAAGCTTGTTGAAAATGAATTTCACAAAGTAACAATGTCATTTTCGACTAGTTTGACACTTCGGAGACTCTCAGTAGTCTAAGCTCAAACTTAGACGAGTCTAAAAGTCTCAAGCTTGTTGAAAATGAATTTCACAAAGTTGCAATGTCATTTTCAACAAGTTTGACACTTCGGAGACTCTCAGTAGTCTAAGCTCAAACTTAGACGAGTCTAAAAGTCTCAAACTTGTTGAAAATGAGTTTCACAAAGTTGAAATGTCATTTTCAACTAGTTTGACACTTCAGAGACTCTCAGTAGTCTAAGCTCAAACTTAGATGAGTCTAAAAGTCTCAAGCTTGTTGAAAATGAATTTCTTAAAGTTGAAATGTCATTTTCAACTAGTTTGACACTTCAGAGACTCTCAGTAGTCTAAGCTCAAACTTAGACGAGTCTAAAAGTCTCAAACTTGTTGAAAATGAATTTCAGAAAGTTGAGATTCATTTTTCAACTAGTTTGACACTTCAGAGACTCTCAGTAGTCTAAGCTCAAACGTAGACGAGTCTAAAAGTCTCAAACTTGTTGAAAATGAATTTCATAAAGTTGAAATGTCATTTTCAACTAGTTCGACACTTCAGAGACTCCCAGTAGTCAAAGTTCAAACTTAGACGAGTCTTAAAGTCTCAAACTTGTTGAAAATGAATTTCACAAAGTTGAAATGTTATTTTCAACTAGTTTGACACTTCGGAGACTCTCAGTAGTCTGAGCTCAAACTTAGACGAGTCTTAAAGTCTCAAACTTGTTCAAAATGAATTTCACAAAGTTGAAATGTAATTTTCAACTAGTTTGACACTTCGGAGACTCTCAGTAGTCTAAGCTCAAACTTAGACGAGTCTAAAAGTCTCAAGCTTGTTGAAAATGAATTTCACAAAGTTGCAATGTCATTTTCGACTAGTTTGACACTTCAGAGACTCTCAGTAGTCTAAGCTCAAACTTAGACGAGTCTAAAAGTCTCAAGCTTGTTGAAAATGAATTTCACAAAGTTGCAATGTCATTTTCGACTAGTTTGACACTTCAGAGACTCTCAGTAGTCTCAGCTCAAACTTAGACCAGTCTTAAAGTCTCAAACTTGTTGAAAATGAGTTTCACAAAGTTGAAATGTCATTTTCAACAAGTTTGACACTTCGGAGACTCTCAGTAGTCTAAGCTCAAACTTAGACGAGTCTAAAAGTCTCAAACTTGTTGAAAATGAATTTCACAAAGTTGAAATGTCATTTTCAACAAGTTTGACACTTCAGAGACTCTCAGTAGTTTAAGCTCAAACTTAGACGAGTCTAAAAGTCTCAAACTTGTTGAAAATGAATTTCACAAAGTTGAAATTTATTTTTCGACTAGTTTGACACTTGAGACTTTCAGTAGTCTAAGCTCAAACTTAGACGAGTCTTAAAGTCTCAAACTTGTCGAAAATGAATTTCACAAAGTTGAAATGTAATTTTCAACTAGTTTGACACTTCAGAGACTTTCAGTAGTCTAAGCTCAAACTTAGACGAGTCTTAAAGTCTCAAACATGTCGAAAATGAATTTCACAAAGTTGAAATGTAATTTTCAGCTAGTTTGACACTTCAGAGACTTTCAGTAGTCTAAGCTCAAACTTAGACGAGTCTAAAAGTCTCAAACATGTCGAAAATGAATTTCACAAAGTTGAAATGTCATTTTCAACTAGTTTGACACTTCAGAGACTCTCAGTAGTCTAAGATCAAGCTTAGACGAGTCTAAAAGTCTCAAACTTGTTGAAAATGAGTTTCACAAAGTTGAAATGTCATTTTCAACTAGTTTGACACTTCAGAGACTCTCAGTAGTCTAAGCTCAAACTTAGATGAGTCTAAAAGTCTCAAGCTTGTTGAAAATGAATTTCACAAAGTTGAAATGTAATTTTCAGCTAGTTTGACACTTCAGAGACTTTCAGTAGTCTCAGCTCAAACTTAGACGAGTCTTAAAGTCTCAAACTTGTTGAAAATGAATTTCACAAAGTTGAAATGTAATTTTCGACTAGTTTGACACTTCGGAGACTCTCAGTAGTCTAAGCTCAAACTTAGACGAGTCTAAAAGTCTCAAAGCAATCTCAAATTAAGTCTCAAACTTGTTGAAAATGAATTTCACAAAGTTGAAATGTAATTTTCAACTAGTTTGACACTTCAGAGACTTTCAGTAGTCTAAGCTCAAACTTAGATGAGTCTAAAAGTCTCAAACTTGTCGAAAATGAATTTCACAAAGTTGAAATGTAATTTTCAGCTAGTTTGACACTTCAGAGACTTTCAGTAGTCTAAGCTCAAGCTTAGACGAGTCTAAAAGTCTCAAACTTGTTGAAAATGAATTTCTTAAAGTTGAAATGTCATTTTCAACTAGTTTGACACTTCAGAGACTCTCAGTAGTCTAAGCTCAAACTTAGATGAGTCTAAAAGTCTCAAACTTGTCGAAAATGAATTTCACAAAGTTGAAATGTAATTTTCAGCTAGTTTGACACTTCAGAGACTTTCAGTAGTCTAAGCTCAAGCTTAGACGAGTCTAAAAGTCTCAAACTTGTTGAAAATGAGTTTCACAAAGTTGAAATGTCATTTTCAACTAGTTTGACACTTCAGAGACTCTCAGTAGTCTAAGCTCAAACTTAGACGAGTCTAAAAGTCTCAAGCTTGTTGAAAATGAATTTCTTAAAGTTGAAATGTCATTTTCAACTAGTTTGACACTTCAGAGACTTTCAGTAGTCTCAGCTCAAACTTAGACGAGTCTAAAAGTCTCAAACTTGTTGAAAATGAGTTTCACAAAGTTGAAATGTCATTTTCAACTAGTTTGACACTTCAGACACTCTCAGTAGTCTAAGCTCAAACTTAGATGAGTCTAAAAGTCTCAAGCTTGTTGAAAATGAATTTCACAAAGTTGAAATGTCATTTTCAACTAGTTTGACACTTCAGAGACTTTCAGTAGTCTCAGCTCAAACTTAGACGAGTCTAAAAGTCTCAAACTTGTTGAAAATGAGTTTCACAAAGTTGAAATGTCATTTTCAACTAGTTTGACACTTCAGAGACTCTCAGTAGTCTAAGCTCAAACTTAGACGAGTCTAAAAGTCTCAAGCTTGTTGAAAATGAATTTCTTAAAGTTGAAATGTCATTTTCAACTAGTTTGACACTTCAGAGACTTTCAGTAGTCTCAGCTCAAACTTAGACGAGTCTAAAAGTCTCAAACTTGTTGAAAATGAGTTTCACAAAGTTGAAATGTCATTTTCAACTAGTTTGACACTTCAGACACTCTCAGTAGTCTAAGCTCAAACTTAGATGAGTCTAAAAGTCTCAAGCTTGTTGAAAATGAATTTCACAAAGTTGAAATGTCATTTTCAACTAGTTTGACACTTCAGAGACTTTCAGTAGTCTCAGCTCAAACTTAGACGAGTCTAAAAGTCTCAAGCTTGTTGAAAATGAATTTCTTAAAGTTGAAATGTCATTTTCAACTAGTTTGACACTTCAGAGACTCTCAGTAGTCTAAGCTCAAACTTAGACGAGTCTAAAAGTCTCAAAGCAATCTCAAATTAAGTCTCAAACTTGTTGAAAATGAATTTCACAAAGTTGAAATGTAATTTTCAACTAGTTTTACACTTCAGAGACTTTCAGTAGTCTAAGCTCAAACTTAGACGAGTCTAAAAGTCTCAAACTTGTCGAAAATGAATTTCACAAAGTTGAAATGTAATTTTCAACTAGTTTGACACTTCAGAGACTTTCAGTAGTCTAAGCTCAAACTTAGACGAGTCTTAAAGTCTCAAACATGTCGAAAATGAATTTCACAAAGTTGAAATGTAATTTTCAGCTAGTTTGACACTTCAGAGACTTTCAGTAGTCTAAGCTCAAACTTAGACGAGTCTTAAAGTCTCAAACATGTCGAAAATGAATTTCACAAAGTTGAAATGTCATTTTCAACTAGTTTGACACTTCAGAGACTCTCAGTAGTCTAAGATCAAGCTTAGACGAGTCTAAAAGTCTCAAACTTGTTGAAAATGAGTTTCACAAAGTTGAAATGTCATTTTCAACTAGTTTGACACTTCAGAGACTCTCAGTAGTCTAAGCTCAAACTTAGACGAGTCTTAAAGTCTCAAACTTGTTGAAAATGAATTTCACAAAGTTGAAATGTAATTTTCAACTAGTTTGACACTTCGGAGACTTTCAGTAGTCTAAGCTCAAACTTAGACGAGTCTTAAAGTCTCAAACATGTCGAAAATGAATTTCACAAAGTTGAAATGTAATTTTCAGCTAGTTTGACACTTCAGAGACTTTCAGTAGTCTAAGCTCAAACTTAGACGAGTCTTAAAGTCTCAAACATGTCGAAAATGAATTTCACAAAGTTGAAATGTCATTTTCAACTAGTTTGACACTTCAGAGACTCTCAGTAGTCTAAGATCAAGCTTAGACGAGTCTAAAAGTCTCAAACTTGTTGAAAATGAGTTTCACAAAGTTGCAATGTCATTTTCAACTAGTTTGACACTTCAGAGACTCTCAGTAGTCTGAGCTCAAACTTAGACGAGTCTTAAAGTCTCAAACTTGTTGAAAATGAATTTCACAAAGTTGAAATGTAATTTTCAGCTAGTTTGACACTTCAGAGACTTTCAGTAGTCTAAGCTCAAACTTAGACGAGTCTTAAAGTCTCAAACATGTCGAAAATGAATTTCACAAAGTTGAAATGTCATTTTCAACTAGTTTGACACTTCAGAGACTCTCAGTAGTCTAAGATCAAGCTTAGACGAGTCTAAAAGTCTCAAACTTGTTGAAAATGAGTTTCACAAAGTTGAAATGTCATTTTCAACTAGTTTGACACTTCAGAGACTCTCAGTAGTCTAAGCTCAAACTTAGATGAGTCTAAAAGTCTCAAGCTTGTTGAAAATGAATTTCTTAAAGTTGAAATGTCATTTTCAACTAGTTTGACACTTCAGAGACTCTCAGTAGTCTAAGCTCAAACTTAGACGAGTCTAAAAGTCTCAAGCTTGTTGAAAATGAATTTCACAAAGTTGCAATGTCATTTTCGACTAGTTTGACACTTCAGAGATTCTCAGTAGTCTAAGCTCAAACTTAGACGAGTCTTAAAGTCTCAAACTTGTTGAAAATGAATTTCACAAAGTTGAAATGTAATTTTCAACTAGTTTGACACTTTGGAGACTCTCAGTAGTCTGAGCTCAAACTTAGACGAGTCTTAAAGTCTCAAACTTGTTGAAAATGAATTTCACAAAGTTGAAATGTCATTTTCAACTAGTTTGACACTTCAGAGACTCTCAGTAGTCTGAGCTCAAACTTAGACTAGTCTTGAAGTCTCAAACTTGCTGAAAATGAATTTCACAAAGTTGAATCGTCATTTTCGACTAGTTTGACACTTCAGAGACTCTCAGTAGTCTAAGCTCAAACTTAGACGAGTCTGAAAGTCTCAAGCTTGTTGAAAATGAATTTCACAAAGTTGAAATGTCATTTTCGACTAGTTTGACACTTCAGAGACTTTCATTTGTCTAGTCTCAAACTTAGACGAGTCTAAAAGTCTCAAACTTGTTGAAAATGAATTTCACAAAGTTGAAATGTCATTTTCGACTAGTTGACACTTCAGAGAGTCTCAGTAGTCTAAGCTCAAACTTAGACTAGTCTAAAAGTCTCAAACTTGTTGAAAATGAATTTCACAAAGTTGAGATTTATTTTTTGACGAGTTTGACACTTCAGAGACTTTCAGTAGTCTAAGCTCAAACTTAGACGAGTCTTAAAGTCTCAAGCTTGTTGAAAATGAATTTCACAAAGTTGAGATTTGTTTTTCGACTAGTTTGACACTTCAGAGAGTCTCAGTAGTCTAAGCTCAAACTTAGACGAGTCTTAAAGTCTCAAACTTGCTGAAAATGAATTTCACAAAGTTGAAATGTCATTTTCGACTAGTTTGACACTCCAGACACTTTCATTAGTCTAAGCTCAAACTTAGACGAGTCTAAAAGTCTCAAGCTTGTTGAAAATGAATTTCACAAAGTTGAAATGTAATTTTCAACTAGTTTGACACTTCAGAGAGTCTCAGTAGTCTAAGCTCAAACTTAGACGAGTCTAAAAGAGTCAAACTTGTTGAAAATGAATTTCACAAAGTTGAGATTTATTTTTCGACTAGTTTGACACTTCAGAGAGTCTCAGTAGTCTAAGCTCAAACTTAGACGAGTCTATAAGTCTCAAAGCAATCTGAAATGAAGTCTCAAACTTGTCTAAAGTGAAATCTAAACTTGAGACTTAATTTGAGACTAGTTTAAAGTTTACTATCAGACGAGCTTGAGATTTTTAGACTAGTTTTCGGCTTCATTTTTGACTAGTTGGAGACTTAATTTGAGATCAGTCTAAAATTAGATCTTAAACTCGTCCAAAATGAAGTCTCCAGCTCGTCTAAAGTGAAATGTAAAGTTGAGACTTCACTTTAATGTCATTAATCCACATCCAGTGGTCTTGATCTCGGCGCTGCTCTCGCTGTCCTGGACAGACGAGAGTGAAGCTGCATGGAGGCTGGAAGACGAGACGACCTCCTCCAGATGAGGATCCCTGTGGGAGAGACGTCCTGCATGGAGCAGATGTGAGGAGGTGCTGCCTCCACACCTCCTCCTGAATGAAATTCAAAATAGAGAGCGTCTTTCTGAAATGGAGCAGGAAGCTGCCTTGCCCACCAACAAGTCTCCAGAAGAGAAGCTTCATTCCCTTTAATAGACTTGTTGGCAAGTTGAGCAGCTTCCTATGTCTCTGTGTCTATATTTATGTTTTCTATTAAAATTATGTGTTTGATCATTTAATACCGTGTGTATATTATATTTGTATATATATCTGTTTGCTATGTTTGTATATTTATGTCCCAATGTTTTCTATTAAAATAATATATTTGATCATTCAATACTGTGTATATTATATTTGTATATATCTGTCTGCTATGTGTATATATTTAGATTATTTTTTCTATTAATATTATATTTGATTATATAATACTTTTTATATAATACAATTTAGTTTAATATAATTTAATATAATAAATCAGTATAATACTCATCTCAAATCAAAAAAATTTAACTGACTTTTTGTTGCTATTAAATGTTATTATTGTCCAAGAGAAGTGCCTCCTTGAGATATTTATAAGTCTGGACTCACAAGACCCCATGGACACACTCACGAGGAGCAAGGTGACGTCGCCCGGTTTGGCGCAGCCGGGGCCTCACCCTGGAGCCAGGCCCGGGGTGGAGGCTCGCACGCGAGCGCCTGGTGGCCGGGTTCTTGCCCGCGGGACTCGGCCGGGCTCAGCCCGAAGGGACGACGCGGGCCCCTCTTCCTCATCCTCCTGTGGACCCACCACCTACAGAGGTGCCGTAGGGGTCGGGTGCAGTGTGGATTGGGTGGCAGTCGACGGCAGGGGCCTCGACGACCCGATCCCCGGACACAGACTCTGGCTTTGGGGACATGGAATGTGACCTCGCTGGGGGGGAAGGAGCCCGAGCTTGTGAGGGAGGCTGAGAGATACCGTCTAGATATAGTCGGGCTCACCTCCACTCACAGCTTGGACTCTGGAACCCAGCTCCTCGACAGGGGCTGGATACTCCACTTCTCTGGAGTTGCCCGCGGTGTAAGGCGGCGGGCTGGAGTGGGCTTGCTTATTGCCCCACAGCTCAGCCGCCATGTGTTGGAGTTCACCCCGGTGAACGAGAGGGTTGCGTCCCTACGCCTACAAGTAGGGGACAGGTCTCTGACTGTTGTCTCGGCCTATGCACTGAACAGCAGTTCAGAGTACCCAACCTTCTTGGAGTCCCTGGGAGGGGGGCTGGATAGTGCCCCAACTGGGGACTCTATTGTTCTCCTGGGGGACTTCAACACCCACGTGGGCAATGACAGCGAGACTTGGAAGGGGGTGATTGGGAGGAACGGCCTCCCTGATCTGAACCCGAGTGGTGTTCTGTTATTGGACTTCTGTGCCAGTCACAGTTTGACGATAACGAACACCATGTTCGAGCACAGGGGTGTCCATAAGTGCACGTGGCACCAGGACACCCTAGGCCGGAGGTCAATGATAGACTTTGTGGTCGTGTCATCTGATCTCCGGCCGCGTGTCTTGGACACTCGGGTAAAGAGAGGGGCAGAGCTGTCAACTGATCACCACCTGGTGGTGAGTTGGATGCGCTGGACTGGGAGGAGGCCGGATAGACTCGGCAGGCCCAAACGTGTTATGAGGGTCTGCTGGGAACATCTGGCCGAGCCCTCCGTCCGCGCAGCCTTCAACTCCCACCTCCGGGAGAGCTTCTCACAGATCCCGAGGGAGGTTGGAGACAATGAGTCCGAGTGGACCATGTTCTCCACTTCCATTGTCGAAGCTGCTGCTCGGAGCTGTGGCCGCAGGGTTTCTGGCGCCTGTCGTGGCGGCAATCCCCGAACCCGGTGGTGGACACCGGAAGTAAGGGATGCCGTCAAGCTGAAGAAGGAGTCCTACCGGGCACTGTTAGCTCATAGGACTCCCGAGGCAATCGACAGGTACCGGCAGGCCAAGCGAGCTGCAGCCCGAGATGTGGTGGAGGCAAAAACTCGGGTCTGGGAGGAGTTCGGAGAGGCCATGGAGGAGGACTTTCGGTCGGCCATGGAGGAGGACTTTCGGTCAGCCTCGAGGAAATTCTGGCAAACCGTCCGGCGCCTCAGGCGGGGGAAGCAGTTCTCCACCAACACTGTTTACAGTGGAAGTGGGGAGCTGTTGACCTCAACTGGGGACATTGTTGGGCGGTGGAAGGAATACTTCGAGGACCTCCTCAATCCCACCACCACGTCTTCCATTGAGGAAGCAGAGGCTGGGTTCTCAGAGGTGGACTCGTCCATTTCCCAAGCTGAAGTCACCGAGGTTGTTGTGAAGCTCCTCGGTGACAGGGCACCGGGAGTGGATGAGATTCGCCCAGAGTTCCTTAAGTCTCTGGATGTGCAGGGACTGTCGTGGTTGACTCGTCTCTGCAACATCGCGTGGCGGGCGGGGACAGTACCTCTGGACTGGCAGACCGGGTTGGTGGTCCCTCTCTTTAAGAAGGGGGATCGGAGGGTGTGTTCCAACTACAGAGGGATCACACTCCTCAGCCTCCCCGGGAAAGTCTATTCCAGGGTACTGGAGAGGAGGGTCCGGCCGTTAGTCGAACCTCGGATCCAAGAGGAACAATGCGGTTTTCGTCCTGGTCGTGGAACACTGGACCAGCTCTATACCCTCCACCAGGTTCTCCTGATAGTGGAACACTGGACCAGCTCTATACCCTCCACCAGGTTCTCCTGATAGTGGAACACTGGACCAGCTCTATACCCTCCACCAGATGCTTGAGGGTTCGTGGGAGTTCGCCCAACCAGTCCACATGTGTTTTGTGGATCTGGAGAAGGCGTTCGACCGCGTCCCCCGAGATGTCCTGTGGGGGGTGCTCCGGGAGTTCGGAGTCCGGGGTCCCTTGTTGAGGGCTGTTCGGTCCTTGTATTCCCGGAGCAGGAGCTTGGTTCGCATTGCCAGCAGTAAGTCGGACCTGTTCCCTGTGCACGTTGGCCTCCGGCAGGGGTGTCCTTTATCACCGGTTCTGTTCATCACATATATGGACAGAATTTCTAGGCACAGCCGGGGGCCGGAGGGGGTCCAGCTTGGGGACCAGAGAATCTCATCTCTGCTATTTGCGGATGATGTGGTTCTGTTGGCTCCATCAAACCTTCAGCGTGCACTGACACGGTTTGCAGCCGAGTGTGAAGCAGCTGGGATGAGGATCAGCACCTCTAAATCCGAGGCCATGGTGTCAGGAGTCACACACCTCGCTCCAGCACCGGATCCTCTCTGGCACTCCTGCAGGCGATCAGCTAATTGATTGTCAAGCAGTCTTAAGCCCTGCAGGGAGGAGGGTCCGGTGCCAGAGGATTGCTAGTCTTCACTCCGTGTGGAGGTGCGTCGGTGTTGTCCTCCCCGGGGGGTGAGTGTCCTCCCCGGGGTGGTTCCCGTTCCCGTTCCTGTTCCTGTTCCGACGCCGGCTCCAAGAAGTTCCCCGTCCGGGTCCCGTCCCGGCTCCAAGAAGTTCCCCGTCCGGGTCCCGTCCCGGTTCCAAGAGTTCCCCGTCCGGGTCCCGTCCCGGTTCCAAGAGTTCCCCGTCCGGGTCCCGTCCCGGTTCCAAGAGTTCCCCGTCCGGGTCCCGTCCCGGTTCCAAGAGTTCCCCGTCCGGGTCCCGTCCCGGTTCCAAGAGTTCCCCGTCCGGGTCCCGTCCCGGTTCCAAGAGTTCCCCGTCCGGGTCCCGTCCCGGTTCCAAGAGTTCCCCGTCCGGGTCCCGTCCCGGTTCCAAGAGTTCCCCGTCCGGGTCCCGTCCCGGTTCCAAGAGTTCCCCGTCCGGGTCCCGTCCCGGTTCCAAGAGTTCCCCGTCCGGGTCCCGTCCCGGTTCCAAGAGGCCCCCCCAGAGTTCCCCGTCCGGGTCCCGTCCCGGTTCCAAGAGGCCCCCCCAGAGATTCCCCCGGGTCCCGTCCCGGTTCCAAGAGGCCCCCCCAGAGATTCCCCCGGGTCCCGTCCCGGTTCCAAGAGGCCCCCCCAGAGATTCCCCCGGGTCCCGTCCCGGTTCCAGGAGGCCCCCCCAGAGATTCCCCCGGGCCCCGTTTCCCTGTTCCAAGAAGCCCACGAGTTCCCCGGGCCCCGTTCCCCATTCCAAGAAGCCCGTGAGTTCCCCGGGCCCCGTTCCCCATTCCAAGAAGCCCGCGAGTTCCCCGGGTCCCGTCCCCGTTTCCAAGAAGCCCGCGAGTTCCTCGGGCCCCGTGGAGGAGCTCGGAGTAGAGCCGCTGCTCCTCCACATCGAGAGGAGCCAGCTGAGGTGGCTCGGACATCTATTTCGGATGCCCCCCGGACGCCTCCCTCGGGAGGTGTTCCGGGCACGTCCCTCCGGTAGGAGGCCTCGGGGCAGACCCAGGACACGCTGGAGGGACTATGTCTCTCGGCTGGCCTGGGAACGCCTTGGGGTGCCACCAGAGGAGCTGGAGGAAGTGTCTGGGGCGAGGGAAGTCTGGGCAACTCTGCTTGGACTGCTGCCTCCGCGACCCGGCCCCGGATAAAGCGGTAGCCAATGGATGGATGGATGGACTCACAACGTGGTTACAAACACGTTGCTGTTACTGTTTAAACCTAAAATGTTTCAAGGATGAATTGAATGGCCTCATTAAAATGGGGCACATGTGAAACAAAATCAAAAAACATAAAACCAGACTTCAAAATGACCTTAAGAGCAGAAATATTTCCACTACATAGAAACTCTATTATTGACGTTCCTCAGTGAACACAGCCTCTCCTGACGATGTGGTGCCCTGGTACTAGTCTTTGAGGTGTCTTGAACCTCCATCAAGTCCTTTCTTGCGAGACGGGCTGAGACGCTGGACTCCAGACAGTGTCCCTGGGTCCTGGAGGTTGTGTCTCCCTCCACCTGCCTCCTCCACCCTCCACGCTGCAGCTCACCAGAAGTGGCGGTGGAGTGGAATGCTGAGGATCCTCCACCTTGCTGCCAGGATGCCAGAAGCATTTTCTATTACTCGCCGGCAGCAGAGTGGCTGTGATGGAAAATCTTCCCCCTCAGAGGGACGTTGTGCTCTGGAGACATAAAGACAACTGACATGATGTGTTCATTCAGGCTTTTTGTTGTTGTTCAAAGCGGGACACCAACATTATATTGTGCAGCTGTGATTTTCAAACATTGATTGTGCACATTTTAATAACACAGCGACCGTACAAGAGGAAGGCCACGCTGTGTCAATATGAGAGGCTGAGACGAGCAAATGATCATTTTAATGAACGCGGGAAAAGAAATAGGTTTTGGAGAAAATAGAACAAATCTAGAAGAACAAGTCATTGCTGACTGGGAGATGCCGGTGAGGCCCTGCTGACATGGAGGGAAAGATGTTCTGCTGTTTACATTAATGTACTTACACTAATGGTTATTTTAGGAGAAATAAAGAATACACAACAAATACCATAGGACCAATACAGCGTTTAATGATCAATAGATAGTGGGACTATTTGTCCGCTATTTCAACAAATGTGGCTCATTGGTGTGTGTGTGGCAAATACATTGGACATTAATCAATATTGTTGAGCTCTAAAATATTACTGGATTAATAGATAAATAGTTAAGTAGGTAAGAAAACAGACAAAGAAATAGAGGGATCTGTATATATATCTATATATATAGGTTGAGGTGCAGGAGGTGTTGATGGTGTTGGGTGATGGTGCTGGGTGATGGTGTTGGGTGATGGTGTTGGGTGATGGTGTTGGGTGATGGTGTTGGGTGATGGTGCTGGGTGATGGTGTTGGGTGATGGTGCTGGAGGAGGCAAAGGAAGCTCCTGTTCTTCAGAGCCGAGCCAAATGAGCTCTGCTCAAACTCCACCGTCGCTCTGTTTGCCGGCCCGGTACTTCACGTCACACGCAGACATCAAAACAATGGATGCTGGCCTGTGCAATTAAAAAAGTCCCTTCCAGCTCTCGTGGTGCTCTGATTGAGACGGTTTTCCATCCATGGCAGCAACACAATAAGAAGTTCCACAGCCTCCACAAGTCCTGTGATGTGTCCACCATCTGTGGCGGCGATGGGAAGACGACAAAGTCCTCCTTCAGCCTCCACATGGCTTCTGTCACTTGTGAGCAGACTGTGCAGATGGTTGACCGTCACATTCTAGAGCTGCCGGACACACTGGCCTGTGAGCTCCCACAAGCTATTGAGCACAGTGAGCGCTAACCTCTCCTGCATGGACATCAGGCTGCTGTGTGTCGAACGGCGGGATCCGTCGCACCAGGTGGTCAAAACGTGAGGCCGACATCCTGAAGTAGGAGAAGTGCCTCTCCTCCTCCATTTCCAGCATTTGTTGGCGCAGCAGACTGAAGTGGCCCTGCTCAGCTCTGGTGGGATTGAGCGCTCCAACATGACACCTCCGTCACCTTTTATTTATTTGCTCCACCAGAGCGTATCTTAATAACAATTCTTCTTCCTCCTCACCTTCAAACATCTCTTTCTTCATCCTCTTCCTCTCTCATCAACTTGAAAGCTACTCTCTATCGCCGTCTCATCCAGATGTTTGACTTGTCAAGATGGCGACTCGCCACATGTGGTGTGGCCTGTGAGTTCAGCAGCGTCTTGGTGAGGATGAACAGTCCTGGTGAACAAAGGGTTTTTTCGGCAGCTTGCTGACGTCACTGCCGAACCTTGGTCTTGTTCTTACAGCTTCAAAGAGGAAGTCTGCAGGGGCCTTCAGTCTAAAAGTCTCAAAGTTGTCTCAAGTGAAATCTCCAACTAGTCTAAGGTTACATTTTAGACCAGTTTGAGGCTCCATTTCAGATTCTTTGAGAGTTCATTTCAGATGAGTTTGAGACTTAATTCTAGACTAGTTGAAGATTTAATTTTAGACTAGTTTTATTTTTAGACTAATCAGGTGGCCGTGTCAGGCGGGCTGCAGTTACCAGGTGGAGGTGGTTTGAGGATGAGAAGCTCTACTAGTTAACTGCTCCTCACTCCACTCCACGGGGACCAGAACTTCACAGTGGACTCATGCTCCGTCAAACTCCTGCTCTGCTCCGTCAAACTCCTGCTCTGCTCCATCAAACTCCTGCTCTGCTCCGTCAAACTCCTGCTCTGCTCCGTCAAACTCCTGCTCTGCTCCATCAAACTCCTGCTCTGCTCCGTCAAACTCCTGCTCTGCTCCGTCAAACTCCTGCTCTGCTCCATCAAACTCCTGCTCTGCTCCGTCAAACTCCTGCTCTGCTCCTTCAAACTCCAGCTCTGCTCCGTCAAACTCCTGCTCTGCTCCGTCAAACTCCTGCTCTGCTCCATCAAACTCCTGCTCTGCTCCGTCAAACTCCTGCTCTGCTCCATCAAACTCCTGCTCTGCTCCATCAAACTTCTGCTCTGCTCCTTCAAACTCCTGCTCTGCTCCGTCAAACTCCAGCTCTGCTCCGTCAAACTCCTGCTCTGCTCCATCAAACTTCAGCTCTGCTCCGTCAAACTCCTGCTCTGCTCCATCCTGCTCTGCTCCGTCAAACTCCAGCTCTGCTCCGTCAAACTCCTGCTCTGCTCCGTCAAACTCCTGCTCTGCTCCATCCTGCTCTGCTCCGTCAAACTCCAGCTCTGCTCCGTCAAACTCCTGCTCTGCTCCGTCAAACTCCTGCTCTGCTCCATCCTGCTCTGCTCCTTCAAACTCCAGCTCTGCTCCGTCAAACTCCTGCTCTGCTCCGTCAAACTCCTGCTCTGCTCCATCAAACTCCTGCTCTGCTCCATCAAACTCCTGCTCTGCTCCGTCAAACTCCTGCTCTGCTCCGTCAAACTCCTGCTCTGCTCCATCAAACTCCTGCTCTGCTCCATCAAACTCCTGCTCTGCTCCGTCAAACTCCTGCTCTGCTCCATCAAACTTCTGCTCTGCTCCTTCAAACTCCTGCTCTGCTCCGTCAAACTCCAGCTCTGCTCCATCAAACTCCAGCTCCGCTCCGTCAAACTCCAGCTCTGCTCCGTCAAACTCCAGCTCTGCTCCATCCTGCTCTGCTCCGTCCAGAACTCTACTCTTGGAGGATCAGGTGGAGGAAGGACTCAATACTGGTTATTTCAGTTTAAAATAAAGGTCATTGGTTTGAACATTGAATGTGTTTCCTGGCTGCTTCCTGCTCTTGAGCCTCTCCACCGCCATAACAGTCTGTTGTGTTAATGTGGAGTTTTACTGTGAAAAGTCCAGGCAAACATGAACCAATCATAAACAAAAGAGGCGTTGAAGCCCCGCCCATCAAACAGAATGTTGATTTCCACCTTTTTTGATTTTTGTCCAAAAACCAGAAAACGAAAACATTTATTTAATTCTCATTTTTTTATTTTCTGGCTCAAATCAAAAAATTTAAAAAAGACCAGTTTTTTGGCTTCGGATTATGATTAGTGGTTTTTTGTCGACAAATCAAACTAACAAAATGTACCTTGGTCGGACGAGGAGGGCGATCAATAATCAATGAATCTCCCTGTGGTCGTCTTCTGTGTGTCTCAGATTCTCACACTCGTGTAGTTTCATTACAAAACAACCAACAGCACCACCTTGTGGCCTGGCATGCTAACATGCGTCATTTTCAGCGTTTCTGCCATTTCCGTGTAAATGGATATCGTTCTCAAAACGTTGCCGTGGCGACACGCAACATTTGTGAAGTGAAAACACAAAAACGTCTTCCGCTTTCATTTGAAAACATTGTTGTGTGAATTGGGCTTGAATTCAGGGTCATGATGGTTCCAGGTTAACATGAGAGAACGTCAAACCACCGTGTTCATGTTTGGCGGAATCACGCCTGTTGTTGTGTTTCATCACAGCACCAGTGACTCTGCGGCTCGTTTTCAGCAGATTTAGAGTTGAAAATGATTGATCAGAGTTCATTCCTTAACCGGTGTTTCCACGCCTGCTAGTTAAATATCCTGCAAGTTTACCGACACTGTAACATGTAATAATATTACTAGATGGGCCTCAGGGTTCGCTCTTGTTGTAAAGCTCAAATATACACATATTATACATATTATGTGTTTATAAACATATACATATTATAATATATACAAAAATACACGGTGAACAAGTGGGATTCTGCTTGAAATCAGACGGCAGAGTGGAGAATGTTGAGTTTTTTCTACTTGTTAGTGGAGAAAGAGCTTCAGGTGAGGAGTAACTCCATCAAAGTTTGAATCACGTTCAGATCCTCTCAGAGCTTCTCCGTGACTCAGGAGAGATTTCTCCACGTCACAATGAGTCGGTCCGAGCTGGACGAAGAGGGAATGTGAGGAAAGGAACAGGAAGTGCAGCTCAGTTTGCATGGCAGTGGAATGAGACAGTGATGGTTCAGTGACCTGTGACCTCTCACCTCCATTAGAGGTCCTGCAGGCACGGTGAAGGTCAGCTCCAGGGAGTAGAACCTGCCACTTCTCTACACTTAGATCCCAGAAAACCTTCTGGAACACGCATTTTAGGCAACAAAGACGCCCAATAGACAACAGAGATGATCATTCACACTCTTTTCTCCTTTCTTAGTTTGTCTCAGTCGCCGCTGACGCCGTAACAGGAAACTTCATGGGGATAAATGTTTGTTTTTAGTTTGAAAAAGAAACGTTTTCTCCCTGTTTCACAGCACTTCTTTATAGTTTGAATTGGTTGTGAAGGAAACATCTCTCTAAAGTAAACAATGACGACTAAATCAACATTTTAATGAAACTTTGTTGTGCAAAATGTAGTGAAATGACCAGAAGACTTCTCCTATAGTGGAGCACAAAATATTCAGACCATAGATAAGATTTTTAAACAACACTCCCATTGTTTCTCTGTCGAAAACAAACCCTAAACATGGAAAGAAAATAAAGCAATGGAGCTTTTTGATTCATTGCAATGACCCGCAGGACCTCCTCAGGACAAAGGTCCAATCACATACAAGCTTTACCAGCATTGGTTCCGTCATGAAAATGTATTCAGGGAAGGAGCTGACACACTCGCTCATCCAAATCAATCCTGAGTGACCATTATATATTTATCTATTATATTTTTTGAATCACTCCTGCATGAAAGTTTCATCCTGGTGTTTTCTTGCTGCATTTCTTCAGAATGAGATTCTTTATGAGAAGAAGAAGAAACGCCGTCGTCTCCGTCTTCGTCGTTTGGGAAGAAGACCGCCTCCAAGCAACCCTCAGGATGGACAGCCCCTGAATGAGTGGGAGAAAGAGATGAGACAGGTACAGCAAACGCTTCACATGAAGGGTTACCGATACACGGTGAAAGGAAAAGTATGGACGTGGCTCCTCCACGTCCAGAGGAGCCAGCTGAGATGGTTCGGGCGTCTGTTTGTGTTAGAGTGTTTTTATATATAGTTGCCATATTCATGCTTAATCTCAATCTTATTCCTTCTGTCTTTATTTGGCAGCGTCACTCAGACGCTGTTGTTTAACTTTGTATAAACATGTGTTCTGCCTTGGTAGGGGCACTCTGACGGAGGCTGATAAGCAAGAACACTGCAACCTTGCCTCAGCTGATGTCTCGGTAGCATCCCACGCCTCCAGGGGAGACTGCCATTCTCTACAACTGTTTAGCATAGCAACGTGTTTTTTCTGTGTTGCATATCGTGTAAACCCTCCCATCTGTTAATTGAAATAAAAGCGCAGGAGAGTGGCAGGGAGCTCAGAGTGGGTCGGAGGTGTTCCTGTTCATTCTCCTCGCGAGTAAAAAGTCACCCTTGTTGTCTTGTTCTTTCTTGCAGATTTAATAAATGTCTGTAGCCTAAACCTGACATTTAACTTGGTCCTTCGAGCCGGATGCCAACAACGCCTGGTGGTTCCGGCACACGCAGTCGTCGCCAGCAAGCCCACGGCCGTGGCGGGCCTCACTAGGTGAGACCCAGCACCTTTTCCAGGAACTGACACTGCTTCGTGTGCTGGGACCCGCAGGCTGACGGCATCCAACGGCGAGAGGAAAAGACTCCGACGGGTGAGCATTGTTTTGGGTTAAAAAGGAAACTGTGCGACTGAGGGTTGCAGGACAGTAAAACCCTGTGAATTCTAGACTCTGACAGGTAAGACAAAAGACGCTGAGGCAAATGGACGCCTGAAAATAGTTCATATTAAAAACGGACGTCGGAGTCCACGGTTGCGGCGTTACCGAAAAATTCCGTAAATAAAAAGGCGCTGAGGTAGTGGACGCCTGAGAATAACTCATCGTAAAAAGGATGGCGGAGTCCGCGGTTACAGCGACACCAAAAATTCCGTAAGAAAGAAACTAAAAGTGTGCATGTTGAATGAGTGGGTGGACTGTGAACCACTAGGTTACAGCCACCATTTAAAAACAACAGGAAAGTAAGTAGTGGGCTGACGTGGATGCACAGGCAAGAATTCTCCACCTGAAAGGGTTGAAGTGAGAATTACCACGATCAGTAAAGATTGACCACTACCCTGTTGACAGGTTGACCAACGGTACCATAGACCAGTGGTTCCCAACCTTTTTTGACCAGTGTACCCCTTGAGCTGGTTTCCATGTGAAAAGTACCCCCTCTCTCGTGTGTGATTATTCGCCTTAATGTGTACTTATATTTAACCCTTTGTCTTTCTATCTATCCAACTGCTCATTTAAATAAAACAATTATTGTGAGTGTAAAAACATACCTTTTAATGAGACACTTGCGCTTGCTTGTCTTTCATAAGTCTTTCATAATTCCTTTTTTCACTGGGCTCCCCTGTGCCTGCGTCCGAGGCGACGGTAGCAGTAGCGGTAGCTGGACGTTTACTCCTGCCTAGCCATGCATCCATGTTTACAGTCGGTATGCAGCTAGAGTTAGCTAGCTTCGCGAATCGTGCGCGCCCGCAGCAAGAACGTGAACCTTTTTTTTTTTTTTTTTAAAGCGCGCCACTTTATAGTCTTTTCATATTATGTGCATTGTAGTGTTACAATCACTGTGGATGAACTGCTACTCATGGAAAATAAACGTATGGCCTTACTAAAATTCATGATATAATACAATATAATATAGTATACATTTTTTTTTTTGTGTGTGGATACTGTAGGCTAATTTATAATCTTTCTGCGTACCCCCTGCAATACCCTCGCGTACCCCTAGGGGTCCGCGTACCCCCGGTTGGGAATCACTGCCATAGACTACCCTACGTAGTGTGGTCCGTCCAAATTTAAAAACAAAATGGGACAAGGGAACACCAAAAAACCTAAACCGCGCGATAAATTAACTTGTAAAGATTGGAAATATATAGAACGCTGCAGCGAAGAAAATGTAAAACATTTGGATAACTGGATTACAAAACATGGCTTCGACGGGAGCCTCAATACACAAAAAATAACAGTATTGCAAGATACCACCAAGCCAGGCGACGACGTAGAACAGTTCATAACAGACATGACCAACCTCAGAACTTCTTACATTACACACGCCATACACGCAGAGAAGGGAATAAAAGAAAAGAAAAGCAAAGAGGCAAATGGGGGAACAGGAGCTTATTTTCAGGAACAGCAGGGCTTCGGGGAAGTGTTTTACCAAAGACCATCGAGAGGCGGGATGAGAGGAAGAGGACGTAGATCTTTTAGAGGACACAGAGGTGGAGGGAATGTTAGTAATAAAGTAGATGGATGCTGGAACTGTGGGAAACTGGGACATTTTGCAAGGGACTGCACTGAAAGACCAGACAAACGCTTTGACGGAAACCAAGCATGACGAAATGGCCTCACACAAACGGACTCAGGACGACACTGGGCGTGTGTTTGTTAGTGTGTGTGTTTTTGTGTGTGTATGTGTGTGTTTGTGTTTGTGTGTTTGTGTGTGTGTGTTCAGTGTGTGTGCAGGAGACACGTCTCCACACTGAACGGCCTCAGACGAGATAACAAAAAAAAAAAAAACGGCAGCCTTTTAAAACTGCTCTAAGTAAGGTGTCGGGACTACTTTAGTGGGTTTAGTGAGGAAATAAACTTATCAAGTTATTTGGAATTTAAACTTAAAAAATCTATAAATAAAATTGCTAAATTAACTGAATAAAATAAATGGATGAAATAAATGAATCAATAAAGGAATCCTTGAACAAATACTTTGGGTGTATATGCATGAAGCAGAGCTCCTCCTTATCAAACAGCTGTTATGGAGACCGAGGACATTGAATGAAAACAGAATCCACAGCTCCGATCCCATTCTGCTTCTACCAAACTTTGCTGGTGGAGGAATGAGAGGCTGTGGAGGCGCTAGATTGGACTACAAACATGGAGGAATGAGAGGCTGTGGAGGCGCTAGATTGGACTACAAACATGGAGGAATGAGAGGCTGTGGAGGCGGTAGATTGGACTACAAACATGGAAACTTCCAACGTAGTGACGACATGCCGTGGTGCAGCGTGAACACACAGTGGAGAACATTCCAGTAGGAACAAGTAGACATGAGTTTAAACTTGAGAGTTTGAGGATCAAAATTAGAATTTGATGTGTGCAATGAAATTTAAGACCTTTTACAGAGGTCCAGGAATTAAATGGTTTCTAAAATCAACAATAGATTAGTGAAACTAAACTAAACTAACATGGTGACTAAAACTAGACTAAACATTTAGATGAAGTTTGGAAAGAATCAGCTTACAAGAAAACAAAACCTCACTTCCAACCTGCAGGGTTGCTCTTATGTGTTGATATAAAATAGAAGTTAAATGGAGAATACTGTAAATTAAAGGAATGTTAAAGTAAAAGTAAAAGATTATTTAATGTTTTCTATTTCTGTTTTAAAAGGGGAATGGCAATAAATATATATAAAAGCAATAAAAAACATGATGAGAGTTAGAAGATACGGTAATCTTCAAAAGACACATTTGGTAACAAGGCGCACATAGAATAAATTCTAATGACAATAATGAGGTTTAAAGTCAGTATTTCTTTGGTGGTTGATCATTAATAAAATTATCGAACTGTCTAATCTGATGTGAGATGTTGCAGGTGGATCCTGAACTGATGTTGCTGCACCGCCAACAAGATCAACTTCAATTGTTTAATATTAATAAATTCAGTTTAAATAACTGGAAAACTGGAAAAACAGATACTTAGTTTGCGTTTACATTTTTTGGGAAAATAATTGTCGAGGCCGGGACAGGTGCCTTAGATAGGAGGTACTTTTGATTTTTTTTAATTTCTCTTTAGACTGTCTCATTGTCAGCATATGAAAATGTGCTGTACTGTTATTCCAAACAGAACTACCACCATAATTTTGCAGCCACAAAACCTAGAGTGGAATGGGAAAAAAGGGGGGTTATGGTGTGCGGTGGTACTTAACTAATGACATAAAAGATACCAGCTGGGGAACTTTAGTAGCGGAAGATGTGGGAGCAGACTGGTCGGGGTACACAACTACTACATATCCAAAATATCATCGGTCAATCATCGTGATTCAGGCACCAACCGCATCCAGCACAGCAGTAATCATAACAGTTGACTTAACAAAAAACAGGACGATCGCCCCTCCCATGTATTCAAGACATGGAAATGCAGTGACATGTTGGGGGTTCTATTTATGGGAGTACAAAGTAGGGAAAGACGTGCCTTTCCAGCTACACCTATGCGACTATAGTTCCAAACAAACTAAAAAACAGACCAAAGCTTGGATGACCTCAGCAGCAAAACATGTAGGGATAGTGGCGATTGATCAGGATGTGGGAGCTGATGATTACTTTAAAATTACCACAGGAATCTCAGGAGATAAAAACAACTGGTTGTTAATGGTAGAACAAGCAGCAAAAACTTCACAAAATCCAGACAAAGGGTCATGCTTAGTTTGTATGGTAGCTAGACCCTTACTTAGAAGAGTTCCGGCTCCAGTAAACTCGACTTGTGTAATCAACCTGATGCAAGAAAACAACCCTAACGCCACCTGCAAACACCTAGACAGAACCTTTCCACTCACAACCATGACAAAGCTCAAGCCACTCTTTCATAACACCGTAGCACCTCAGAACTTCACCTGCATAAACATCACGAGCACAAACCCTAAACATTTCCTTGGAAGCCTAAACAACTCCTGGTGCCTTGGAACAGTTCAAGCTCCAGCCAAATTCACACCATTAGCACGAGCAGACGTGTGGTGGTGGTGTGGTACAAACAAAATCTATGATGGCCTTCCTAAGCGAGCTCAAGGATTGTGTGCACCAATAACTTTAATCATTCCAGTAGACGTCCGTCCCCTGGATGTAACTCAAATCTCTGAGAAATTGTTGCAGACTGATGTTTACAGGACGGTGATGGTGAGACGACAGAAAAGAAGCCGATCCAACATACATCGATGCCATCGGTGTACCACGTGGTGTTCCTGATGAGTATAAACTAGCAGATCAAGTTGCAGCAGGCTTTGAGAATATACCAGTCATTTCCATGATTTTTCCTATCACTCCTAATAAAAATGTTGACAGAATAAACTACATTCACTATAATGTTCAGCGTTTGGGGAATTGGACAGAAATGGGTTTTTCAGCAGTTCATGAGCAGCTTTCAGCAACATCGACGACGGCTTTCCAGACGCGTATCGCAGTAGACATGTTGTTGGCGGAGAAGGGGGGAGTGTGCTCAATGTTTGGTGACAGATGTTGTACTTTCATTCCAAACAACACAGCAGCAGATGGAACGCTCACACGCGCCGTGGAGGGTCTTCGTACTTTGAATAAAAAGATGAAAGATCACTCTGGCGCCGACACATCGATGTGGAATGGTTGGGTTGACATGTTTGGGAGATACAAAGCTCTAGTAATGTCTGTTTTGATCTCCCTGGCATTCTTCACTGCCATTCTCACTCTGTGTGGTTGTTGCTGTATTCCATGTATCCGCGCCCTCCTCACCCGCCTAATCAACACTCCTATCTCTCCCATGAAACAGGACCTGGCGCAGGCTTATCCATTGTTGGGGAATGCTGACCATAACTCTGAAATTAGCAAGGATGACGATTTTCCATCCTTGCCCGACCTTTTCCCAGACCCTGAAGATTACGAGTAACAGTAAAACATTAAGAACTCTGAGTGTAAATGTAGCCTAAACCTGACAGTTTGGGATGGACGTCTCCCCAGGGAGGTGTTCCAGGCATGTCCCTCTGGTGGATCTAGGACACTCTGGAGGGACTGTGGGTATGTCCGAAAAATCCCTCCTTTCTCCTTATCTATCAATCAATCAATCAATCTTTATTTCTATAGCACTTTTTATACATTAAAGCAACACAAAGTGCTTCCACAAGAATTAAAAACAGTGCAAAGACAAAATAGATGGATAAAAAGCAGGTGAACACACACGCACACATGCAGACACACACCATAAGTGAAGACATGCCTAGTGATATGGAGACATGGCAGGACACTGAGGACTAAGGTGAGGAAAGGGCCACATTTGGCCGTCCACACTGGGGGTGGCACAACTTCCAACCACAGGGGGCGCCGCCCCACAGATCCCCCCCCCCAGTCGGACAGACAAGCCAATCCCACCACATAGTGCCAGGTGCCCGGGCAGGGAAACCCATGGGACGGCTCCACCAGCGGCAAAACCGGCCACCACCAGTGTAGCGCCCCCTAGAGGAACCACTGGAGATAAAAAAGAAGGTAGGAAAAAATAAAAAATAAAAAATTAGATAATTATCTGAAATAAATAAATAAATAAATAGTAGTAGATAAATACATTGATCAAATACATAACTATATACACACATACATGTATAAAATCAGTTAAAAGCCTGATTAAAAAGGTGAGTTTTTAACCCTTTTTTAAAAACCTCAATGGACTCTGACTCTGACTCTATCTATCGACTTTCACTGTGGATGGCGTCCAGGGGTTAAGGAGAGCTGTTAGGAGGCTTCCTAAAGGAGGTAAGGAGAGGTGTTAGGAGGCTTCCTAAATGAGGTTAGGAAAGGTGTTAGGAAGCTTCCTCAAAGGGTTAAGGAAAGGTGTTAGGAGGCTTCCAAAAGGAGGTAAGGAAAGGTGTTAGGAAGCTTCCTCAAAGGGTTAAGGAAAGGTGTTAGGAGGCTTCCTATAGGAGGTAAGGAACGATGTTAGGAGACTTCCTAAAGGAGGTAAGGAAAGGTGTTAGGAGGCTTCCTAAAGGAGGTAAGGAAAGATATTAGGAGGCTTCCAAAAGGAGGTAAGGAAAGGTGTTAGGAGGCTTACTAAAGGAGGTAAGGGAACGTGTTAGGAGTCTACCTATAGGAGTTAAGGAAAGGTGTTAGGAGTCTTCCTAAAGGAGTTAAGGAAAGATATTAGGAGGCTTCCTAAAGGAGTTAAGGAAAGGTGTTAGGAGTCTTCCTAAAGGAGTTAGTAAAAGGCAATCACGTTAGTGTGGCACTATCACTTAGTGACATCATAATAATGCGACGGCGGTACAAGTTAGTAACGTCTGCTGTGGCGGGAAAAAAACTACAAATTTATGAAAATGGACTATAAAAAGCACATTTGGGTTTTAGATGATTTAAAGTGGTTCAATACAGATTATTACTTTGATAACTGACATGATCTGCTGCTTTTTCCGACATTGTGAGTTTCCTTGAATGTCCAGATGAGCATTTGATGAGGGTCCCTTTAAGTGTCGCCGCAAGGAATTGTAGGGGCAGCATGAGCTCGCCTCCTTTGCTAAAGGCAGCATCAGTGTTTCCTAGGCTAAAGGAGGCACTAAAGGAAGCATCAGTGTTTCCTAGGCTAAAGGAGGCTCTAAAGGAAGCATCAGTGTTTCCTAGGCTAAAGGAGGCACTAAAGGAAGCATCAGTGTTTCCTAGGCTAAAGGAGGCTCTAAAGGAAGCATCAGTGTTTCCTAGGCTAAAGGAGGCTCTAAAGGAAGCATCAGTGTTTCCTAGGCTAAAGGAGGCTCTAAAGGAAGCATCAGTGTTTCCGAGGCTAAAGGAGGCTCTAAAGGAAGCATCAGTGTTTCCTAGGCTAAAGGAGGCTCTAAAGGAAGCATCAGTGTTTCCTAGGCTAAAGGAGGCTCTAAAGGAAGCATCAGTGTTTCCTAGGCTAAAGGAGGTTCTAAAGGAAGCATCAGTGTTTCCTAGGCTAAAGGAGGTTCTAAAGGAAGCATCAGTGTTTCCTAGGCTAAAGGAGGCTCTAAAGGAAGCATCAGTGTTTCCTAGGCTAAAGGAGGCTCTAAAGGAAGCATCAGTGTTTCCGAGGCTAAAGGAGGCTCTAAAGGAAGCATCAGTGTTTCCTAGGCTAAAGGAGGCTCTAAAGGAAGCATCAGTGTTTCCTAGGCTAAAGGAAGCATCAGTGTTTCCTAGGCTAAAGGAGGCTCTAAAGGAAGCATCAGTGTTTCCTAGGCTAAAGGAGGCTCTAAAGGAAGCATCAGTGTTTCCTAGGCTAAAGGAGGTTCTAAAGGAAGCATCAGTGTTTCCTAGGCTAAAGGAGGCTCTAAAGGAAGCATCAGTGTTTCCTAGGCTAAAGGAGGCTCTAAAGGAAGCATCAGTGTTTCCTAGGCTAAAGGAGGCTCTAAAGGAAGCATCAGTGTTTCCTAGGCTAAAGGAAGCATCAGTGTTTCCTAGGCTAAAGGAGGCTCTAAAGGAAGCATCAGTGTTTCCTAGGCTAAAGGAGGCTCTAAAGGAAGCATCAGTGTTTCCTAGGCTAAAGGAGGTTCTAAAGGAAGCATCAGTCTTTCCTAGGCTAAAGGAGGTTCTAAAGGAAGCATCAGTGTTTCCTAGGCTAAAGGAGGCTCTAAAGGAAGCATCAGTGTTTCCTAGGCTAAAGGAGGTTCTAAAGGAAGCATCAGTGTTTCCTAGGCTAAAGGAGGCTCTAAAGGAAGCATCAGTGTTTCCTAGGCTAAAGGAGGCTCTAAAGGAAGCATCAGTGTTTCCTAGGCTAAAGGAAGCATCAGTGTTTCCTAGGCTAAAGGAGGTTCTAAAGGAAGCAACAAGCCTCCTTTCCTTTGCTTATTGAGAATTCAGACAGTCCTTATCATGGCCGCTACACAAAACACTTCCGGGGTTCAGTGAAAGTGGATAGATGAGGAGGTAGGAGGATAATGGTAGATGGAGGGATGTTGTGGCCAGTAAGAGCAAAAGTCATTCATTGATTTTTGGAGTCACACTTCCTGTTTTATTAATGTGCACAAAGGTGAAAGAAATGTTGACCTTTTCTGTGTCACCAACTCTCAGAAATAAACTCTCAGCACTGCATTTATTTGAGCTTTGGAGGCAGTGGGGGCGTCGAGGCGAGGAGGGGGGCTGGAGGTGGGAAGGTTGCAGCTTCAATCTCCTTCAGTTGACAGGCCACGACTGCCGGTCCTTGTCGTGAACTCTCACAGTGTTTCATGATCTCCATGTTAGCGACATCTCTAATGTCTAGTCTCTCATCTCTAATGTAATAACATGCAGGTGATTTCCTCCCCACTGATGAAAATAACCAACAGCTTAAACAATTCAGACCAGTTGTGACAAAAGTTATTTAAATAAAGGCATAGTTATCGAACGTTTTTATTACAACACAGCATCAAGCTCAGCTCACTTTTTTTTAATTCATTCATTTCACACATTTTTTTTTTCATTTTACAATAAGAAATGATAAGACGGTGGGTTTCTGATAAGGAGGCTGTCGTCCTGTAGACGTTTCTATAGATTGTTGAGCTCCAGGAGGGTTTGATCCAACACCTGATGCATGTCCAGGTTCTCTTCTTTGGCCTGAGCCAGTTTCTCTACAAAATTAAAGAAAACACACAGAAGTCAGCTTGAGTATGAATTTCATTGACTAAATCAATGATGAAAAGTTTTAGCCAACAAACCTTTTTCACTGACGAAGACAAAACTTTGATCATTATTAATCATAATCAGTAGCCAAACTACCAAAACTCAACATAATTGATGGCCCTTCTGAGGTAAGGAATCCCTACAATGGTCTGTCTAAATGGACAGAATATTTGATTCTTGTCTGATTTACTGAAAATGGAAGCTGAGCTACAAACTGGACAAACTGATATTATTGTCTTACAGATCAGCAAAACAAATCACACCTGTAAAATGGGACTTTTCCTGAAAGGTGAACTATGGCAAGACGTTTATACAAAGTGGCTTATAAACCAGGTGCATTATGAAGCCTAAACACTGAAATCTTGTTTCTGATTGTGTATTTAAAATGTCTGCAAAGAAAGAAAGAAAGAAAGCACATTTGGCCTGAGTAGAGACACTGGCTTTGGTTTTGACTTCTGAGGGAATTGTATTTCCTCACACAGGTCATTGGCAAGATGTCATCAGAACTGCTTCTCCTTTGCTTTTCTTCTGTCTCTTCATAATTTGTTCTGTTGTACTTGTTGTTTTCCACAATATTGTGTAAATCATGTCTCCACTATGTTTCTGCCACATTGCAACTTCTCACTTGTGGGACTAATAAAGATGTTTTTTTTATGTTGAAATATAGTAATATTTGATCTGTTATCAACACAATGTAGTGCAACAGGACTGACATGTAGCGCTTATAATCTAGAGAAACATAACTTATTGAAGTTCAGTCCATGATCAGCAATATTTATATTGTTGTTATGATGAATATATAATAGTGCACAACCCTCGCACGCTTTTCATTCAGTACCTTAAGAAATCAGGCTTTTAGTTGACTTTTATACAAAGTAACAGACCAACTGATTTGGGTTTAAAAAGATAATAACGCTTACAATGACAGTGAACTTTTGGTGTTAAACCTATTTCCACAGCAGTTAATCTCTGTTCTACACTATCAAGCATCGTTTAAGTCTCAAAGGGGATTTAAACAAAAAAGATAAACTCATGATGGTGTTTTACAGGAAGCAAACAAATATCAAGTCGAGTGAAGGACTGGGCCAGAAAGAAGGCAAAACTGGGAGAAGACAGAAAAGTCAAGAAGGCTTTGAATGGTTTATTCCACAGAGAACAGAGAAGGACGGAGGAACAGGTTTACGTGACAAAGGAAACCAGCAGAGACTGGATGACTGTACGAGCAGCCAGTCTTGTAACACACAGGAGAGCGTTCTTCCAGCCCAGGAGACTGCTGTGGAATGGTGGAGGACAGCAGACGGGCAGAGAAGAAGAAGAAGAAGAAGGGAAGGGAAGAGTTCAGACAGCGAGGCGGCCAGGAGGGCCAGAGCTGCAGTGACACAGACAGCGTCTACAGGGTCGTCATGTCGTTCAGGGCCAGATCCAGCTCCTCGCTCAGGGCTTTGCCCTTTAGCTTCTGAGCATAGACTTCGTCTGGAGGAGGACACACACACACACACACACACACACGCACACAGACGCACACACACACACACATTGGCACAGAGAGGGAAAAAGATTGAGATGGAAAGCCAACAGAAAATGAAGTACAGAGCAGAAAAAGGAATTGTGATTAAATCCACAGTGAGAAGCGACACGTCAGTCCTATCATTACATCACATCCAGTGGCGACACCAGGAGGTTTTGTGTGGCACCATTTCTTCCCGTTAGTTTGTAATGTAGGAACAATTGAACTGCTGTATAATTAACAGTTACACATTATAAATGAAGACTCTTATGCTGGAATAAAAATGAAATTAAATGCCTCTGACAAGCGTGGGTATATTTAAATCACTCTCTCTCTCTCTCTCTCTCTCTCTCTCTCTCGCTCTCTGTCTCTCTCTCTCTCTCACACACACTCACACACACACACACCTTCAAAATCTCTTGGTTACTATATCTCACCAAACATGAGTCACAGCTGAAGCATGCACACATGAGCTGGAAGCTCCATCAGCTGGATGGTTTAATCCCGGTGGTCTATCGATACATGCAGAGTTAATCCCATGTAGTGAAGGAGAGCAACACTCAGCACCCGTGTTTACAAAACATGTCAGATACCACAGGATGGGTTTCAGGAAAGACTTGTCTATCTGTGGGTGTGAGCCGTTGTGGTCAGCCACAAGATGTTCTAAAGACTGATTGCAGACCGTGCAGTAGAAAAACAGGTACGGTTGAGAGTTCAGAGGGTCCTGAGATAATCACAGCTTCTCTCTGCCACGTGTAGGGTTACACAAAATGCAAACTATATACCGCAAGTCTACACTTCTTTTATATACATCTACAAATATGACAACATCAACTTCAAATAACAAGGTGCAGGTAATCAGTACAGTACTCATCACTTAGTGTTGAATAGAATAGAATAGAATAGAATAGAATAGAATAGAATAGAATAGAATAGAATAGAATAGAGTAGAATATAATAGAAATACTTTATTGAGTCTCCAGAGGCTGTGTTTTTGTTTTCTGCAGTGCATTTGATCATTTTTACTTTAAATACTGCTGTGTAGCTTTTTCTTGCTTCGTCAATCAAATAATGTCAACATGGAGATTTTTCTGCAGTACTGTAGCAGTTTTCTGCTGTCATACAGTGACATCTCATGGTCACAGGTGGAATGTCCTGTATTTGTTGCTATATGTGCTTCTTAACAAGCCACATGATCAGCGAAACAACAAAAAAGTGAAACTTACAGTGTGGAAATGACAGTACATAAACACTTATTAGCAACTACAAGTTTAATGCAACAAAACCTGCTGTTCCACTAATGCCTTTAATCATAACGTGTAATGCTCAAAACAATATCTTCACCAATAACTATTGAACACCGTTCAGGGGGGATTCAAATGTGTTTCACTCTTCAAGTTGATTTGTACTGCATAATTCTTCTGGTTTGCACAAGTCTGGGCAAGATGATATTAAAACTCACACATGCTGTGAGGTTAATAAGAAACACATCAAAGCAACAGCGAAGAGGGACATTTTCAGGAAAATACTCATTCCAAGCAAGACGGTTTTTTTTACTTTGTTAATTGTTGAGATGGAATCATTGGAGAAAGTCTAAAGCAATTAACATTGAACTAAAACACTTACTGTAGGTCTGGATATTGCTCGATATTTTGTAAATATTATAAATTAGTCAATCTAATCTGCAGCTGTTGTTACATGAATTAATTAATTCGTGTAACAACGGCTGCAGATTAGATTTAAAGGCCGAATTTCAGAGAGAAGAATGTAACAAGCACGAGAAGAGTTTGTTCCAGCTGTTTGGAGTCGAATGAATGAACGCGACAGTACAACGGTACAAATGAGAACAAAGACGACAGGCGATTGTTGAATACCTTCCAAGTCGTCAATGGTCTTCTCCAGCTTGGCCACAGACCTCTCAGCAAACTCTGCACGGGTCTCCGCCTGGAAAAAACACAGTGTGTGTGTGTGTGTGTGTGTGTGTGTGTGTGTGTGTGTGTGTGTGTGTGTGTGTGTGTGTGTGTGTGTGTCAGCATTACGAGGTATGCGACAGAAATGGCAGTGCTCTGGCGGTTTGGTCGAGAGAAAAGAAACACTGACCTCCTTCAGTTTGTCGGTCAGAACTCTGATCTCTTCTTCATATTTGTCCTCTTTTTGTGAGTACTGGAATCCAAACATACAAAACGTTAACATTACAATTAAAAGACACACACAAGCTTGTTTTATCCTTTTATCCTATCTTTATCTGATTTGATCAGCGACAGTGTCTTATTCCTCGAAGTGACTTTAATCAATTTGAAAGGAATTATTCTACATTGATTCAGTTTAATTTAGTGTTAATTGCCATTGTGATTGTCAACATTTCATTAATGACCTTCTATCAATGATATTGTTTCATTTTGCTTTGTTTGAACAATCGTTCTTAAAATACCGCTTTGAAAAAGTTAACGTTTTTGATTTTTGTTTTTTAAATCTACAAACTTTGACGGTTTTAGATTGTATTTTCAGATGTCAGATGGACGGGATGCTGTGCGCACCATGTCACCCAGCTCTGCTCCACAGCTTTAGAAAATCTTACAAATCAGACGGGAGCTAATCTAATCTCCACAGAGGTGTCTTAGTCAAAACCTGTACATTTAAAAATCTACACATGAATCACTATGGGATCAACATGAATGATCTGTATTTCCAAAACTATGAGTCAGACCCAAAATGGGTCTCAGGCCTGTTTTCCTGTGGCGGTCAGATGAGAGGATGAAATTCCTCGTACCTTTTTGGCTTCGCCTTTCCCAATTGAAACACAATCAAAGAGCCTATTCTTCCACGATTATTTGTTTCAGATGCAGCTGATCATCTCCAGATGTCATTCAAATGTTCAAACGTCTTAAAGTCTGAAGTGCTGAAGGGACAGCACTACTGTACCTTCTCAGCCTGGGCTTCCAGGGACTTCAAGTTGTTGGTGACATTTTTCAACTCTTCCTCAAGGTCACCTGATTTACTGAGCAATTCAGAGAGGAGAAGCAGAAGAAGAAGAAGAAGAAGAAGAAAAAGGCAGTGATTTGAAAGGCAGGGCAGCAGAAGAGCTCAAACCTCCGACATGGACGTGTTTGTGTCGGACAGAGTCCAGGGACCTCATGTATCGTCAGGAGCGACACACAGATGTGTGCACAGTGAGAGCCCACGGACATTCCCATGCAAGGTAGAGAATTTATCAACGTGTACCTTATATTTAGGAACATGCCTAAATGCAAGCACAACGCTGACCATGCTTAACATAATCTCGTGGTAGAATTCCATGAGAACTAAACCTAGAAAGCATTAAGAGTGTCACAGAAGATGCTCAACAATCTCAAACGTCACATATGTCGCCTGTTTCCTGAGTTTCAAAATGCTCAATTAGTAATGATCTACTTAGAAATAGACATTTTGTATGTGGTGTGAAAGGAAATGAATGATGTGACGGGCATTGCAAATGTACGTACGTTTTAAGCTTGTTTTGTGCTGTTGGAAGATTTGGCAAAGCAGGCGCTCCGCAGGACATTTTAATAGTCTAAGCTGAGCCTGCTGCAAAGTACATCTTGTTCACGTTTGCCCCAATAGTATCTATACATCTATGGATCGACCCATCTAGCGATGAAACGTGTTTTCAAAGTGTGCTGTGACTTCTCAGTAGGCAGAGGTGCCGTTATTTGACTTTAACCGTGCATTCTGCCAGGTCTGGTGGGTTTTACCGTGTCACAAAAACCCTGGTAAGAATTCATGTCACGTTAAGGAGTTGCTGGTAGTCCAATGGTCAACATCTCACCTGTCATGTGGGACAGCTGAGATCAACTCAATGTCATTTTTCTCTCCTCTAATCCTGCATAATTAACTGTGGTTACCACATCCCATGCAGCAGTTTACCTTTTGTTGGTTCTCTCAACATTCAAAGTACCAAACAATATTTCCTGGTTTGCTTCAACCTCCCTGACAAGTACCTCCATTTCAGTTTCACAATACTTGTTTTTTTTTGCCGTCTTTGCCTTGATGATGAAAAGTGAGTTAAAAATATTCCCAAAGAGGTGTGTTGCTAGCCTATATGGTTAATTGGAGGCATTTCTGGTGGGTAAATTGGAAGTGCACAAGCTGGGTGACTAAGAACAAGTGGGATTTATCAACGCCGAGGACTTATTGACGTGCACATGACCCAAATACGCATGTTTGATAAATACTGAATGTTTTTGTACCTAAACACATTCTAACTTTCATTCATAAGAAAGAATTTAGAACCTTTTCTATGCAATGATGGTGCATGAGGCCCCTGGTCTCACTTGCATCTGACTCCAAGGAGGACAGTGAACTGAGCAAAAGGTCAGAGAGGGTTTCAAAGGGAGGCTCGAGTGAGAAGACGGGTTCTAATCAGGAAGGAATCAATGAAACGGATTTGTTGCAAAACATGTTGTTTTGCATTGCAGTGGCTCCTAATGTGAGGTCTGCTGCAACAATAGGGAGCTGAGAACTATAAGGTTGTGGATTACATATCAAAAATGTACTTTCTTGAGGAGCTCCAGAATAAAAGATTAGAGAACAACTGGTGGTCTTTTTGTGTTGTCCACAACTCTCATTTAAAATCTTAGAGGCTCATCAGTAAACATAGACTCAACCTCAATAGGCGTAACCTTGTTTCATTAGGTTAGGCTTGGAAAAACATGCAGAATGAAATTTATTGCTGGAAACAACCCTTTCTCCTGGAAAAACTGCACCAAGTGGGAGTTTTAATGTTAAACGTCTGTTCCTGTTACTGAATCGCATCTCGATGATAACTACACTGCTGTTTAACATGTAATTGTCGTAGAAATGCTGATGCTGAGGGACACTGTATCCAGTGACTTGTACACTCAGAACGTTAGAAACATTAAAGGTGCAGTATGTGACATTTAAGTAGTGCCAATGTTGTGCATTAGATGGCAGTAGTGAGTCCAGTGAAAAGGTCTTCTGTGTATGTGTCAGAGTTTGGTTTGGTTTTTTTAATTAGCAGTTAGCAGTTCTCTTACACTGGAGCTCGCTGGATAACTTTGTAACTTCAGTATCCAGTACAACATATAGACGTCAATGGAACTACATGCTGACGAACGCCTCTCCTTTATTGACTAATTATTAAAAATATATATATATATATATATACTAAAGTTCATAATCAAAACGGTGACAGTGCAATACTGGTCAAAGCGAAAAATGGCTAACCTCTCTTTTTCAAGCTATTGCAAAGAGTCACTTTTGTTTTGTTTGTTTGAATGAAGAGAGAAGAAGCAGAGAAAGCGTCTGGTGCAGGTGAGACAGCGAGCAGACGGCGGAGGAGCAGGGCAGCAGGTCACAGGTCAGACCTTGCTGAGTCAGTACCTCTTCCTCGCCGCACATCATGGACTTCAAATTCTGGTCCATCAGTTTGAGCTCCTCCTCCAGCTCCCGCACCCGCCTGGCGGGGGTTAGTTCGGGAGGGGGGGCAGCCAAACAACGACACAAGCCCCACATAGGCGGTGGTGATGCATTCATGCATTCAGGACACATTCAATACACACACACACACACACACATATATATATATATATATATATATATATATATATATATATATATACACACACACACACAAAAACAGAAAACACAAGTCCAGGTGTCTGTGTGATTAGTGACATCTGGCAGGTTGTGACTCTCACATGACACTGTTGACAGCAACAATTTGAACTGACATTACTCAACAACATATCAATTATTCTAATAAGTACAAATAAACCTGTGTCACTTTCAGCATGTAAAACACATTAAGCACATCATACACACAATGAAGCAGATTTTTATGCGTGTTTTGTGTATTTTTTTTGTCACAGATAAACCAAACCAGTACATTAAACAGCAATCATTAGTTGTTAAGAGAATCATTCTGACATCATGTCCATGCATCACATACGGCTCATATTATTGCATAAACACATGGGAAGTACTAGTGCAGCTTCTTCACAACCTTCCAGCTTGGGCCCCCTATGAACCCCTGAGAGACAATCATCCCTCTTCCCATTAAAGGAGGAGCTGCCCAGATACCGGGTGTGTGTGTGTGTGTGTGTGTGTGTGTGTGTGTGTGTGTGTGTGTGTGTGTGTGTGTGTGTGTGTGTGTGTGTGTGTGTGTGTGTGTGTGTGTGTGTGTGTGTGTGTGTGTGAGAGAGAGAGAGAGACAGGGCACTGGCCGATCAGGTGGTGGTGGCGGCTTATCGGCTGGAAGAGTAGAAGGTGAGAGCAGGGCTGCAACTAACGATTATTTAAATAATCGATTAATCGCTCAATTGTTTTTTGATTAATCGACGAATTGGTTGAAAGAAAAAAAAGGTTTCAAATTGTAGGACAAGTTGATATTGAACGAACCCAACACCAAATATGTTATAGTTATTTAAAAGAACATAACTGAACCAATACAAAGATCTGTACAATATAAATACATATATACACATGTATATAAGATGTATACAATATAAATACATATATACACAGGTATATAAGATGTGTACAATATAAATACATATATACACAGGTATATAAGATGTATACAATATAAACACATATATACACATGTATATAAGATGTATACAAGATAATGATTTAATCAGATTTAATGTACTTCAGGGACCACAAACAGTCCAGTTTCATCCTGAGTGACCAGACTGGTACAATATTGTTATAATAACCTTTAAATTTACACTTCAAAGTGTTTCTTTGTTGTGTCACAGTGTGTGGAATGAAATTGTCTATATTCTTACAAGATCAAACACTTAGTACTGAAAATGATTACAATTTCAACATAAAGTCAATTTTAATGAACCATTCTGGTCAAAATACAATGAAATGTCAAAATAAAGCTAGTGTAAATCCTCTATAAGCTCCTTGCTTGGTGGGACCAGGCTGGAGCCTCTTGGTGGGTTTTGGTCCACAGCTCTTATGTTGAAAGTCAAACTGACAGAGAGGAGCTTCACAGAGCAGCACTGCACTGCAGAGGAGTAATAATTCACGTGTCGTCCAGTACAGGGTGTTGCTCTTACCGGGTCCCTCCTCACAGGTTCTACTGTACCGCCTCCACTCTGCCTCCACTCTGTTCAACTCGCTCTGCAGGTTGACGCTTTTTGTTTTTTTTTAAACTTCATTTCAGTCAGCCAGCATAACAAAAGCTCTGAAGGCAAAGTAAACGGCTCCCCAACATGGCGACTGGCACATAAATCGTGCGACACAACAAATCGATAATGAAATTCGTTGCCAACACTTTTGATAATCGAATTTAATCAATTTTATCAATTCATTGTTGCAGCCCTAGATGAGAGTACCACCGATACCGATACCCGGCTCCCCTGGGAAAGGCGGGGCCTTGGTAGGATGGAGCTGAGGCGCCCCCCCCCCCCCACACACACACACCATCAACAGCCGCAGCAACCAGCCCAGGGACGTTGAGGTGCCAGAGAGCGGCTGAGTGGTGTTGGCGACCGCCCGCCGGGGAGCAGTGTCAGCCGAGGCCAAGGCAGAGCCCGGCCTGTGAGCGGAGGCGGGGCCTGAGAAGGCGTGGACCAGCCAGAGGCCGAGGCCAAGTCCAAGAGGGTGGAGACGGCCCGGAGGGTGGAGACGGCCATTTGTGTGAACCTGCAGGTGGGAGGCATGCGTGCCATACACTAGCGGCCCCCAACCTTCGTTGCTTCACAGACCGGTTTAATGTCGTGACACGGACCGGCCCTAAGGTGTGGATAAATACTACAAAATAAAATGATACGACCAACACACAAACTGTGGTAATATAATAACAAAGGTAAATCCACTGTGTACTTGTATGTCTTTCTACTTTTATGTTATTCTTCCGTCTCCTCACTGGACCTTTTCCTCTTTGTAAAGAAACTTTACAAACACGACTGTTTTCTACTCATTTTGCTGCTTGTAGGTTTAATATCAGCGCTAATGTGTCATGTGACCGACGCAAGCGTGAGTCATAGACGGATGTAAGGGAGAGAAGTTGGTCATTTTTCAAAATGAAAGATTGCCCAGACTCGGATAATAAATAAAACGGAAATAATGTAAGTTATTAATTCTCTCTGTGCGGCCCGGGGGTTGGGGGCCGCTGCCATACACCAGACCCTTCTGGGGGGAACCTGGTTGGGTACCTCAAGTGTCGGAACCTCAAAAACAGGCCAATGTGCCGGATCCCAAGCTCACATAGCAGCGATGGACACAACCACTCCCTGAACAATGTACTGTGTGTAATGTGCTTCATGTCGGCGTGAATCTTTGTGGTGCAGATATTGACTTACGCCTCAGCCACCTCAGCACGCTCCTCTGAGCGCTCCAGATCGCCCTCCAGGATTACCAGTTTACGTGCTACCTGAACACACACACACACACACACAGAGAGAGAGAGAGAGAGAGAGAGAGACTGCTTAAACGAAGGTCCAGTGTCAGTTTTTAAAATGCGGTGACGATGAAACGTGCAGTGATTCCCACACCTCTTCATATTTGCGGTCAGAATCCTCAGCAATGTGCTTGGCCTCTTTCAGCTGCATCTCCTGGATCTCCATTTTCTCTTCATCTTTTGTTGCTCTGTTTTCTATGACTTTCATTCCTCTGATTGACAGGACAACAGAAAACACAACTTATAAATAGTAAATCGTCTCTTTTTATCGCCTCCTTATCCAAAGAAGGGTCACAAAAGCAGCCTAATACAACTCCAGCCAGTTTCATCAGTTCAATATCATCACAATAACAATATTATAACATAATCACAATAAGTGGCTTATATACAATATATACTAGGCTATGATCTAAATGTTTGAATGACTCACATCAAACTAGATCAAACTCATTTAATATCTTTAAAAAAAAATACCTCTCCTTAATGTCAGGATGAAGGTGAAATCTATAAATCTGATTAAATCAAATCTGAACTTACTGGCTGGAAGTTTGAAATGTAAACACAAATATTATTTTCCAGAAAGGGGGATAATTAAAGAAGAGACACACATGTCCTACAACTTGAGTCATAAAACAGAATATAAAAGTAGCAGAAAAACATTTGAAACAATTGTAGTTTCAGTGGAAAATACATATGGATGACATTTTGGACAAAACAGCTTTTAAATACTTAATTCAGGTGTCAGGCTCCTCGCCACATGCATATACAATCAAGCACAAACATTTTGTACTCTGCTACGCTTTGACTCTGTGGCAGCAGTTTGAGAAAGTGCAAACGAGGGCTTGTAATTTCATATTCAAGAGGCTTTATTTGAATACAAACATCCCTGATGGTGAAATGGTCAGGATGGATATTTTTGTCCATGTCAGGGCTGGTCGGCCTGGTTAGCATTAAAACTAGAAGCAGCGCTGAACTGGTCCCGGCATCCCTGCTGGAAGCATGTCCCCCAGGTGGCGCTGTGACTGACAGTGTATTTTGGCCTATGGATGTGACGAGGGCCGACCGTGGTCATACGTGTAAAGCTTCAGGCTGAGTGGAGCATGTACAGGCCGGTCATGCAGCACTTCCTGTCCGTCCACCAGGTGGCGACGTTACTGTGAGGGTACATTGGTCTATGGAATTCATCAGGGAAGGACTCTGCTCACACGTGTAACGTTTGAGGCAGATTAAAACATGGATAGGCGACAGGGGGTTTAGCTCTCCTGAACAGGAAACTGAAATCACGAAGGAGAAAATAATGCCAAAACAAGTGCAAAGACAACTAGAAGATAATGAGATATGTCAGAGTATAGATTGGGTGGGATTATCAACACTGGACTGTGTCTTGCATAGAAATAATCTGAGGATGAAGCAGGTGACATGGTGACATTTGAACACAATTCAGAAAGAATTGCAATAAAACTATATAGAAGAAAGCCTTATTGAGAACTTTTGTTCTGCCTGGAGATGGAAGGTGTATGAATGACATCCTCAAACGCATATGACCTTCTCCGAGCTCTGGAGGGCACGTGGAGATATGGTAGCTGAGGCTTTTTATGGCTGGATTGCCCCCCCCCCCCCCATGCTGGCTAAATAAAATAATAATAATTTCTTCTCTGCTTGGCCAGGGGGAAACATTGTGCGTGATGTGAGTTAGGTGCTGTAGACAAGAAGCACAACAGTTTTTTTTACTGAAACTTTTTACAGTAAATGCTTCTGTTGTTTTGTACACAGACCACTGGAAGTGCAACTTTGTGTTGGGAGGTCGACACTGGACATTGTTTTTGTTGGAAAACGTAGATGTATGATATAATTGTGTGCGCTATAATAATGATATTGTAAAGTATTTCACAACACACTTTTATGAAAGTACTCTCTGTAGAAAGTGTAACATGGAACAAATAAAAGCCTAAGTCATTATGACAAATGGAGAAGAAGAAGAAGTGTTTTCCATTGATCAAAGTGTTTTACATTGAGCACATCAGTGTTTCTTATAAATAGAATAGAATAGAATAGAATAGAATGTCTTTATTGTCATTGAAACACCGTAAAACGAAATTGTAAGGTGCAGTCCTCTTTAAAGTGCCATTTAATAAGGAAATATCAAATCTAAAAGAATGTGCTGATAACAGTAAAACAACAATATAAATAAATAAATAGATTAAAAAAGTTCATAAAATGGGAAAAAAACACACCAGTCTACTCACATGACGGTTTGTGTGTCACTTGAAAACAAAATATCATTTTGAGAAGAGATAGCATTGTTTTAATTGTAGTGTCATTTTGAAGAGTTGAGCAGATTTGCCCATTGTGTGTGTGTGTGTGTGTGTGTGTGTGTGTGTGTGTGTGTGTGTGTGTGTGTGTGTGTGTGTGTGTGTATGTGTGTGTGTGTGTGTGTGTGTGTGTGTGTGTGTGTGTGTGTGTGTGTGTGTGTGTGTGTGTGTGTGTGTGTGTGTGTGTGTGTGTGTAGAGTTATGTGACTATAAAGCATGCTATCAGGAAATGTGTGTAGAAAAACTGTCAATTCTATGATGTTGATTGTTGTATTTATAATTCATCACTTGTTGTTCTGAATTTTTAATTTGTGGTCAGGGTATTCATGTTGCATTTCAGAGTTTGAGGGATTTATTTGCAATTTGTTAAGTCAATTTACTTGTACGTTTCTTTTGTAAGCGTACGTCAACCGCCGATAGATATAACATTTCACCGAGGGCGCCACCCCGGCTCTGGTGATAAGTTAAAGGAGACGCTGCCTCGTCTTGGCAGGTCAGGGTTTAGAGGGTGTGTTGAGGTGTGTTGAGGTGTGTTGAGGCCTGAGGGCCCTCACCTCTCGCTCTCGTCTGCAGCTTTCTCGGCCTCCTCCAGCTTCTGGAGGGCAGTGGCCAGCCTCTCCTGAGCTCTGTCCAACTCCTCTTCCACCAGCTGGATGCGCCTGTTTAGAGAAGCAACTTCGGCCTCAGCCTGTAGGCACACACACACACACACACACACACACACACACACACACACACACACACACACACACACGGAAATTCTCATTTAAAACGACTCAAAATACACATTACTTAAAACACAAGTAATACACAATAAATAATCTAGTCAAAATCAAATGTACTACCTCAGCAATTTATACTGTGTATATTTTGTGTTATAGTGTTTTTACAAGTTCCACAATCCATCAGTGCCTCCAGCAGGAAATGCGAGACATCGGGCTGGAGAACCTCTCTCTGGAGCGCCGGGATCCATTCTCCCCTTTATTAACAGGCCTCACTGATAGGAGGCTGCACACACAGTGTCACAGCCGACATTAAGCCTTCATAAGTGCAACCAGACTGCAGGTACACCATATCAGCATGTGTAGATTTGCACTGATCATCATGTCCTCACATACTCCGACACCAACATGTAATAATTACATGAATTATTCGTGGAGGAGTATTTTATTCCTCAATGATTTTGTCCCTGATATGGTAACTCACGGTGATGTCTAACACTTTATTTTGAAATCACCCAAATTGACCAGAAAACCTGGGTTTTTACTAGTTTTCTGTTAATATCTCCTGAGGAGCCTGGCACCTACTTTTGGTGAAACGAGCAAAGTTTGACACGACAGCAAACAGTTTATTTTTGATATTTGTCTCTGTTAAATTAAACTACAGAACCAGAGTTCGTCTCATATTTGCTTGCGTTGTTGAGCCCCCACGACATTGTGGCTGCAGGAAGCCGCTGGTCCAGAGGTGTCGGACGGTTACCCTGTCCCGGGCCTGCCTCTCCATGTCGGCCTCCCCCTGCAGCAGCTCGGCCCGGTCCTCCGCTTCGTCCGCCAGCTGTTGCAGGCCGTGGATTTTCCTCCTCACCGCGTCCACCGAGGTAAAAGTGGCCATGCTATGGAGCGCTGGGCCCTGGCCACTGAGAGTCACTACGTTTTCATGGCAACCGCGGAAGACCGGACGCTGTTAACAGCCTTTTCCTGTTGAGGGTTTTCAAAATACAAACTCAAATTGACGATTGGACGGCAATCATTGGCTTTTTTTTAATGGAGCACTGAAGAATATCTGTTCTCTAATTTAATACCACGAATAATTCCTAGATGTCAATCAATAATTGCTGTATGAAAATGGGCTTTGGCAGGACGTGACAGCATGAAATACTCCCAGAGTCTCCACGATGGAACATCAGCACGTCAGAAATGAATAGAAAAATCTTGCATTCTTAGAAAGAAAATTAATATTCCAACACAAAACAAAGTCACACAAAGAGAAAGTCAGCCTCGAAACAACTGGAAGTTCCCGACACCTTTCTGCTGGAATAAAGTGAAACTGAGTGATCACAGTGTTGTCCTTTTATATCGCTGATTAATTAATATAGCATAATAATAATAATAACAATAACAAGAAGAAGAAGAAGAAGAAGAAGAAGAAGAAGAAGAAGAAGAAGAAGAAGAAGAATCATCTCATGCATTAACAAGTCAGGAATGTTCAGGCTTTGGATGAGGCAGCAGTGCTACTTTTGGGTGGATGTGTTTTAATTGTTCATCATTTCTTAGAATAACTGTTCCTTCAGTAATCCTTCACAGATTTCTCCGTGTGTGTGATTGGTCAGACGCTGCATACACATGTAACACCTGTCATGTAAACACACGTAGGTCTGGGTTGAACTAGAGAGTTGATAACCTGCTTGGTAGTAATGGTTATCATGATCAAGCGTGTCTGGATAAGTTAACCCAGGAAACACAGATCCTGGATATGTTAATCACAGTTCAGGCCTCTGCTGGAATCCCTGAGGCAGATATAATTCACGTTGGAGTGAAGCAAGCAGTGGGAGCATAAACTGATTGATGCACAGTTCCCATTCTTTTCTATCTTTGTTAACATTGCAGCAGCACTGACCGAGGAGGTCCGGCTGTGTTCAGGACAAATCCAAGAAGCTTGCGTCACACACACATTTTCTACTATAATTGGTCATAAATGCTGTGACTCATAGCTCCAGAAGCCTCCAAAGCATAAATATTGACTTTGGTCTTCACTGCAAATTCTGTCCCTCTTAAGAATTCTATAAAGAGTTTTGTAGATTTAAGAGAAAGTTAGAATAGGAAGAATTCTGATTGTCCACAGTGCTTTTCCTTTAAGATTGCACAGAGTGAGGAGGTCCGTGTGGGAGTTGTTACAATATCTGTGGTACATCTACTGTAGGAGCGGCAGCATCTGTATATCAGAGTGCAACGTGAGCGCTGGAGAAATTAAATCCTCTCCATAAACCTCCTGAGACTGATTGGAATAGTGAGCATGTCTCTCAATGTGCTGACAAGTTTTATGGTTTGTAGGCAGAATCTGATGCTACATGGGACATATTTAATAGCGTCTGTGCTGCTGCTGCTGTCACCAATCAAGTTACTCAACAGCTGAACAGCTCTGCTCATGTTTGTACAAAAAAGGGAATGATTATTGCGTGTGTCCAACCTGAGTTACAAACTGGCCTCCTCCTGTTTCAAACATAGAGAACGCTCACTACTTTGGTTTGTGGCAGTAAGAATGTTTCAGAATGTCTACATTTACAACTCTGGACTCATGGAAGTTTAAAGTCAATAAACAGTTTCAGTACCATGATGGTGTGAAACATCGATTCGGCTTTCATCACTTACGTCTGTGGCCTTTTTCTCGGCCTGCTCCAGCTTCTCCTGGGCATCCTTTAGCGACTCAGAGTATTTGTCCAGCTCATCTTCCACTCCTTTCAGCTTCTTCTGCAGACCCAGCAGCTCCTCTTCCAGCTACACAGCACACAGTCAAGACAAAGTTACAACTTTGGCGAATTAAACAAAAACAAAAAAATCAGTCCTATTTATTGTTCTGAATATTTGTGCCAGTGCCATATCTGCATTCATCCATTCATTACAATCATCAGAATCACCATATTTGTGTATTTGATTGTCAAATATGGGGCAGAGTCAGCTGCAAGCTGAGCCTGTCCTCACACAGCCCCAAATACACTTGGTTTAATCCATCAACTAAACACGTCCACTGTTTGAAGAGTCCTCCTAATGGCCCCTCTAATTTTGGTTGCGTGTACCAGAAAGGGGTTTTCTAGAGGCGGCTGACATTTGGCCCAGATTATTGATATAAGCAGCTTCAAACCCCTTCAGACCGGAAAGACAGAAATCTCTATGTAAATGTGCCTCAAGACAGTGAAGCAGATGATACACATACACACATTTGTTAAGCCTTTCCTTTACATTCTCTCTTCTAACAACCAATAATCAACTATTTAAACATAGTACAGAGTCTTAGGAAAGTCTGAAATTAAATTCAAAACCTTGCAATCAATAGTGTCAAATAAAAAATAATTGAAATGTAACAAATGCCAATAACATAATACATGCCAATAATGTCGTAATTGTGGCTCTTTTGAATGTATTGACACAAATAATGTACCGGTAATAAAAAAGGAAAATGTTTTTTTTAAACAGTTGTTTTTTTTCATAATTGAGGGCATTAGTTTGTTTCCTCAATGAATAGATATGACAGATATACATCCACTGTATCTACTTATGATCATAAAACTGCACAATACTTATCACATTATTGACAACAGTTTATTGCGATAATGGGTCAAATATCTCATTGTATTATGGTATTTATTACATTTGAAAAGGCCATTGGTTGTTACATTTATCACTTGCCACTGAAAACTTTTGACTGGACATTTTAAATTTCATTTCAGTCAATTGTTAAAATATAGATTTTCCTAAGATTCCTTATCATATTTAGATTGATGAGATTATCACATGCTACATATCTGTTCAGTGTGAATCATGAAGAAGAAATATACAGCTCCAACAGTTATTCGTCACATTTAGACGGATTCTTATTCACAGGAAGCTGTGAACAAGAATCTAACCTGCAATAGTCCAACAATCATCTAATCAGACTGAAACTCGCTGAGTGGATTAATGACCTCTTTTAAATTTGATCCCACGGAAAAATATAAATACAACCATCACAGTGTTCCTCTATTCTTGACAAGACAAGACCTTTTAATTTTAGTTTCTGAGTGACTCGTTTCCCAAAATGATTTCAGCAGGTTTCCACATGCAACAACAGGACTATAAAAAGCCGATGGCGAATGACAGTGATGTAGCCTGATGACAGTGTGTGCAGAACAAATGTCCTCCTTCACGGCCATGTAGGGCGTCCCACTCACAAATAGCATTGGGTGGTCTTCATCCTCCAGCTTTCAGACCAGCAGCCTTGACTCCCTCTCACAGCACTGACCGTCGAGAGGAGGCGGTGGGGCACGGAAATAGACATGACAGTATTTGATGCACCAGTGCTGCATTGTGGCGGTGGGGAACACGGCGGACCCCCGGGGAACACATGCTATGCTGCCTGAGGCATAGTGTGATGGTTCCCAGCTATGAATAGATTGGTTCCTGATCCTGTTTAATCCACTATGAAGCGACTGCGTACCCCCCAGCAACAGGTGGAGGGAAGAACTTAGAGCTTCTCTACATTGTCCAGGGAGAGTCCAAACAACAGCTAAACAATTTGTCTCTAACGTTGAGGCCTTGCAATCAGAAAATGTGGCAGCTCATGGGGGGGGGGGGGGGTTTACCAAATCTGCAGATGTCAGTATCCATCAAAGATAGTCCAAGGAAGGAAAAGAGGATCTACCCACATGGGGGACAAGGTTCATGAATGAAGTACCACCTCACAACTTTAAGGGCTTCAAGAAGACATAAAGAAATCTCATCAAGATATTATGAATTAAATGCCTTGCTTGTGTTTCCAGTGTTCATGCTTATGGTGAACATATAGAATTTCACCATCATCAGACAAGAAACCTCCAATTAATAGTCGGCAACAGTAGCTTGTGAAAACCAAAGGATTGTCACACGCTGACTCAGGTCTCTCATGGTGTAGTGCTGGAGGTCGACAGCAAACTGTGCTGATATTCTCTGATTGGCTGGTTGATGGAGTCCAGATCTCCACCCTCTGGATTTACGTCTTAATCCTTCACACATTTTCATCATAGTTTCCACCAGACGTTTGCTTTCAACCCCCCCAGGGCTGTCAAGGTGCAGGGTCGGGTGGGGAGCTCAGCTTAGATGTGCTGAGTTGCAGGACTTGTGGCTCTCCACAGACAGCGTGGCGGGCTGTCCACTCACTGACTCAAACGAGTTCTGTGGCGCCGTGGTTTACGTACGGTTATTGCAAATAAAATGGGACCCCGGGAAACAATCGCGAGCAAAGCTACAAAGGATTATTAAGAATGATCAATTTAGTTTAAAGATTAAAGATAGGGTTAGATAGCCTTCCCAAAGTAAACTCGGAGGAGGTGAAAATGTTTAAGTGTCTTGTTCTTAAATGTTGACATGTTAAATTGTAAACATCTTCAGGGGGGATTGGTCCAGAGGAAACACAGGGATTTACAGAAGTTGCATGTAAAGTCAGTTATTGTTTCAGCATTTTATGTGCCGAGTGGGAAGAAACATTTATCATGTCCTGGTTTTCAACAGCAATCATCATAAATAAAATGTGATCTGGTCTTCATGTAAGTACACCTCTATCTATCTATCTATCTATCTATCTATCTATCTATCTATCTATCTATCTATCTATCTATCTATCTATCTATCTATCTATCTATCTATCTATCATCTATCTATCTATCTATCTATCTATCTATCTATCTATCTATTTATAAGGTACACAAAATTAAATACAATATATGTAATGCCATTTTTATGCATTAGGTGACAGCAGTGAGTCGTTTCAGTTTGTCATCAACTCTTTTGATTCTGATATTTGTACTGAGGCTAGCAACTTAGCGTGCTAACCTCTGTACTCGTCTTTCTTAAGCTGTTATTTTTATTCATATGCTGCTGAGCAGTGATGCCGGTAACGCGTTAATTAGTGACGCGTTACTCTCATATGACCACTTTTTTGAGTAACCAGTAATCTAAAGCGTTACTATTACCAAACCAGTAATCAGATTAAAGTTACTTGTCCAAGTCACTGTGTTACTATTGTAGAGTCCAATAAGACGAGTTTCTTGTCTGTAAAGCCGCTTTATTATTAAACAGAACCAGCCACTCCTCCGTTCTCCTGCAAATGGACACACACACACACACACACACACACACACACACACACACAAACACACACACTCACACACACAGTGCATGCAGTCACCTGACCCTCCCCCTTCTACAATCAAAGTCAATCACAGGCCAACCTGCTCTAATGGTGCGTTCAGAAAACACAAAGGAATTGGAACCAACCATTGTCATCAATGAACTTTAACCTTTTTAAATCAATCAATCAATCAATCAATCAATCAATCAATCAATCAATCAATCAGCCAAAAAAAAGTCTTTCATTCAACCAATCAATGAAAGACTTTTTTGTGCAGGAGGTGGCAAATAAAGTCTCATAGAGCAGGCAGTGCAAATAAAGTGCATTAACAGACTACAACTACATCTCTGGGTAAATAAATACCAGTAACAGTAAAAATGTGATAGTAAAATCATGAGTCAGATATAAATACAACAAATAGTAAAGGTCAAAGGTTAAATATGTATAAACATGGTGCAGGAGGCGGGGATCAGCAAAACCAGTTGTAATTTTTATGTTCAGACAATAGGGTGTTGGTATCTGCAGAAAGTAACTAAAAAAGTCCCCTGTAATCTAACTTGGTTACTTTTAAAAACAAGTAATCTGTGAAGTAACTATGTTCGTTTTTAAAGGAGTAACTAGCAATCAGTAATCAGATTAGTTTTTAAAAGTAACTGTGGCAACACTGCTGCTGAGACAGGGCAAGCCATCAAACAACATTTTAAAATAATGTATCTTATACCTGCAGGAGTCTGGGGAAGCAGAGCCAGTGGTGTGCAGTCGGGGGCAGCAGGGCTCAAAAATTATTCTTTTTTTTTTTAATAATTAAAAAGTGATTCCGAAATCTGTGTCTGGAATCAATTAGTGACTTTAGCAACTTTATCCAGAAGATGACTGGTTCTAGTTTGTGGAGCTCAAATCTCCTATGTCCTCTCAATGCATCACAACTCCTTTCGTCTGCCGTGGCAAGCAGAGGGAGGCATTGCTAACCTCTGATGGAAGCTGGACCTGCTATTGGGTTAAAATGTTGAGTGACAGGATCATCAGCCAATCAGATTTTGATGTGTTATTGACGGACCGCCCCAGGGCCAGCAGAGTTTCTAGTGCTGGTCTTGCTGTCGTCATTGAAATAATCTTGACTGATTGGCTCATGGGCAGGTGGTGATGATACTATATGATACGATAGCAGACCTGCTTCAGGATCTTTTTCAATTGTGAGTAGAGAAAGACCGACAACAGAAATGGATGATCTAACTCAGACCATCAGAGGCTTTGTGCAGCATTTTACAGCAGGGTGGATTTCATCTACAAGTGATGGTGATGCTAGTTTGGTTTATTTACTTTCTCTGGATTAGATTGGTGCTGCTGTTGGCATTTGGTGCAGTTTTTGATTGTAAAGTGGTGTTTCCCATACAATCGTGCACACAGACAATGCGCACATGCATGACAGTAGTGCGCGAGACTCCTCGGATGCTACAACCCCTATTGGTTTCTATTTTAAACCAGCCTGAGCAGCTCTATCTAGACAGTAATATGATATTCTAGATTAAACCAGCCTGAGCAGCTCTATCTAGACAGTAATATGATATTCTAGATTAAACCAGCCTGAGCAGCTCTATCTAGACAGCAACATGATTTTCTAGATTAAGCCAGCCTGAGCAGCTCTATCTAGACAGTAATGTGATATTCTAGATTAAACCAGCCTGAGCAGCTCTATCTAGACAGTAATATGATATTCTAGATTAAACCAGCCCGAGCACCTCTATCTAGACAGTAATATGATATTCTAGATTAAACCAGCCTGAGCAGCTCTATCTAGACAGCAATATGATTTTCTAGACTAAGCCAGCCTGAGTAGCTCTATCTAGACAGTAATATGATATTCTAGATTAAACCAGCCTGAGCAGCTCTATCTAGACAGTAGTATGATATTCTAGATTAAACCAGCCTGAGCACCTCTATCTAGACAGTAATATGATATTCTAGATTAAACCAGCCTGAGCAGCTCTATCTAGACAGCAATATGATTTTCTAGATTAAGCCAGCCTGAGCAGCTCTATCTAGACAGTAATATGATATTCTAGATTAAACCAGCCTGAGCAGCTCTATCTAGACAGCAACATGATTTTCAAGCAGCAACATAAATTAACACATTAGTGTGCGTGTGGTTTGTCCACTAGGTGTGGTTAGAACTGTTACGGGTAGGCCTGTGGTGACACCCTGGGGCCCAGCAGGCCCCCAAACCTGGGGAGGCCCCAGCGAACCCCCCCAGAGAGCTACGCCCAAACCCAGAAGGCACCAGATGGAGAATGCAGAGAAGACCCCCACCCCACCCCCCAGCCAGGAGGAGCCCACAAGATAAGGATAAAGCACACAGGGATGGAGGGCAGCAGGCCCGAACTAAGCCACCAAGCCAAGACCGGGCGGAGCCAAGACCAACTACGGGGAAGAGAGCGTCATGCAGTGGGGAGGCACGCACCGACTCTGCCTCACTTTATTGCTGCACACTCAATGAGAGCGAGATACTAACTCTGTATGTCTTCAGTCCAGTTTCTAAAAAATGTTCATATCCGACACCTGGCTTTCCGGAGTTTAGTTGAGGTGTATGACGTGCTGATTGAAACCTCATCAAGGCAAGAGGCAGTACAGCAGGCAGTTCTTCTGCCTCATGGTAGGGGGCCCTCATGACTATAGAGACTCTTGTGCTACAACTGCAGAGGATGAAACGAGTTAAAATTCAGGTTTCAATCTGTGGTTCCTTTTCTTTTCGCAATGGAAGATTATATCTCCAAGCGCAAACTATTTTCTGAACTTGACTTTGAAGCGCCAAAATTTTTTGTGATCCCACGACACAGGACCATAATAATATTTTTGAATGAAACGTGCATCATATTGTCACGCTCTGTACCGCTGCTGAAACATAGGTTTGCTCCCTTTCCTTGTCCTGGTACCTCCAGGTGGGCGTGTCAAGCTGTGGCTGTGGGAGCAGAGTGCTGCACCTCTGCCTCAGCACATCCTCACAGCCAGCGACTCCGCCAGGAGTTTCCAAGCACAAAGTAACTTCAGGTGGAGGTACCATTCAGCATCTGACTTCTGAGACGTCCATCCGGTGTGAACCAAGCTTCTGGACTCTCCTCTGCCTGCAGCCGGCTCTGAACTCTATTCGCCCTCCTAATAAACCTGTTCGGCTCACTTTTTATTTTCGCCTGCTTTCTGCGTCTGAGCCTGAACCTGACCCGCAACGCCTGTGGTCTACAATGTGGAGACCCTGCCTGTTTTCATGCATTCTTTTTCCAACTTAAAACTATTTTTAATCACTTTTGGTTTCTTTCCTTAAGTGTTACTCCTCTTTATCTATTTATCCATTTATTTTACTGTCTAACCCTTCACTGTATATATTAACCATTTGCCTTGTAAATATTATTTCCTTGTGCCTTTTAGTATTTTCTCATGTTAGATTTCAATATTTTATTCCATTTGTTGTAGAGGAACTGTAATGAGATGTATCACTCCAATTCTGATGGAGTCGGCCCCCCACGTCTCACCACATAGGAACCTCACTGCAGTTCAATATGTTTGATAGTTTTTACAGTTTAAAGGTTTGGACTTTCAAAATTACATCTAGTACATTTACAATAATACCACACAAAGTATTCTGATGTTTCACACCCTTTATCGACCCTAATAGATCTCTAACCCACAGCTCTAGAGCCACTACAGGCTCTTCAGCCCTTCTGTACTGGCGTCCTGAAGCTTTCCCTACATTATGTGTGAAAGCTTTTTTTTTCTTTACTTTGTGCTACAGCAGAAAAATATATCAATAAGGCTCGTGTCTTGCAGCTCCTGGTGACAAATATGACACTGATGATGAAATGTTGACTGTTTTGAACACTTAAATCTGCATTTCCGGTCCCTTGTGCTTCAATGGAGCTAATAAGTGCACGTCTGAGAAAGTTTACCCTCAATGAATTCTATAAAATACAAAAATTCTCAGCCGTTTAAAATGATTTTAATAAGCTTGAACATGGCTCCATATCGTTTGGTGGAAAGTTTAACAAACAAAACAAATGTCATTTTACTTAAAGGTCACAGATCCCTGGTCAGAGAATTCATCCCTACAGACCGTGGGGATGTAACACAGATGCTCTCTTTACACTGACCCCAAGACAGATTCCAGTGAGTGTATCACAATTAATGCCTCTTGCAGTTGGTGTTCAGTATCTATGAAACGTGATGGAGCAGAAGAGCTTTTCAAGCTCAAACTGCTGCAGATTCAAAAGCAGTTGCTGGTAGAGAATGTCAGAATATACATTGCAGGAAAGCTTGTTTATGAAGAGAACAAAGTCGGACCAAGACAGTACTTTGGGAGGTTATAATGAGTGATTTTTATGGTTTTTAAGAACAATCTGTTTCAACTCTGTTTAAAATTCCAAAATGCTATTCAGAAACAAACTCTGAGGAAATATGTTCAACTCTGTCACGATTCAATTAATTGTGACACAATACAAATGTATTTTTGCACAATTTCTAAGTGAGCCCATAAATCTGCAGCCATAAAGAGAAACTGAAGGTGGAAAGAGTAAAAGTACTGCTCTCTAACTATTGCATCATGGATGGCAGACATTCAATTAAAAACCTTCTACATACTGACATTTACCTCGACAAAACTTCAAATATCGATTCAAGTTGTAGGCATAGCAGAGACGTATGATTTGATGATGTGAATTACCATTCACATCATAAAATCTGTTATATATGAGGACAAACCAAAAATTTTATTTCACAGGTTTTTTTTCTGCAGATGAGTTTGTGGTTAAAGTTTAAAAGGTGGGGTGGATTTCGTGGAAGATGTTTGTGTGGACGGTTTCACTGCTCGTTAATCTGCACTGACCCTGAACCGACAATCTGGGGCCACAGGAATAAATCCTTCATGCAGTCAAACACAACACCTGAGAATTGCAGCTTTTTATTAC